>NC_064649.1:68953393-69271935 GCF_023864345.2 Schistocerca serialis cubense | reverse complement strand
GACTTAAAAAATAGTTGCGTGGTTGGTCGAATCGTGCAATATCCATATTTGTGGGACATTACGAAGTGCTTCTTTAGTCCTCACACTTGTGTTAAGTCTCTGCTTCTGACTTACGAGTTAGCAGAATTCTTGATTCGTATCAGGGATAGCTTCGATCCTACGAGATTGCGGACGCTGTTTCACGTGCTCTGTGTAGCCAGAATTTTTAGCCACACAACGCACTCCTTCTGCACGACCACCGGAAGTGCTCTTCCCACCACTGAATCCGGTGACTTACGCACCGCGGCTCAGCAGGTAGGGAATCTTTAAAAGTAAATGTGTCGAGTTTATCAGTAAGTGTGTCCCGTTTGTTTGGTCGCAGAGCTCTTTACTGTCAGCCCCAGTCAGGGTGGAAGCTTTCTTAACTTCAGTGCTAATCAGTATCAACCACTTACAAGGGAACCTCCCCATCGCACCCCCCTCAGATTTAGTTATAAGTTGGCACAGTGGATAGGTCTTGAAAAACGGAACACAGATCAATCGAGAAAACAGGAAGAAGTTGTGTGGAACTATGAAAAAATAAGCAAAATATACAGACTGAGTAGTCCATGTGTAAGATATGCAACGTTAAAGATAACGTGAGCCCAGGAGCGCCATGGTCCCATGGTTAGCGTGAGCAACTGCGGAGCGAGAGGTCCGTGGTTCAAGTCTCCCCTCGAGCGAAAATTTTTTCTTTATTTTCGCGAAGTTATGATCTGTCCGTTCGTTCATTGACGTCTCTGTTCACTGTAATAAGTTTAGTGTCTGTGTTTTGCGACAGCACCGCAAAACCGTGCGATTAGTAGACGAAAGAACGTGTCTCTCCAATGGGAACCGAAAACATTTGATCGCAAGGTCATAGGTCAACCGATTCCTCCACAGGAAAACACGTCTGATATATTCTATACGACACTGGTGACGGCATGTGAGTCACATGACAGGAATATGTTGTCGACCCACCTAACTTGTACACTTGCCGAATGGGTAAAAATATTCTTCTACGTTGCCCGATTTAGGTTTTCTTGTGGATGTGATAATTACTCCCAAAAAAGTGATGAAAACATAAGAGTTTGTCACATAAACTGCGACAAATGAATGAAACAGTTTCCCTGTGCTCTGTCAAAACGTTTTCAAATTTTTCCGTGTGTAGACTGTCAAATCCTGCATATGTCCAAGCAAATCTGAACATGTCCTGGAATTTTGGAGAGCGAAGTGTGGAGAGTGTGTGTGTGCCTGAACTTTGATAATTGTCTGAAAATAAAAAATTGAAATTTTCACTCGAGGGAAGACTTACAGCTGGCTGCATAACGATTCCGCTGCCGCCAGTGTTTATTTCGCGTAAGGACCACAAAGACAAAAGAAATTACGGCTCGTACGGAGGCGTATACTCTTTTTTTGCCTCGCACTATTTCCGAGTGGAACGGGAAAGGGAATAGTTAGTACTAGCACAAGGTACCCTCCGCTATGCACCGTATGGCTGCTTGCGAGTTATTTATGTAAATGTACTCCCACAGCATGTGACCCCGTTATCGATGACAACCCAGCAGCCAGTAGCCACAACAAAGCGGACGTGAGGTTATCTATTCCGAGTGAAACGTCCCCTTTGAACAATTCTACAGGACTGTGCTTAACCTGACACACAATATTTTTAGCGCAACGCAATCTGACTTTCAAAATTCCCTACTAAAGAATGGCCCTGACAAACATTAAACTATACCTTTCACAAATCACTTACCTCACAAAAATCTTCGCTGCTCAAGCTACTGCAATACAGCAAGCGCCACTACCGCCAGCTTAATATCATCACAAGTCATAATATATATATCAGTTCATGCCAAATTTCAAAACTCCGCCATCTCTCTCCCCACATCCACCACTGCTGGCGGCTCACCTCCAACTGCGCAACGCTACGCGCTGTTCACATCCAGCTGCCGCTGCCCAACACTACAATGGCAGACAACAATGCAAACTAGCGACAGACTGCACACAGCACAGCCAGTGATTTTCATATTGAGCGCTACGTAACGTTGCCAATAAGAAAACATAAACAGCCTACTTACATAGAGAAAACATAAACAGCCTACTTACATAGAGAAAACATAAACAGCCTACTTACATAGCCCCCATGCTCCCCACAAAAATTTTTACAAATGGTGTTGGGCACTGGCCAATACAGATTTGACAAAAATTTTTCACAATTACAGTAACAAAGATATAAAATGCACACACATATTAATATTATGTTGGTCAAAAGATCAAAATTTCTCACAATCCATAAAGACAGTCCACATTGTTCATTACGGTAATCACAGGTTTTTTTTTTTTTCACAAAGTCTCATTAGCAAAAGAAATTGCACACAGAAGTAGTGGATTTCCATGCAGTCTTGAAGAAGTAGTGTTGTCCTTCCAACGGAAAGACAGTGCTGACTCTCGACATGCTGACAGGTAATGGGCCACAATGGAGCAAACCCACAGCAGAGTCATTCGAAGTTTTGAAGAATATTGGTAGGTAGGTCATCACAGAGCAGACCCACTGTAGTCCTGGTAGAGATTACGGTATTGGTGGGCCACCAGAGGTGCAGACCCACTGTAGTCCTTGTAGAGATGGCCAGCAGCCATCTGTTGCGACTGTGCAGGTGCACAATCACCATTGAAGAGTCTTGCGGATAATATAGCAAGTCCATAAACCACCACTTGTGCACTCACAAAGTTTTTGGAATTGTCCTTAGAACGAGCAATGCTGTTATCCAGTCCCTTGCTGAATCATTAACACACATGCAAACACTATCAGTCCCTACTTCTCACATATTGTCCATGTACTATGACCAACAGAAACGTGTGCAGTGAAATGTAACTAACAAGTTAATAATGTCATGAACTGGTGACAATTACAATTTTATAACATAAGAATACAATTACAAAGGTACAAAATACATCATTAAAAACATAATAATACAGATAACATTTGTAGTACAGGCTTTACAAAAGAATAGAAATAGACATATACATCAGTGTTACAAAAATAGTGACATAAGTACATACATAAAATAATGAGAATAGTTTTCGAAACATTAATTTCACACATGAACATTGAAACAGAACAGAATTGTAAACAACTTTACAAAGAAAATAACATATTATTAATGCAACTTATATTTGAGGATAACAGTATTCCTCATCATAGTGAATATAGCTTAGTATTAGAAGAGAAAAAAAATTCTATGAAACAGTACACAGAGACAGGAAGAAAACAAATACTCAAGGGTACACAAACACATAGTGGGATAACACCAATAGGAGAGGACAGGGTTCGTTTTCAGTGCAACATGTGGTACTGCAGTCCAACCCAAAACTTCATATATCTTTCCTCTTATTTCAACCTTTGCTTCCACCAAAAAAATCTTATCCAAGCATGCTTTCTGTATTCCGTTCATATTTCTTTCAAAATAATTATTTCTGATTGTACAATACTCATTTGGGCCCAAATCCTTTTTATATAACTTCGCAATGCATTCTTTACCTATTCTCCATAGTCAGTTTCTCATATAGTCTACCCCCTCTTAAGCTAACTTAAATCTACTGAGCTCAGATGCTAAACTAAGGGACGAGGCAATGCAGCATCATATAACAAATCAACACAAACAGCAATGCAAAAAAATGCAAATTGGCAAAGCTAGCAGCATAAATGAGCAAAAGTCAAATTCAATAACACTATGCCTGGCAAACAGCAGCGACTTATACCTAAACATGACATAGCGCAAGCAGAAAAAATATTACACTAAACAACAATGCAGATAAGGGAAATGTATATTCACATCTTAATGTCTATGTAATTAAAGTGGTGCACCACAAGAAGTTATTCTACCAAAAAGTTACCAATTACTTGAAAAGAAAATTATGAATGCAGTTACTAGTTCCTTCTTATTGTTCTTTCCTTTCCAAGTGCTCCTTTTTTAAAGAATGTGGATCATAAAATAATTATTTAATAGATCTGTTGACAGAAAGTGTTCACATTAGCAAATGCATTATATTTTATAACAGCAATGCTGCAACACAGCTGAAAACCAGATATCAAATGAAATAAGCAACTATGAAAAGCAAAGCATAAAAATATCATTCAGTAGTCATGTGACATTTCGTAAGTTAGTAGAAATTCTCTCAACTCTCATAGAAAGACGCTTGTCATAATCAGGTGTGCAGATGTAAAAATATTTCTTGTCATTTTATTAGGCATTTCAGTAAATATCGTAAATTAAGAGCTAGTGTAATCATATGTTTTCAAGTTCGACCGTGTCGTTTTTGCGATGCTTTCTCTAAAGGAATGACAATGGCCAGGATAATGGCCTTCCCTTTCTTTTTTTTTTTTTTTCTTCCTGTGCTCTGAAAGGCACGCGCTAATGACTTTTTCTCCAGGCGTCTGACACAGCTGGGTGCCCGCGACGCATTACGTGCAGGTGGTCACTTAACTTTCGTACGGAAATATTTACGACAGCAATTTTCGCTAAAGTGACAGTCTCACATAAAAATACAGCAATTTTCGCTAAAGTGACAGTCTCACATAAAAATACTTCACAGATCAGAAGATTCCAGGTTCGTATCCTGGCAGGGTCGCCATATGAAACGTCCCCTTTGAACAATTCTACAGGACTGTGCTTAACCTGACACACAATATTTTTAGCGCAACGCAATCTGACTTTCAAAATTCCCTACTAAAGAATGGCCCTGACAAACATTAAACTATACCTTTCACAAATCACTTACCTCACAAAAATCTTCGCTGCTCAAGCTACTGCAATACAGCAAGCGCCACTACCGCCAGCTTAATATCATCACAAGTCATAATATATATATCAGTTCATGCCAAATTTCAAAACTCCGCCATCTCTCTCCCCACATCCACCACTGCTGGCGGCTCACCTCCAACTGCGCAACGCTACGCGCTGTTCACATCCAGCTGCCGCTGCCCAACACTACAATGGCAGACAACAATGCAAACTAGCGACAGACTGCACACAGCACAGCCAGTGATTTTCATATTGAGCGCTACGTAACGTTGCCAATAAGAAAACATAAACAGCCTACTTACATAGAGAAAACATAAACAGCCTACTTACATAGAGAAAACATAAACAGCCTACTTACACGAGCACAGACCTCACTTGAAGCCTGTCCACCATCTTTGTTAGCCTGTTTCTCCGTTCTTTGAAACAAGACACGTTCGTGTGTAAATACTCATCATTACGCAATCGAAAACTTGATTTACTTATCGTTAGTCCTCACTTTTCGATCATGACGTACATCCCGGGAAAACAGCAAAGAATTTGATACACTACGGGCCATTTAAATTGCTACACAAAGAAGAAATGCAGATGATAAACGGGTACTCATTGGACAAATATATTATACTAGAACTGACATGTGATTACATTTTCACGCATTCGCAGCTCGTGGTCGTGCGGCGGCGTTCTCTCTTCCCTCGCCCGGGTTCCCGGGTTCGATTCCCGGCGGGGTCAGGGATTTTCTCTGCCTCGTGATGACCGGGTGTTGTGTGCTGTCCTAAGGTTAGTTACATCTAAGTAGTTCTAAGTTCTAGTGGACTGATGACCATAGATGTTAAGCCCCATAGTGTTCAGAGACATCTTGAAAATTTTCACGCAATTTGGGTGCATAGATCTTGAGAAATCAGTAACCAGAACAACCACCTCTTACCGTAATAACGGCCTTGATACGCCTGCGCATTCAGTCAAACAGAGCTTGGATGGCGTGTACAGGTACAGCTGCCCATGCAGCTTCAACACGATACCACAGTTCATCAGGAGTAGTGACTGGCGTATTGTGACGAGCCAGTTGTTCGGCTACCATTGACCAGACATTTTCAATTGGTGAGAGATCTAGAGAATGTGCTGGCCAGGGCAGCAGTCGAACATTTTCTGTACCCAGAAAACCCGTACAGGAGCTGCAAGATGCACTCGTGCATTATCCTGCTGAAATGTAGTGTTTCGCAGGGATCTAAAGAAGGGTAGAGCCACGGGTCGTAACACATCTGAAATGTAACGTCCACTGTTCAAAGTCCCGCCAATGCGAACAAGAGGTGACCGAGACGTGTAACCAATGGCATGTCATACCATCACGCCAGGTGACACGCTAGTATGGCGATGACGAATACACACTTCCAATGTGCGTTCACAGCGAAGTCGCCAAACACGGATGCGACCATCATGATGCTGTAAACAGAACCTGGATTCATCCGAAAAAATGTTTTGCCATTCGTGCACCCAGGTTCGTCTTTGAGTACACCATCGCAGGCGCACCTGTCTGTGATGCAGCGCCAGGAGTAACCGCAGCCGTGGTCTCCGAGCTGATAGTCCATGCTGCCGCAGTCGTCGTCGTACTGTTCGTGCAGATGGTTGTTGTCTTGCAAACGTCCCCATGTGTTGACTCAGGGATCGAGACGTGGCTGCACGATCCTTACACCCATGCGGCTAAGATGCCTGTCATCTCGACTGCTAGTGATACGAGGACGTTGGGATGGAGCACGGCGTTCCGTATAACCCTCCTGAACCCACCGATTGCATATTCTGCTAACAGTCATTGGATCCCGACCAACGCGAGCAGCAATGTCGCGATACGATAAACCGCAATCGCGATAGGGTACAATCCGACATATATCAAAGTCGGAAACGTGATGGTACGCATTTCTCCTCCTCACACGAGGCATCACAACAACGTTTCTCCAGGCAACGCCGGTCAACTGCTGTTTGTGTATGAGAAATAGGTTAGAAACTTTCCTCATGTCAGCACGTTGTAGGTGTCGCCACCGGCGCCAACCTTGTGTGAATGCTCTGAGAAGCTATTCAATTGCATATCACAGCATCTTCTTCCTGTCGATTAAATTTAGCATCTGTAGCACGTCATCTTCGTGGTGTAGCAATTATAATGGCCAGTAGTGTATCTGTTTCAACGAAGTCGAAGCGCAGAACTGCAATCCAGACAACTCGCTAAGGCTCACTAATATGGCGGAGGCAGGCTTAACTTTCTCGGCGTAAGGGCGTCCCCCTACATTCTGTTCTCCTTGACAGAGTTGCCTTGCCCAAACCGAAAACAAGTCTCGTTGTGAACCACGACTAGAGTAGGAAAGATGTTGCTCACACTACTCGGATACATTTTCTCTTGTTCTGTCCCTCTGGTATTGCAGTGGTCTTTGTCCCAACGCTCCAGCCTTCCTGGAACGCGCCGCCGCTACTCCGGAAAAGCAAACGCGCCTCCCGTCGCGTCGTAGCGGCGAAAATTATGGAACAATCTCTAAAACCGTCGCTGAGAAATGAGGCGGACAGAGAGGCTGCCGATGGAGCAGATCTGATGTATTTGCGCGCGTCTCCGAACGACAGCTACTCTGCAATCCTCGCTGCTCTTCCCCCCCCCCCCCCCATTTCTTCCCTCCCTCGCCCCCTCCGCCCTCTGGCCCCAGAATCTGCTTCACTAGCAAGCCGCCCTTCATCGTTCGCCGGGATCCGTCCTCTTCCGCCGCCGTGGGGAAGAAAGAAAAACCGAGTCGGGCCACGAAAGAAATGGCCGTCCGTCGTCCGTGTGTACAGAGGGGTATCCGTTTCGGCGGCGCTCTGTTTGTGATGTATCGAAATGAGCTCCACCCCCGCGGCCGGCTTAACAAAGGATCGCGCGTCACAATGGAACGGTCCGCCATCGCTCAGCGACGCGCTCCCGATATATAACGCACTTGTTAGCGGTCCGTCTGGCAGGGGGGGGGGGGGGGGGGAAGACGAGGCAGCGGCGCTAGGAGCAAGATTCGGGGCAGCGCGAGAGAAATGAGCTAGCGGAAGCGGTAGGTGACGGGGGAACAAGTGGGAGATTAAGAGGAATGAGAGAGGGGTTGTGGAGGGAAAGCGACACGAAGAAGGCGCGTAGCGATCGCTGTGGTGCGGGGTTCGTATCTGGGAGAAGTCGGTTTCAGATATTTCCCCTCCCACCCTCCCCATCGCCACCAACACCACTACCTTCCCCTCCTTTTTGAGTGGGGTTGTCTGCTGACAAAAACAAAAATTTGGAATCTCGTAAACTGCGATGACTTCTTACAGTACACCCACTGAGACTTGTAATATACCCCCATTAAAGCACTCCGTCGTCAGGCCACGAGTGGCCTACCGGGGCCATCCGACCGCCGTGTCATCCTCAGTGGAGGACGCGGATAGGATGGGTGTGGGGTCAGCACACCGCTCTCTCCGTCGTTATGATGGTATTCTTGACCGGAGCCGCTACTATTCGGTCGAGTAGCTCCTCAGTTGGCATCACGAGGCTGAGTGCACCTAGAAAACTGGCAACAGCGTATGGTGGCCCAGAGGGTCACCCATCAAAGTGCCGGCCACGCCCGACAGCGCTTAACTTTGGTGGTATCACGGGAACCGGTGCATCCACTGCGGCAAGGCCGTAGCAATATCTATTCCTTCTGAAAGCAACAACAATTCTGGGTTATTACAAAAAATCATTAAAAAACAAAGCGGGCTCTCTCCTAAGATTACATCTTGACAACAAATACAGTGAAAATCTTTATCTCACAATGATGATTATTAGTCTTTAGTAGCGAGTACGTCCTTTCCACAGACGGATGAGTTCTACCACTCCACGAGGTATGCTCTAGGTGAGACGATCACGTTTTTCTTGGTGTACGAGGTCCCACTACTCAATGACAGCTTCAGTGAGGTCCTGAAGATTGTCAGGAGGATTTGGATGCTGTGCGATGGCCACGTTCAACAGGTGCTATACATGCTAAGTTGCATTCGTAAAATTACCAAGTATGCAGCAACCAGTCGCAAAATCGTGTTTTATTTATTCACTTTTGCAAACCGATTTCAACTGTTTAACAGCCATCATCGGTGCTTTCAACCAATATGTACCCTGAGTAGTAATACTGTCTTAAGCACCGATGATGGCTGTTAATCAGTTGTAATCGGTTTGCAAAAGTGAATAAATAAAACACGATTTTGCGACTGGTTGCTGCATATTAGGTAATTTTATGGTTTACGATCGCTGCGCGGGTTGAGAACCACATGGAGCCGACCATTCATAAGTTGCATTCATGTCTGCAGAATGTGCTGGCCAATACATTCAGTTGATGTTCGATCTTTGAAGGTATCGAGACTAGGATGAAGTCGTCACCGATTTCACGTTTGTAGGGCCTTACAGTCGTTTGTAGGCTCTCTTGGAGATATCGGGAATCAGTCAAATTGCCGTAGTTGGGAATTAGAGGGGTCTACCGTCCCATCATTATTGCCGGCCACAACATTACTCTTCCACCTGCAAACTTCCTGCACGCATCGGCATTCGTGGTGTCATCCAGCATTTCTCTAAATCCTAACACATCTAATGTCTGGTAGCAAACCATTCCTGGTCTCGTCAGCAACATGACATTACTCCATTCTACAATGGTCCAATGTTGATGTGCAAGAGCCCAGGTCCATCGACTGCTTTGGTTCCCTTGGGTCAGTGCAAAACTTCTCATTGGTGTTCTCGGATGAAGATCACCCTGGTGCAATCTTCTACGCACTGTTTGGCCTGAGATACGAATCCCTGTAGCCCGGGAGAAGTAATTCCCAGTATTTCTGGCAGATCAGTCGAGCTGAAGGGAACGATCCTGCATTGGTGTTGCTTGCCACAGAAGGATGACCACTGCGAGGTCTACCGTTTTCATTTCCCATCTCTCTGTACTTTCTCCACACCTTAGACACACCACTTTGAGTGACATGTAGCCGTTCGGCAGCATCTGGCTGTGTATGACCTGCTGAAAGCGGAGCCACAATCTAGTCTCTATCAAAGTGTTGTATGCCTCTAAGTGGCATGTTACTGCAGTGCTGAACACAACGAAGCTGTTGTTGATACTGGACCCCTTGCGCTGTGCCACTGTGGCAGTAGTATGTTTATGTGACTAGGAAACGGCCACAAACCATGCCAGTAGTAAATACCATCCAGTAATGGGCTATAACTGGATAACACATGAAGTGCCTCGGTCAATAAGACCTCTATCACCATGTTGTTGTTGTGGTCTTCAGTCCTGAGACTGGTTTGATGCAGCTCTCCATGCTACTCTATCCTGTGCAAGCTTTTTCATCTCCCAGTACCTACTGCAACCTACATCCTTCTGAATCTGCTTAGTGTATTCATCTCTTGGTCTCCCTCTACGATTTTTACCCTCCACGCTGCACTCCAATACTAAGTTGGTGATCCCTTGATGCCTCAGAACATGTCCTACCAACCGATCCCTTCTTCTGGTCAAATTGTGCCACAAACTTCTCTTCTCCCCAATCCTATTCAATACTTCCTCATTAGTTATGTGATCTACCCATCTAATCTTCAGCATTCTTCTGTAGCACCACATTTCGAAAGCTTCTATTCTCTTCTTGTCCAAACTATTTATCGTCCATGTTTCACTTCCATACATGGCTACACTCCATACAAATACTTTCAGAAACGACTTCCTGACACTTAAATCAATACTGGATGTTAACAAATTTCTCTTCTTCAGAAACGCTTTCCTTGCCATTGCCAGCCTACATTTTATATCCTCTCTACTTCGACCATCATCAGTTATTTTGCTCCCCAAATAGCAAAACTCCTTTACTACTTTAAGTGCCTCATTTCCTAATCTAATTCCCTCAGCATCACCCGACTTAATTAGACTACATTCCATTATCCTTGTTTTGCTTTTGTTGATGTTAATCTTATATCCTCCTTTCAAGACACTGTCCATTCCATTCAACTGCTCTTCCAAGTCCTTTGCTGTCTCTGACAGAATTACAATGTCATCGGCGAACCTCAATGTTTTTATTTCTTCTCCATGAATTTTAATACCTACTCCGAATTTTTCTGTTGTTTCCTTTACTGCTTGCTCAATATACAGATTGAACAACATCGGGGAGAGGCTACAACCCTGTCTTACTCCCTTCCCAACCACTGCTTCCCTTTCATGTCCCTCGACTCTTATAACTGCCATCTGGTTTCTGTACAAATTGTAAATAGCCTTTCGCTCCCTGTATTTTACCCCTGCCACCTTTAGAATTTGAAAGAGAGTATTCCAGTCAACATTGTCAAAAGCTTTCTCTAAGTCTACAAATGCTAGAAACGTAGGTTTGCCTTTCCTTAATCTTTCTTCTAAGATAAGTCGTAAGGTCAGTATTGCCTCACGTGTTCCAGTGTTTCTACGGAATCCAAACTGATCTTCCCCGAGGTTGGCTTCTACTAGTTTTTCCATTCGTCTGTAAAGAATTCGTGTTAGTATTTTGCAGCTGTGACTTATTAAACTGATAGTTCGGTAATTTTCACATCTGTCAACACCTGCTTTCTTTGGGATTGGAATTATTATATTCTTCTTGAAGTCTGAGGGTATTTCGCCTGTCTCATACATCTCGCTCATCAGATGGTAGAGTTTTGTCAGGACTGGCTCTCCCACGGCCGTCAGTAGTTCCAATGGAATATTGTCTACTCCGGGGGCCTTGTTTCGACTCAGGTCTTTCAGTGCTTTGTCAAACTCTTCACGCAGTATCATATCTCCCATTTCATCTTCATCTACATCCTCTTCCATTTCCATAATATTGTCCTCAAGAACATAGCCGCTGTATAGACCCTCTATATACTCCTTCCACCTTTCTGCCTTCCCTTCTTTGCTTAGAACTGGGTTTCCATCTGAGCTCTTGATATTCATACAAGTCGTTCTCTTATCTCCAAAGGTCTCTTTAATTTTCCTGTAGGCGGTATCTATCTTACCTGTAGTGAGATAGGCCTCTACATCCTTACATTTGTCCTCTATCACCATAGAGTTCATTTTACTATAGTATTCCAGACTTTCGTTGAACAGGGTATATAGCATGTTCGTGTAGTCCCTGTACCCATAGGTCGAAATGGTACTCTGTATACTGGAGTGCTTACATACACACAATAATGCCACAAGTATCCGAACACCTGCTAGTGGAAATTGCTACTGGATGTGTCCATCCCTCACTTTTAAGATGGCTTGAACTGTCCTGGGGACTCACATGTGTCTGAATGTCTGTGCAGGAATGGCAACACAAGACGCAATGAAATAGGGCTCATACTGAAGCTTCTCGAAAGTCTTTGTCCCTAGTTCTATTTGAGAGTGGAACAGCAAATAGTGGTTGATGGTACCCTCTGCCATGAATCATACGGTCGCTTATGGAGTATGTACATGGCTGTAGATGTAGAGGAACTGAAATCAGAGATGATACTCATGTTGGATGCTGTAGTCTGGAGCTAATTCGACGTTCTAATTCCTCATAGCAAAGGTGTTCCTTTGGGTTCAGGCCAGGACTTCGGGCTAGCCAGTCCGTTTCCGGAATGGTGTTGTCCACAAACCATCGCCTCACACATGCTGTGTCAGGGCACTGTGGTATCATCCAGAGATCATGGTGCAACACTGATGTCGATACCATAGATGTTGTGGTGTCTCCCTGTCTGCAGTTATGAATTGGAGATGCTTTTGAAGGAAAGCCTCCCTTCTTAGCACTGTAGCTCCCTTATACTGAAGTCAGTATAGAGCCGAATGTGGAAGAGCTCTGTCCACTTCGAGACTTCAGCTACGGCAGTCAGCAATATCGCCCAGGACCAAAGAGTGATTAAAGTTTCAGATGAACATGTACTGTTGCTAAGAGAACAGTTTGTTAATTAGTGCATAGAGCGATGCTTTGCTAGTCCATGACAACTATAGATCACCCAATATTTATGTTGCAAAGAAGCGTGTCAAAGTTGAGTACACCTTTTATTCATCTATTAAAACAGTTAACTAATACTTCCCCCCATGAACCATGGACCTTGCCGTTGGTGGGGAGGCTTGCGTGCCTCAACGATACAGATAGCCGTACCGTAGGTGCAACCACAACGGTGGGGTATCTGTGGAGAGGCCAGACAAACGTGTGGTTCCTGAAGAGGGGCAGCAGCCTTTTCAGTAGTTGCAGGGCCAACAGGCTCGATGATTGACTGATCTGGCCTTGTAGCACTAACCAAAACGGCCTTGCTGTGCTGGTACTGCGAACGGCTGAAAGCAAGGGGAAACTACAGCCGTAATTTTTCCCGAGTGCATGCAGCTCTACTGTATGGTTAAATGATGATGGCGTCCTCTTTGGTAAAATATTCCGGAGGTAAAATAGTCCCCCATTCGGATCTCCGGGCGGGGAGTACTCAGGAGGACGTCGTTATCAGGAGAAAGAAAACTGGCGTTCTACGGATCGGAGCGTGGAATGTCAGATCCCTTAATCGGGCAGGTAGGTTAGAAAATTTAAAAATGGAAATGGATAGGTTAAAGTTAGATATAGTGGGAATTAGTGAAGTTCGGTGGCAGGAGGAACAAGACTTCTGGTCAGGTGAATACAGGTTTATAAATACAAAATCAAATAGGGGTAATGCTGGAGTAGGTTTAATAATGAATAAAAAAATAGGAGTGCGGGTAAGATACTACAAACAGCATAGCGAACGTATTATTGTGGCCAAGATAGACACGAAGCCCATGCCTACTACAGTAGTACAAGTTTATATGCCAACTAGCTCTGCAGATGATGAAGAAATTGAAGAAATGTATGATGAGATAAAAGAAGTTATTCAGGTAGTGAAGGGAGACGAAAATTTAATAGTCATAGGTGACTAGAATTCGAGCGGAGGAAAAGGGAGAGAAGGAAACATAGTATGTGAATATGGATTGGGGGTAAGAAATGAAAGAGGAAACCGTCTGGTAGAATTTTACACAGACCTTAACTTAATCATAGCTAACACTTGGTTCAATAATCATAAAAGAAGGTTGTATACATGGAAGAATCATGGAGATACTAAAAGGTATCAGATAGATTATATAATGGTAAGACAGAGATTTACGAACTAGCTTTTAAATTGTAAGACATTTCCAGGAGCAGATGTTGACTCTGACCACAATCTATTGGTTATGAACTGTAGATTAAAACTGAAGAAACTGCAAAAAGATGGGAATTTAAGGAGATGGGACCTGGATAAACTGAAAGAACCAGAGGTTGTAGAGAGTTTCAGGGAGAGCATAAGGGAACAATTGACAGGAATGGGGGAAAGAAATACAGTAGAAGAAGAAAGGGTAGCTCTGAGAGATGAAGTAGTGAAGGCAGCAGAGGAACAAGTAGGTAGAAAGACGAGCGCTAATAGAAATCCTTGGGTAACAGAAGAAATATTGAATTTAATTGATGAAAAGAGAATATATACAAATGCATTAAATGAAGGAGGCAAAAAGGAGTACAAACGTCTCAAAAATGAGGTCGACAGGAAGTGCAAAATGGCTAAGCAGGAATGGCTAGAGGACAAATTTAAGGATGTAGAGGCTTATCTCACTAGCGGTGAGATAGATACTGCCTACAGGAAAATTAAAGAGACCTTTGGAGAAAAGAGAGCGACTTGTATGAATATCAAGAGCTCAGATGGAAACGTAGTTCTAAGCAAAGAAGGGAAAGCAGAAAGGTGGAAGGAGTATATAGTGGATCTATAAAAGGGCGATGTACTTGAGGACAATATTATGGAAACGGAAGAGGATGTAGATGAAGATGAAATGGAAGATACGATACTGCGTGAAGAGTTTGACAGAGCACTGAAAGACCTGAGTCGAAACAAGGCCCCGGGAGTAGACAACATTCCATTAGAACTACTGATGGCCTCAGGAGAGCCAGGCCTGACAAAACTCTACCATCTGGTGAGCAAGATGTATGAGACAGGCAAAATACCCTCAGACTTCAAGAAGAATATAATAATTCCAATCCCAAAGAAAGCAGGTATTGACGGATGTGAAAATTACCAAACTATCAGTTTAATAAGTCACAGCTGCAAAATACTAACGCGAATTCTTTACAGGCGAATGAAAAACCTGTAGCAGCCGACCTTGGAGAAGATCAGTTTGGATTCCGTAGAAATGTTGGAACACGTGAGGCAATACTGACCCTACGACTTATCTCAGAAGAAACATTAAGGAAAGGCAAACCTACGTTTCTAGCAGTTGTAGACTTAGAGTAAGCTTTTGACAATGTTGACTGGAATACTCTCTTTCAAATTTTAAAGGAGGCAGGGGTAAAATACAGGGAGCGAAAGGCTATTTACAATTTGTACAGAAACCAGATGGCAGTTATAAGAGTCGAGGGGCATGAAAGGGAAGCAGTGGTTGGGAAGGGAGTGAGACAGGGTTGTAGCCTCTCCCCGATGTTATTCAATCTGTATATTGAGCAAGCAGTAAAGGAAACAAAAGAAAAATTTGGAGTGGGTATTAAAATCCAGGGAGAAGAAATAAAAACTTTGAGGTTCGCCGATGACATTGTAATTCTGTCAGAGACGGCAAAGTACTTGGAAGAGCAGCTGAACGGAATGGACAGTGTCTTGAAAGGAGGATATAATATGAACATCAACAAAAGCAAAACGAGGATAATGGAATGTAGTCGAATTAAGTCGGGTGATGCTGAGGGACTTAGATTAGGAAATGAGACACTTAAAGTAGTAAAGGAGTTCCGCTATTTGGGGAGCAAAATACTTGATGATGGTCGAAGCAGAGAGGATATAGAATGTAGACTGGCAATGGCAAGGAAACAGTTTCTGAAAAAAAGAAATTTGTTAACATCGAGTATAGATTTAAGTGTCAGGAAGTCGTTTCTGAAAGTATATGTATGGAGTGTAGCCATGTATGGAAGTGAAACGTGGACGATAAATAGTCTGGACAAGAAGGGAATATAAGCTTTTGAAATGTAGCGCTACAGAAGAATGTTGAAGATTAGGTGGGTAGATCGCGTAACTAATGAGGAGGTATTGAATAGAATTGGGGAGAAGAGAAGTTTGTGGCACAACTTGACTAGAAGAAGGGATCGGTTGGTAGGACATGTTCTGAGGCATCAAGGGATCACCAATTTAGCATTGGAGGGCAGCGTGGAGGGTAAAAATCGTAGAGGGAGACCAAGAGATGGATACACTAAGCAGATTCAGAAGGATGTAGGCTGCAGTAGGTACTGGGAGATGAAGGAGCTTGCACAGGATAGAGTAGCATGGAGAGCTGCATCAAACTAGTTTCAGGACTGAAGACCACAACAACAACAACAACAACAACAACTAATACTTGGTCTGTGACAGTTAAAGAACACCTCTCAGGGCACTCAAAGAATCCACAGTCGTGGTCACGTGATTGTAGTTTCATCTGGTTACAACAGACAGGCTGTATTGCCATGCTGATAGGATCATAGTCTCTGAACCGTTCTTCTACTGTACGTAGTACTCAATGCTGTAAAATGTACTCATTCTCTTCTACTTTCAGTGTTTTCTTTAACACAATAAGGATGCCACACTCTAAACCCATTCCCATTTAGTAACACCAACTCATACTTCATCATTGGCGCAACACATGCTGGCATAGTTATGTGATCTACTCATCTATTCTTCAGCATTCTTCTGTAGCACCACATTTCAAAAGCTTCTATTCTCTTCTTGTCCAAACTAGTTATCGTCCATGTTTCACTTCCATACATGGCTACACTCCATACAAATACTTTCAGAAATGACTTCCTGACACTTAAATTTATACTCGATGTTAACAAATTTCTCCTCTTCAGAAACGCTTTCCTTGCCATTGCCAGTCTACATTTTATATCCTCTCTACTTCGACCATCATCAGTTATTTTACTCCATAAATAGCAAAACTCCTTTACTACTTTAAGTGTCTCATTTCCTAATCTAATTCCCTCAGCATCACCCGACTTAATTTGACTACATTCCATTATCCTCGTTTTGCTTTTGTTAATGTTCATCTTATATCCTCCTTTCAAGACACTGTCCATTCCGTTCAACTGCTCTTCCAAGTACTTTGCCGTCTCTGACAGAATTACAATGTCATCGGCGAACCTCAAAGTTTTTATTTCTTCTCCCTGGATTTTAATACCCACTCCAAATTTTTCTTTTGTTTCCTTTACTGCTTGCCCAATATACAGATTGAATAACATCGGGGAGAGGCTACAACCCTGTCTCACTCCCTTCCCAACCACTGCTTCCCTTTCATGCCTCTCGACTCTTATAACTTCCATCTGGTTTCTGTACAAATTGTAAATAGCCTTTCGCTCCCTGTATTTTACCCCTGCCTCCTTTAAAATTTGATAGAGAGTGTTCCAGTCAACATTGTCAAAAGCTTTCTCTAAGTCTACAAATGCTAGAAACGTAGGTTTGCCTTTTCTTAATCTTTCTTCGAAGATAAGTCGTAAGGTCAGTATTGCCTCACGTATTCCAACATTTCTACGGAATCCAAACTGATCTTCCCCGAGGTCGGCTTCTGCCAGTTTTTCCATTCGTCTGTAAAGAATTCGCGTTAGTATTTTGCAGCTGTGACTTATTAAACTGATAGATTGGTAATTTTCACATCTGTCAACACCTGCTTTCTTTGGGATTGGAATTATTATATTCTTCTTGAAGTCTGAGGGTATTTCGCCTGTCTCATACATCTTGCTCACCAGATGGTAGAGTTTTGTCATGACTGGCTCTCCTGAGGCCATCAGTAGTTCTAATGGAATGTTGTCTACTCCCGGGGCCTTGTTTCGACTCAGGTCTTTCAGTGATCTGTCAAACTCTTCACGCAGTATCTTATCTCCCATTTCGTCTTCATCTACATCCTCTTCCATTTCCATAATATTGTCTTCAAGTACATCGCCCTTGTATAAACCCTCTATATACTCCTTCTTTGCTTAGAACTGGGTTGCCATCTGAGCTCTTCATATTCATACAAGTGGTTCTCTTCTCTCCAAAGGTCTCTTTAATTTTCCTGTAGGCTGTATCTATCTTACCCCTAGTGAGACAAGCCTCTACATCCTTACATTTGTCCTCTAGCCATCCCTGCTTAGCCATTTTGCACTTCCTGTCGATGTCATTTTTATGACGTTTGTATTCCTTTTTGCCTGCTTCATTTACTGCATTTGTATATATTCTCCTTTCATCAATTAAATTCAATATTTCTTCTGTTACCCAAGGATTTCTATTAGCCCTCGTCTTTTTACCTGCTTAATCGTCTGCTGCCTTCACTACTTAATCCCTCAGAGCTACCCATTCTTCTTCGACTGTATTTCTTTCCCCCATTCCTGTCAATTGTTCCCTTATGCTCTCCCTGAAACTCTCTACAACCTCTGGTTCTTTCAGTTTATCCAGGTCCCATCTCCTTAAATTCCCACCTTTTTGCAGTTTCTTCAGTTTCAATCTACAGTTCATAACCAATAGATTGTGGTCAGAATCCACATCTGCCCCAGGAAATGTCTTACAATTTAAAACCTGGTTCCTAAATCTCTGTCTTATCATTATATAATCTATCTGATACCTTTTAGTATCTCCTGGATTCTTCCGGGTATACAACCTTCTTTTATGATTCTTGAACCAAGTGTTAGCTATGATTAAGTTATGCTCTGTGCAAAATTCAACAAGGCGGCTTCCTCTTTCATTCCTTCCCCCCAATCCATATTCACCTACTTCGTTTCCTTCTCTCCCTTTTCCTACTGACGAATTCCAGTCACCCATGACTATTAAATTTTCATCTCCCTTCACTACCTGAATAATTTCTTTTATCTCGTCATACATTTCATCAATTTCTTCATCATCTGCAGAGCTAGTTGGCATATAAACTTGTACTACTGTAGTAGGCATGGGCTTTGTGTCTATCTATGCTTTTTGTAGTAGCTAACCCGCACTCCTATTTTTTATTCATTATTAAACCTACTCCTGCATTACCCCTATTTGATTTTGTATTTATAACCCTGTAATCACCTGACCAAAAGTCTTGTTCCTCCTGCCACCGAACGTCACTAATTCCCACTATATCTAACTTTAACCTATCCATTTCCCTTTTTAAACTTTCTAACCTACCTACCCGATTAAGGGATCGACATTCCACGCTCCGATCCGTAGAATGCCAGTTTTCTTTCTCCTGATAACGACGTCCCCCTGAGTAGTCCCCGCCCGGAGATCCGAATGGGGGACTATTTTACCTCCGGAATATTTTACCCAAGAGGACGCCATCATCATTTAATCATACAGTAAAGCTGCATGTCCTCGGGAAAAATTACGGCTGGTACCGTGTCATATTGTATAAAACTACTCCTGCTGGAAACCAAGACGAACACCGCTGCATCCGTGGCCGAAATGTTGGTTTTTCTCCAGCACCAGTGTATTATACATTATGACGTGGTACCTTGCCCAGGAAACTTTTATGCCGTCATTCCCTTTCTGTTTTGTCATAGTAAAAGTAGCCACAGCATTAGAAGCAGGAGGTTCCACCACACAGTCATAGTGTGACCAGATACTGTCAAATGGGTCGGTAACTTGCTCCATGGGGGGCTGGATTAGCTGATCAGCCAGCCAATCCTTACCCCATGACGAGTTGGTTTGTCCTGACAAACTATCCATTGTGTAGGCGATTTTATAGCTACTGGGTCTGAGGTCTAGGTGCGTCAGCTCCACTGGTGCACCACTACCTCCTAACCTGACACCCTTCCCTTTGTTTTATATTTTGACACAGTGCTAGCTGCATGTGACTGGTGACAGCTAGGGTCCACCATGCAGTGAGCCCAGACACACTCAGATGGATTGGTGGGAGAGGGTGGCTTTGGCAGACTAGTCAGCTTGTGGATGGGTGGCTGGGTGGCCTTAGAAGCAGCCTCAACTCCTAGAGATGCAGCCACTGCCTACAACTTAGTTTCCCTCCTGCCTGGCATGCCTCGCCCATGAATGCAACTAAATATACACAACAAAGAATTAATTCAGGTGCATGTTAGCATCTCTACTTTAGCAGCCACTACCATTATCCATGATATCAAGACATATATTTACCAAACAGCACATTCACCACTGAGGTATTCATATAATAGCAAGGATATATAAACCATATCATTGCAAAGCTGACTGACATGTTTCACTGTGTGTTTTATGATGATCTTCTAGGCCCTTGTACCCCATTCTTTTCAGTTTCATTTTGGACCTTGTACTGGCTGGATGGCAGATAGCACTTTCAAACTCAAGACTGATTCCTTATGCTCACTTCATAGGATTTTGTATAACCACCATCTGCAGGCCCTGACAGTCCCTATCTGTTATTGAATGAGGTCTGCATGCTCTAAGACTAGCTGTAGTTTAGCTTGGCTCTTTTTTCAGTGTACCATTTATTTGGACCATTTTCCTCTCCATAGAAAGAATGTTTAAGACGCCTCTATGCCTTATAATCTTGTCTTTGTCGCGCCTTTGAGAGTTATTCAGAGGTGGTTGTAGTATATTCCTAGATTAATAGATTTATGTCGGTTTTTGAAGCTTACCGAGTACACTTTCATGAGACAGTTCGTTTCTTTCTTGAAGCATTTTCAACTTCACTTCTTCCAGCATCTCCATGATACTCCCCCTTGGGTCAAACAAAGCTGTGACAACTGGTGCTACGAAACGGTTTTGTAAACATTTGATTGCATTTCCCTAGTACTTTACTGATCAACAGAAGTCTGCCACTGGCCTTATTCACTGTCACACCCAGATATTTTTGAGTTGACCCATTCCAAAAATGGTTCAAATGGCTCTGAGCACTATGGGACTTAACTACTGTGGTCATCAGTCCCCTAGAACTTAGAACTACTTAAACCTAACTAACCTAAGGACAGCACACACACATCCATACCCGAGGCAGGATTCGAACCTGCGACCGTAGCAGTCGCGCGGTTCCGGACTGCGCGCCTAGAACCGCTAGACCACCGCGGCCGGCTGACCCATTCCAGCTGTGACCTATTGATATACATATACATCTACATAGTTACTCCGTAAACCACCCTATAGTGCGTGGGGTATGGTCCCCTTTACCACTTCCTTTAATGTTCCACTCACAAATATAGCGAGAGAAAAATGACTGTTTATTTGCATCTGTATGAGCCCTGATTTCTCGATGATGATGATGATGATGATGATGATGATGATGATGATATTTGACTTGTGCGGCGGTCAACTGCGCGGTCATGAGCACCCATACAAAGTCCCAATTTTTACAAGTCCAATTTTTTTCTGTCCAATCCAGCTGCTGTCATGAATGACGATGATCATGATGAAATGATGACAACACACAGTCCCTGAGCAGAGAAAATCCCCAACTCGCCTGAATTCTCGACTCTTATCTTACGCACAGCGTATGTTGGGGCAGTAGGATGGTTCGGCAGTGAGCTTCAAATGCCGACTCTCTAAATTTTCTCACTAGTATTCTCAGAAAGTAAGTCGCCTTTCCTCCAGGGACTCCAACTTGGGTTCCCGAAGCATCTCCGTAACACGTGTTTTTCGAACCTACCGGCAACAAATGTAGCACCCCATCTCTGAAATTCTTCGATGTCATCCTTCAATCTGACCTAATACGTACCCCAAACACTCATGCAGTACTAAAGAATACGGCGAACTAGCGTCATATATGCGGCCTCTTTTACAGGTGAAACACTATTTCCTCAAATTTTCACAATAAACCGTAATCGCCAGTTCGCCTTCCCTACCACAGACCTCACATGCTTATTCCATTTCATATCGCTTTGCAACGTTACTCCCGCATATTTAAATGACTTGACTGTGTCAAGCAGGACACTGCTAATACTGTAACATTATACATTCCTGGAAATTGAAATAAGAACACCGTGAATTCATTGTCCCAGGAAGGGGAAACTTTATTGACACATTCCTGGGGTCAGATACATCACATGATCACACTGACAGAACCACAGGCACATAGACACAGGCAACAGAGCATGCACAATGTCGGCACTAGTACAGTGTATATCCACCTTTCGCAGCAATGCAGGCTGCTATTCTCCCATGGAGACGATCGTAGAGATGCTGGATGTAGTCCTGTGGAACGGCTTGCCATGCCATTTCCACCTGGCGCCTCAGTTGGACCAGCGTTCGTGCTGGACGTGCAGACCGCGTGAGACGACGCTTCATCCAGCCCCAAACATGCTCAATGGGGGACAGATCTGGAGATCTTTCTGGCCAGGGTAGTTGACTTACACCTTCTAGAGCACGTAGGGTGGCACAGGATACATGCGGACGTGCATTGTCCTGTTGGAACAGCAAGTTCCCTTGCCGGTCTAGGAATGGTAGAACGATGGGTTTGATTACGGTTTGGATGTATCGTGCACTATTCAGTGTCCCCTCGACGATCACCAGTGGTGTACGGCCAGTGTAGGAGATCGCTCCCCACACCATGATGCCGGGTGTTGGCCCTGTGTGCCTCGGTCGTATGCAGTCCTGATTGTGGCGCTCACCTGCACGGCGCCAAACACGCATACGACCATCATTGGCACCAAGGCAGAAGCGACTCTCATCGCTGAAGACGACACGTCTCCATTCGTCCCTCCATTCACGCCTGTCGCGACACCACTGGAGGCGGGCTGCACGATGTTGGGGCGTGAGCGGAAGACGGCCTAACGGTGTGCGGGACCGTAGCCCAGCTTCATGGAGACGGTTGCGAATGGTCCTCGCCGATACCCCAGGAGCAACAGTGTCCCTAATTTGCTGGGAAGTGGCGGTGCGGTCCCCTACGGCACTGCGTAGGATCCTACGGTCTTGGCGTGCATCCGTGCGTCGCTGCGGTCCGGTCCCAGGTCGACGGGCACATGCACCTTCCGCCGACCACTGGCGACAACATCGATGTACTGTGGAGACCTCACGCCCCACGTGTTGAGCAATTCGGCGGTACGTCCACCCGGCCTCCCGCATGCCCACTATACGCCGTCGCTCAAAGTCCGTCAACTGCACATACGGTTCACGTCCACGCTGTCGCGGCATGCTACCAGTGTTAAAGACTGCGATGGAGCTCCGTATGCCACGGCAAACTGGCTGACACTGACCGCGGCGGTGCACAAATGCTGCGCAGCTAGCGCCATTCGACGGCCAACACCGCGGTTCCTGGTGTGTCCGCTGTGCCGTGCGTGTGATCATTGCTTGTACAGCCCTCTCGCAGTGTCCGGAGCAAGTATGGTGGGTCTGACACACCGGTGTCAATGTGTTCTTTTTTCCATTTCCAGGAGTGTATGTTTGTTCTTCCTACTCATCCGCATTAATTTACATTTTTCCACATTTAAAGCTGGCTGCCATTTATCAAACCAACTAGACATTTTGTCTAAGACGTATCTTCCTACAGTCGACGCCTTACCGTTCACCATAGCGTCATCAGCAAACAACCTCATATAGCTGCCCACCCTGTCCGGCAAATCATTTACATACGTACAGAACAGAAGCAGACCTATAACACTTTCCTGTGACACTCCTGACGATAGCCCGCATCTCGTGGTCGTGCGGTAGCGTTCTCGCTTCCCACGCCCGGGTTCCCGGGTTCGATTCCCGGCGGAGTCAGGGATTTTCTCTGCCTCGTGATGGCTGGGTGTTGTGTGCTGTCCTTAGGTTAGTTAGGTTTAAGTTGTTGTAAGTTCTAGGGGACTGATGACCACAGCAGTTGAGTCCCATAGTGCTCAGAGCCATTTGAACTCCTGATGATACCCGTGTTCCCGATGAACATTTGTCATCGGGGACAACATACTGTGATCTATTAATTAAGAAGTCTTCGAGCCGCTCTCACATCTGTGAACTTATGTCGTAGGCTCGTGCCTTGTAAAATTTTACACATCACAAAAAGAAACACAGTGACCTATGACTGCAATCTACATTTCTTGTACGTTTAAAGCAAGTTCCTTCAGATTGGACCACTTGGATACTTTACTAAGCTGTCATTGAATATTTGTGCAGTCTATTTTAGAGAGTACTCCGTTATAAATAATGGCATCACCTGCGAAATGTCTGAGATTATTATTGTGGCAAAACTGGGAAGCAGAATGCGAATCTGGGATCGATTCTTTGAGCTGAGTTACATTTGCATTAACAACGCTTTTATTGGAATAACAACATTAAGTTCCCTCCATATCACGATTTTAGTCTTGAAATTTGAGCTGGGCTCTGTTAAATCACACGCAAAACCATATACCACTGACAGTTGTAAGAACCAAGCCCACTATACCTCTTAACAACTATAGCAACTTGAAACTGCCAGGCAGATTAAAACTCTACCAAGTTGGTAGAGCACTTGCCCGCGAAAGGCAAAGGTCCCGAGTTCGAGTCTCGGTCCGGCAAACAGTTTTAATCTGCCAGGCAGTTTCATATCAGCGCACACTCCGCTGCAGAGTGAAATTCTCATTCCGGGAACTATAGCAACTTAACAACTACTTAAACACAATGCTTAACAAGCAGAGCATTATTAAAAATGCATCTTAATTGTAGTAAAACTTGTTGTGTCTAGACAAGACGGCCTAGACACAATGAGAGGAAGCCGAAAGGCACGCGCTAAGTTAAAGCAGGATGGCGTGAGGTCTGAAACAGGATACGTAATGAATGCTATAAAGAAAAGTACGTAGCTTCTGGAATACTTAACTTTAATCCATCCTTTTGGTACATCTGGAGATTGTGGCGATACAAGTGAGACTCTTTAGATATATGCAATGTTACTAATGGCGCCTTGCTAGGTCGTAGCCATTGACTTAGCTGAAGGCTATTCTAACTATTGGCTCGGCTAATGAGCAATGCTTCGTCCATGTAGTCGCTAGCAAAGTCGTCCGTACAACTGGGGCGAGTGCTAGTCCGTATCTCGAGACCTGCCTTGTGGTGGCGCTCGGTCTGCGATCCCTGACAGTGGCGACACGCGGGTCCGACATGTACTAATGGACCGCGGCCGATTTAAAGCTACCACCTAGCAAGTGTGGTGTCTGGCGGTGACACCACAAAACTAATGTTTAAGACAGAACTTAAAATATTAAGGAACAGGGAGCGCAATGTAGTACACTTCATTCAACACAAACGGTTCCAATATGCTTCAGCTTTGAGTAGAACAGGTGCGTCTTTCCAAGCTTCAATCACAGTGGCTGGCAAACAGCGTTGTGTTGTCTCTTGATAAGCAACGACCAGATATTTCCGGTGGACATGAAAGCTTCAGAACGGACTGGCCACGAGAATGCTCGAACCTTTTCTGTATCGATGTAAGTAACGACAACACGCACAACGTGTGGTCCTGCTTATTTATCTAGCTGAAAGATAACATTACGAAAACCTGTAAGAGAAGGCACAATCGTCGGCCTTAAGACGCCTTCAAAGAGCGCTATAAGATGAACATCAACAAAAGCAAGACGAGATAATGGAATACAGTCGAATTAAATCAGGTGATGCTGAGAGAATTAGATTAGGAAATGAAACACTTAAAGTAGTAGATGAGTTTTGGCATTTTGGGAACAAAATAACTGATGATGACCGAAGCAGAGAGGATATGAAGACTGGCAATAGCAAGGAAAGCGTTTCTGAAGAAGAGAAATTTGTTAATATCGACTATAGATTTAAGTGTCAGGAAGTCGTTTCTGAAAGTATTTGTATGGAGTGTAGCCATGTATGGAAGTGAAACGTGGACGATAACTAGGTTAGACAAGAAGAGAATAGAAGGTTTCGAAATGTGGTGCTATAGAAGAATGCTGAAGATTAGATGGGTAGATCACGTAACTAATGATGTATTGAATAGAATTGGGAAGAAGAGGAATTTGTGGCACAGCTTGGCTAGAAGAAGGGATCGGTTGGTAGGACATGTTCTGAGGCATCAAGGGATCACCAATTTGGTACTGCAGGGCAGCGTGGAGGTTAAAAATTGTAGAGGGAGACCAAAAGATGAATACACTAAACAGATTCAGAAGGATGTAGGTTGCAGTAGGTAGTGGGAGAAGAAGAGGCTTGCACAGGATAGGGTAGCATGGAGAGCTGCGTCAAACGAGTCTTTGGGCTGAAGACCACAACAACAACAACAACAACAACATGTATGTCGAAAACAACCGTTGTACGAAAATATGTTTTTCCTATACAGATTTTATGTTGTTACATACGCGAATGTTACAAAAATGGTTCAAATGGCTCTGAGCACTATGGGACTTAACATCTATGGTCATCAGTCCCCTAGAACTTGGAACTGCTTAAACCTATCTAGTCTCTGGGCTGAAGACCACGACCACGACAACAACAACAACAACAACAACAACAACGACAACATGTATGTCGAAAACAACCGTTGTATGAAAATGTTTTTCCTATACAGATTTTATGTTATTACATACGCGAATGTTACAAAAATGGTTCAAATGGTTCTGAGCACTATGGGACTTAACATCTATGGTCATCAGTCCCCTAGAACTTGGAACTGCTTAAACCTAACTAACCTAAGGAAAGCACACAACACCCAGTCATCACGAGGCAGAGAAAATCCCTGACCCGCGAATGTTACATGAACAATATTTGGATTCCAGGGAAATTTTACTGGATCGCAATGACAGTGTACCATTGACCAGTTCCATTACAAATTTGGAGAAAGTAAATGAAAGTCAAATGGACATTTGATACAAAAATGAAGGCGTGACACTGCAATACCAAGGGAAACAAGGGGAACTTAACACGTAAGACAGTCTATAATGGGTATACGAAAAAAGATATTTTGTAGTGTGTTATTGTTTTGGTCACGCGCACAGGGCATGCCAGTACGTTCAGACGGCAGACGGAAGAAGTCAGTTTCTCCAGCAGCGAAGGTGCGAACGGAGACGGATGGACGTAGTTTGTTACCGCAATCTGCGAAACTCATCTCGGCTTGCCGCGCCCTCTTAATTGGCTATAAAATGGAGTTATTAATATCGAGCAACAGCTACAGCGAAAAACAAACGCGCGGGAAATCGATGTCATTAGGTGGTAATGGTGCGGGGCGCCGCTTCTTATTGTGGCCGACTAAGGGCTGACAGAAAACACTTGCAGCAGATGGTGGGGCGGAGCGGCGGTGCGTCCTCTTACGTTCGCTGGTTTAGCAGCTTGTAGCAGCACCAGCAGACGCAGTTACTTGTACCTCTCGTATACAGGGTGGTCTATTGATCGTGACAGGACCAAATATCTCACGAAATTATCGTCATACGAAAAAACTACAAAGAACGAAACTTGTCTAGCTTGAAGGGGGAAAACCAGATGGCGCTATGGTTGGCCCGCTAGATGGCGCTGCCATAGGTCAAACAGATATCAACTGCGTTTTTTAAAATAGGAACCCCCATTTTATTACATATTCGTGTAGTACGTAAAGAAATATGATTGTTTTAGTTGGACCACTCTTTTCGCTTTGTGATAGATGGCGCTGTAATAGTCAACAAACGTATAAGTACGTGGTATCACGTAACATTCTGCCAGTGCGGACGCTATTTGCTTCGTGATACATTACCCGTGTCAAAATGGACCGTTTACATATTATGGAAAAGGTGGATATCGTGTTGATGTATGGTTACTGTGATCAAAATGCCCAACGGGCGTGTGCTATGTATGCTGCTCGGTATCCTGGACGACATGATCAAAGTGTCCGCACCGTTCGCCGAATACTTACGTTATTTAAGGAAACAGGAAGTGTTCAGCCACATGTGAAACGTCAGTCACGACCTGTAACAGATGATGATGCCTAAATAGGTATTTTGGCTGCTGTCGCGGCTAATCCGCACATTAGTAGCAGACAAATTGCTCGAGAATCGGGAATCTCAAAAATGTCGGTGTTTAGAATGCTACATAAACATCGATTGCACCTATTATATCTCTTAAAAATGATGTAACTATTTATTTAGAGGAAACACTCTCGTAGTAAATTTGTTTGATTTATCGTGATCTGTTACTGATTTTTAGTGGAGTTAGTTTTTACTTTTAGCTTTCAAAAAAATACAAAAGAGATATAATAAGCAAAATAATGAATTTCGTAGGTTGCCAATTACGTATTATATCCGGTTTTATCGAGCGCCAGGCTCCCTACAAATTACTGTAAATGCAATAGCGTAGTATTACTCAGCTCCATATTACTATCACAGAAAATAGACAAGTTTTAATAAAATTATTTCACTGGATTCCTTCAATTAACCTCACCGAATATTTTTACATAATTTCTTCCGATCCGGCTATTAGACATTGTGCTGTGAAAAAATATTTTTAAATGTACCGCGTAATGGCGGCTAATTGTTAACAGTCAGAGATCACTGTTACTCGCTCCGCAGCAGCTGGAAACATGCTAAATAATTTTCATTAAATATTCTTTGCATAAGATAAATGTGGCGTAGGTTCTTGAAATAACACACGGGTATCACTTTATACTAATGTATTCTTACTATGAAACAGTTTACACCATTAAATATTTGCAATTACGTTACGACAGAAACAAATGCTAGCGCAGCACAATAGCTTCCGTACCTTATTCCAGCTAACACCAGAATGAACAGAACAAAACAGACTTGAGCATTGCATTGTATTTTATACTCTTACAAAGATAATATTTCTTTTAATTACTTACACATTATAATCTCATACAGTAAAAATGTCTTTTCTGAATCTATCGATCTATATTGTATAATTTTACAGTTAGTGTTATTACCTTTCGCAGATAAATCGATGTTTGCAATTCATTTTGAGTCACATACAGTCATTTTCATTTATGTTTCACCTCGATGATGGTGAATATTGCATAAGGGACACTAAGCACCCTTACCATATTTCTATGCACAAGAGATTGCATGGCGACGACTTTGAACGTCGTGTACAGTTTTGCCACTGGGAACAACAGAAATTACGGGACGATGACAGATTATTTGCACGGGTTCTGTTTAGCGACGAGGCGTCATTCACCAACAGCGGTAACGTAAGCCGGCATAATATGCATTACTGGGTAACGGAAAATCCACGATGGCTGCGACAAGTGGAACATCAGCGACCTTGGCGGGTTAATGCATGGTGCGGCATTATGGGAGGAAGGATAATTGGCCCCATTTTATCGATGGCAATCTAAATGGTGCACTGTATGCTGATTTCCTATGTAATGTTCTACCGATGTTACTACGGGATGTTTCGCTGCATGACAGAATGGCGATGTACTTCCAACATGGTGGATGTCCGGCACATAGTGGATTGGTCGTCGAAGCACCATACCATGGCCCGCACGTTCACCGGATCTGACGTCCCCGGATTTCTTTCTGTGGGGGAAAGTTGAAGGATATTTGCTATCGTGATGCACCGACAACGCCTGACAACATGCGTCAGCACATTGTGAATGCATGTGTGAACATTACGGAAGGCGAACTACTCGTTGTTGAGAGAAATGTCGTTACACATATTGCCAAATGCATTAAGGTTGACGGAGATCATTTTGAGCATTTATTGCATTTATGTGGTATTTACATTTAATCACGCTGTAGCAACATGGAACATTGGAACAACCGAAATAAAATGTTCAAACATACCCACGTTCTGTATTTTAATTTAAAAAACCTGTTACCAACTGTTCGTCTAAAATTGTGAGCCATATGTTTGCGACTATTACAGCGCCATCTATCACAAAGCGAAAAAAGTGGTCCAACTAAAACATTCATATTTCTTTACGTACTACACGAATATGTAATAAAAACGGGGGGATTCATATTCTTAAAAAACGCAGTTGATATCTGTTTGACCTATGACAGCGCCATCTAGCGGGCCAACCATAGCGCCATCTGGTATCCCCCTTCAAGCTAGACAAGTTTCGTTCTTTGTAGTTTTTTCGCTTGTCGCTTATTTCGTGAGATATTTGGCCCGGTCACGATCAGTGGACCACCCTGTATATACTTGAATGTTTCTGGTGTCTCAGTTGCAGATTTTTCGGCGCTCATTTAACTTCAGGACTTTCATTTATTTTCCCCCAACTTGTAATGGTACTGGTCAATGGTACACTGTCATTCCGATCCCGTAAAATTTCCCGCACAGTATTATTTTATTCGAATCCAAAGGTTACTAATGTAACATTCGCATATGTAATAATATAAAATCTGTATATGAAAAACATATTTTCATACAACGGTTGTTTTCGACACACATGTTGTTGTTATTGTGGTCTTCAGTCCAGTGACTGGTTTGATGCAGCCCTCCATGGTACATCCCGTCTCCGGCCATCCTGATTTAGGTTTTCCGTGATTTCCCTCAAATTGTTTCAGGCAAATGCCAGGATGGTACCTTTGAAAGGGCACGGCCGATTTCCTTCCCAATCCTTCCCTAACCCGAGCTTGCGCTCCGTCTCTAATGACCTCGTTGTCGACGGGACGTTAAACGCTAACCACCACCACCACCACCACCACCACCATCCTCCATGCTACTCTATCCTGTGCAAGCTTCTTCACCTCCCAGTACCTACTGCAACCTACATCCTTCTGAATCTGCTTATTGTATTCATCTCTTGGCCTCCCTGTACGACTTTTACCCTCTACGCTGCCGCCCTCCAATACTAAATTGGTGATCCGCTGATGCCTGAGAACAGGTCCCAGCGACCGATCCGTTCTTCTAGTCAAGCTGTGCCACAAATTCCTCTTCTTCCCAAATCTATTCAATACCTCATCATTAGTTACGTGATTTACCCATCTGATCTTCAGCATTCTTCTGTAGCACCACATTTCGAAACCTACTATTCTCTTCTTGTCTAAACTAGTTATCTCAAAATGAACAAAAATGGGCTTCTACCACTATTGAAATAAGCCCTTCAAATATGACGACGCTAATATAGCACCAAAAATTTGGCGGATTACTGAAATTAAAACCTCTGGATAAGCAGACAGTGTATCGTAATAGAGCAGCTGTTGCACGGTAACTGGTCTCCGAATTAATACCAATAATGGAGTCGACACGTAGAAGTGTAACTCCTCAGTACACTTATTTGTATTTTCTGCTACCAGTCACATTTCTTTGTTTCATGTTTAATTTACAATACAGGGAAGCTTTTCGAGCATGTTCTGCCCGTCTTCAGACGTTTACGAGTGCAGAAAATTGTTAGTTAAATGTAAACTATCCCAAGCTAAATCAATATAGAACTTTGTTTCCTGTTCGCTGCAGGAGTGGCTGTTGGAGAAGTTGGAGAGGGAGGGAGACAGCAGTGGTTGGCCAGAAACTGATGTCCAGTGATGTCTTCTACTGGGGTGAAGCTGTGGCTCGTTGTTTATTACGAGTGATACCACAGCGTCGTCATAATAGTTTGTACGTTCCTTAATTATGAAATTCCGTTGTACTTGTGTTTCCGATTCTTATCCACCTAAACGGTTTGGCTGATTCAGGTGGCCTTTCCTTTGTACTTATGGGGTCACCTGGATGTTTCTTAGCTCTGGTTGGACCCGGTAGGTGGCGCTGATATCGGGATACAGGATTTTTTTTTAATTTAGCGAGAAAATATATTTCTTGTCTTTGTTGCATAAAAATGTACAATCCCAAAATTTTGGCTTCCGCCGGTCGGTGTGACCGAGCGGTTCTAGACGCTACAGTCTGGAGCCGCGCGACCGCTACGGTCGCAGGCTCGAATCCTGCCTCGTGCATGGATGTGTGTGATGTCCTTCGGTTAGTTAGGTTGAAGTAGTTCTAAGTTCTAGGGGACTGATGACCTCAGAAGTTAAGTCCCATAGTGCTCAGAGCCATTTGAACCAATTCGACACCGGTATAACGAAGGAAGTGTATTTGAGGTAAAATTTTATGAAAATGTGAAAGGTGCATTATTGCTTGACACTTCATACAGTGAACTTTTTTTTTTTAAATAACGAGTGTTAAAACTACTTAACATGAAACCGAACGAGATGTCCAATGGTCCGCTGTAGCTTTTTATTTGTATCTTCTGGTGCAAATATCTCTATAAAATAGTTTTTTAAATTAATGCAGTTATCTGGGGTATCCAAAAATATTGAATGACTAAACTTAAATATGAAAGAAAATATTACGCATCAAGTTAGGAAACTGGTGTGGATCACCTACGCCCACAATAACGGGCTTAATATACTTAATAAATGGAACTTGTACGTCCATACGAAAAGAAAGTTACTTACAAATGTTACGTCATAGGTTACAGAATATCGCAGCGTAGCCATTGGAGTGACTAGGTAAAGTTTTCAGCCTCCTGAATTCGTGAAAAATCATCGCCAACTTATAAAAAGACCATTGCCATTCATGAGAGTCAAGTCTAAAGCAAAAGAATATAATTAGAAATCAGAACCGATATTTAATTAAAAACAGTGAAATAGTGACTCAAATGAAAATTCGATGGGGAAAATCCCCACACGACATGGATCAGCTGCCAAAAACGAGACTAGCATGTGTTAAGTCGCGAACAGTACACTTTCTGATTAAACTACGCTCTTGTCGGTCATGGCAAGACACATAATGTCCCTTATAGGCGTTGTTTATGGAAGTATCTGTGTAAGTACTTTAGCAGTGATTGTCCCCTTTTGAAATTATCTGAATGGTGCGTTGTTTAAACAACGATTTATAAAACTTCCTGGCATATTAAAACTGTGTGCCGCACCGAGACTCTAACTCGGGACCCTTGCCTTTCGCGGGCAAGTGCTCTACCACTGAGCTACCCAAGCACGACTCACGCCCCGTCCTCACAGCTTGAGTTCGAGTCTCGGTCCGGCACATAGTTTCAATCTGCCAGGAAGTTTCATATCAGCGCACACTCCGCTGTAGAGTGAAAATTTCATTCTAGAAACATCCCCCCAGGCTGTGGCTAAGCCATGTCTCCGCAATATCCTTTCTTTCAGGAGTGCTAGCTCTGCAAGTTCACAGGAGAGCTTCTGTAAAGTTTGGAAGGTAGGAGACGGGGTACTGGCAGAAGTAAAGCTGTGAGGACGGGGCGTGAGTCGTGCTTGGGTAGCTCAGTTGGTAGAGCACTTGCCCGCGAAAGGCAAGGGTCCCGAGTTCGAGTCTCGGTCCGGCACACAGTTTTAATCTGCATGGAAGTTTCATATCAGCGCACACTCCGCTGCAGAGTGAAAATTACATTCTAGAACGATTTATAGACATGTTCATTAGGCGGCATTCCACCTAACCTCCTAAATAAAAGGTTTTATTGAGTGCTCATTTGTGTGATTTCGATGATGATGCAATGTTTAGAAAGAGCTAGACAGTTCTTGTAATGTCCACAAAGTACGGTGTAAGTATATTGTACTAATTAATATAAAATTTTTAAAAAAATGAATATTCTTTCTTCATAATTATGGTTTTTACATTTCTAATATTCATATTTTCTGAATGTACAGTAATACGCCATGAAGAGCACGAACAGATCTTGGTCGACGTACGCGGAGTAGTCAGGCTGTAAGGAACATAAGAGCATCAGACAAACACTCGGTGCAGAATGCAGACGCACGAGACCGAATGGCAAAGGTGTGTGGAACTGAAAGTCACGAGCAATGCAACAAACCCCTTGTTGCTTGGACGTGTCTCGTTTCAAATTATATTTTGGGAATGGACCTCTACGGGTATGGAGACAACTTGATCAAACCATGGACCCTGCATGTAAGCAGGGAACTGTTCAAGCTGGTGGAGACTCTGTAATGCGGATGTACAGCTAGTGTGATGTGGGACCCCTGGTAAGTCTAGATAGGACTCTGACAGGAGACACACATGTAAGCATCCTGCCTGCTCACCTGCACCCATTCATGACCATTGTGCGTTCCGTCGGACTAGGGAAATTCCAGCCGGACAATGCGACACCCCACATGTCCAGAAGTGCTACACAGTGGCTCCAGGAACACTCTTCTGATTTAAACACTTCCGCTGGCCACCAAACTTCCCAAACATGATCATTATTGAGGGTACATGGAATGCTGTTAAACGTAAATGTCGTGTGACTAGGGCCTCCCGTCGGGTAGACCGTTCGCCGGATGCAAGAGTAACGATTTGACGCCACTTCTGCGACTTGCGCGTCGAAGGGGATGACATCATGATGATTAGGGCAGCACAACACCCAGTCTGAGCGGAGAAAATCTCCGACACAGCCGGGAATCGAACCCAGGCACTTAGGATTGACATTCTGTCCCGCTGACCACTCAGCTACGGGGGGTGAACAACGTGCAGTTGAGAACAGATCTCCACCCCCTCGTACTCTTACGGATTTAAGGACAGCCCTGCAGGATTCATGGTGTCAATTCCATCCAGCACTACTTCAGACATTAGTCGAGTACATACCACACCGTGTTGCGGCATTTCTGTGTGCTCGCGGCGGCCCTACACGGTATTAGGCAGGTGTACCAATTTCTTTGGCTCTTCAGTGTGGAAATTCAGTACATACAGAAATATTTCTATACGTCTATCCTGAATCACAGCGCCAGATTTGCACCTGGTGATCGAAACTGGGACTTTTTACTGCGTAAATCACTTCTGAGAATCATTTGGAGTATCTACCAAGTTTCGGTGCCATACGATAATTACAGTCGACGTTGGACCTCTGTGTGTAGCTGCACTTTATTGACAACCACCGGTATGAGGTCAAGGTGGTTCAGTCATATATAAATTCTATGGTCGATATGTAAATAGATGAAAAGAAGCGAAGCAGTGTGAGTTCTCAGGTTTATCTCTCGCTGTTAATTCGGTGCTCGGGGTGGCCGAGCGGTTCTAGGTGCTACAGTCTCGAACTGCGCGATCGCTACGGACGCAGGTTCGAATCCTGCCTCGGGCATGGATGTTAGTTAGGTTTATGTAGTTCTAGGGGACTGATGACCTCAGAAGTTTAGTTCCATAGTGCTCAGAGCCATTTGAACCATTTTTGATACTAAGGCAGAGTCAATCATTTACTATATCTTACTTTGATACAGCAAGGAACTCGAAACCCTGTTACAGCAGCATGGAACGGACGGCCAAATAGTCGTCAGTATATGATTAAACATCAAAAGATGCTTGGGCACAGATAATCTGACAGTCTGACGAATAACCGTTAGCGCGTGCAACCACACACGCATAGTGTGGGAAATACGCCGTGTCTAGAAGGCAGGTTGCTTCTGCACTGATCCATCCCTACTGTCGAGATCGGCCTGCGGGAAGAAATAAAAAAAAATTGGCCGGAGATGGAGCGACGGCGCAGAAAAGCAACGGACGGCCTGGGACAGAATACTGGACCGCCGGAGCGGAATCTTACAAAAGATGACGAATCACGGCCTCATCCGAGAATAGCTGTACTTACAATTATGCGCATCAAGACGAGCGAGCAGAGGGTGGGGCATTTTATTTCCATGAGCATTAGGCGGTCGCGCGCGCTGCAAGAAGGGGCCTCCTGTGTTAGTCTTGGCGACGTTGATGGGTCGTCGCGAGATGGATGCTGTTCAGGTCTTGTAAGGGGGAGGGGGGGTGGGGGAGAGGGGAGGAAGTGGGGGGGGGGGGTTGCTTGCTGCGATGCGAGATTTTTCTGACGAGGAAGAGACGCGGGGCGGTTGTTGGCGTGGGGTCACGAGGGATGGGGGGTTGCTTCGCCGCGGAGAAAGAGGGCAGTGTCCCGGCACGGGGTGGAAAAAAAAAGGAGAAGAAAAATTGTACGTGGAATGAAAGATGCAGAACCTCGCCGTGACGCGCGCTGGCTGCTGCTCTAGGGGTTGGAGTAGGGGCAGGGGGTGGAGCGGGGGGTTGCGGGGGTGGATTCTGGCCGCTGGGAGAAGTGGCAGGAAAAATGCGAAGGCTCTGCGCTTCTGGAAGGGGATGGAGCGACCCGCGGCGAAAAATACAAAAAAAAAGGGGGGAGGTGGCTGAGTGGTGTAAGGGGGGGGGTGGTGGTGCAGCTGTGGGGAGGCACAAGGAGACCCCTCTGTGTGTGTGTGTGTGTGTGTGTGTGTGTGTGTGTGTGTGTGTGTGTGTGTGTTTGCGTCCCGGCGCGATTTTTCTCGCGGCAGCGGGATTTTTCAGCGTCTACCCGAACAGTAGGAGGGCTCTTAGATGCGGCCAGCTACTGGTTCGGAGCTACCGTTTGCGGAAGACGAGGAGGTGTAGTATTTTTGGACGCCCAGCGTGCCAGCACTGATCATTGTGAACATTATATCGGTTACCAGCTCATACACCTTGAAAGGTTTATACACTAAATGAAATCCTGCCGCGCGGTATTAGCCGAGCGGTCTCAGGCGCTGCAGTCATGGACTGTGCGGTTGGTCCCGGTGGAGGTTCGAGTCCTCCCTCGGGCATGGGTGTGTGTGTGTTTGTCCTTACGATAATTTAGGTTAGGCAGTGTGTAAGCTTAGGGACTGATGACCTTAGGAGTTAAATGCCATAAGATTTCACACATATTTGAACATTTTGAAATGAAAAGTTAGTAAATCATAGGTAGTTTGGTATACTTAACTCTTGTGCGTCTTCGAATGCAAATATAACGAAAATTACCTGCATATTCGAAATGTGCTGAACACATGAGCGACACACAGTCTCTGGTTTCCAGAGGTTCCATTATTCAGGCATGTTAGTACCTAACTGCTGAGTCGAGTCACAGCATTAGGCAGAGTAAAATGTCAAATCAAAAACACCTGTAGCTGCCTATATTTCGTATTCTGTTTTATTTACGCGGACGGTTTCGGCGTTTCGCTACACCATCTTCAGGCCATCTGACCGACGTGTAGGAAGAACCCAACCCGACCACATGCGCAATCGATATAGGCGCCAGCATTCAGTTGCTGGTATCCGTAGACTTCTTTTTTCAGAATGCGATCTTTGGAATTGATGGACGAAGGGATCTCGTCGTTAAAGAAAGAGGACTACGAATACCAGTTACTGAATACTGGAGCCTGTTTCGATACCACATGAGGTTGGCTTCTTCCTAGACGTCGGTAAAGAGTCCTGATGATGGCTTAGTGAAACGCCTCAACAGATCGTGTAAATAAATTGTAAATACCAGGACACAGACTGTGCTGATTTCAAAATATACATATTTGTATACATGAGTAATGCAAAGACACATAAACGTTAAGATGAACACATAAGGATAGAAGAGTAAGAAATTGATATTTGCATAATGCACGCATTAGTAAGAAATCAATTATCACATAATAAACACATTTAGACTAGTTGTATCTAGTATTTGGCAACATTGACTGTATTGCTATAAGCCAAAGCAAGTTCCAAAAAAATAGTTCAAATGGTTCTGAGCACTATGGTACTTAACATCTGAGTTCATCAGTCCATTAGAACTTAGAATTGCTTAAACATAACTAAGCTAAGGACATCACACACATCCATGCCCGAGGCAGGATTCGAACCTGCGACCAATGGCATCGATGATCTGCTGAAACGGTTAGGTTCGGCTACTTATGCTATTAGAGTTATTGCAAATTTTGGTGATAAACATACCAATAAATTAGCCTACTATGCCTATTTTCATTCACTGCTTTCATATGGCATCATATTTTGGGTCAATTCATCTTTAAGAGAGGAAGTATTCATTGCACAAAAGCGTGTAATCAGAATAATAGCTGGATCCTGCCCAAGATCATCTTGCAGGCTTTTATTTAAGGGACTCGGGATATTCACAGTACCTTAGCAATACATATATTCACTTATGAAATTTGTCATTAATAACCAATCACAATTCAAAAATAACAGCGAAGTGCATAGCTACAACACTAGAAGAAAGAATGGTATTCACTATTCTGGATTAAATCTCACTTTGGCACAGAAAAGGGATGAATTATGCTGCCACAAAAATCTTTGGTCATTTGTCAAATAGTATTAAAAGTCTGACAGATAGCCAACCAACATTTAAAAGCAAATTAAAAGAATTTCTGAACGACAACTCCTACTCAATAGATGAATTCTTAGATACGAAGTAGTAACTGCAAAAAAAAAAAAAAATATTTTGTGTAAGGAAAACTTATGTTAAAGTGACACGTTCCACATCACTACGAAATTTCGTATTCATGATCTATGGAACAAGGATTAATGTATGTATGTATGTACCGTAGCAGTCACGCGGTTCCGGACTGAAGCGCCTAGAACCGCTATGCCACCGCGGCCGGCGAGTTTGAGATGTTCCGTGACGTGTAAACTGAGCATGAAGGATGATTTTAAAAAAGGTTGTACAAAGAGACAGTACTTCAAGAGACAGTACTTCAAGAGAAAGGTAACTTATTTTGTTAGCTTCAAGCGTGAGGCGAGTTCAGTGACTTTTGCTGCGCCAACATTTCGTTGTGTCCAGTAAATCTACGTGTAGGCAATCTTGGGTAACAATCAAGCATGTGTTCAGTACTGAAGTTAGTCCTCCCCTTTTTAGATTAGTTAAATATACTGATGAGCGAAAACATTAAGACCACCAAATCAATAGCTTGTTTGTCCGTCTTTTGAAGTGCGTAACTGATTCAGCGTATCAGGGGTGCAATAGTTTGTTGGTACGTTTGTAGAGGTATGTGGCATTAGATGTCTACTCACAGTTCATGTTATTCATGTAAGTAACGGGCTGCTGGGTTTCGTAATGGCGTCCGATAGCGATCATGATGGGTTCCATAGGATTTATATTAGGCGAATTTGGTTGCCGAGACATCAAAGTGAGTTCACTACATTCCTCCTCAAACCGCTGTACCACAGTTCTAACTCCGACAAACGGACAATTATACCGCTGAAAAGTGACATCGCCGTTAGGGAAGACAACAGTCATGAAGGGATAAAGGTGGATCGCAGCTGTCAGCGTCTCTTCGATTACTACCACAGGTCCCATCCAAGCGCAGGAGAATGTCTCCAGTGCCGTAATACAGCCTCCGCCCCTGACGCGCTGCACGTTTCGAGTCGCCATTCACCTCGACGACTGCGTTTGTGGAGCCGACCGTCGATCTGGTGTAGCAAAAATGTGATTCAACCGTAGAATCGTCACTTTTCCATGTCACTCTCAATGGAGAGAAGTCTTCCGAAGTAAGAGTGATTTCAGGTGTGCCACGGGGGTAGTGTCGTAGGACCGATGCTATTCACAATATACATAAATGGCCTTGTGGATGACATCGGAAGTTCACTGAGGCTTTTTGCGGATGATGCTGTGGTGTATCGAGAGGTTGTAACAATGGAAAACTGTACTGAAATGCAGGAGGATCTGCAGCGAATTGACGCATGGTGCAGGGAATGGCAATTGAATCACAATGTAGACAAGTGTAATGTGCTGCGAATACATAGAAAGATAGATCCCTTATCACTTAGCTACAAAATAGCAGGTCAGCAGCTGGAAGCAGTTAATTCCATAAATTATCTGGGAGTACGCATTACTAGTGATTTAAAATGGAATGATCGTATAAAGTTGATCGTCGGTAAAGCAAATGCCAGACAGAGATTCATTGGAAGAATCCTAAGGAAATGCAATCCGAAAACAAAGGAAGTAGGTTACAGTATGCTTGTTCGCCCACTGCTTGAATACTGCTCAGCAGTGTGGGATCCGTACCAGATAAGGTTGATAAAAGAGATAGAGAAGATCCAACGGAGAGCAGCGCGCTTCGTCACAGGATCATTTAGTAATCGCGAAAGCGTTACGGAGATGATAGATAAACTCCAGTGGAAGACTCTGCAGGATAGACGCTCTACAGCTCGGTACGGCCTTTTGTTGAAGTTTCGAGAACATACCTTCACCGAAGAAGTCAAGCTGTATATTGCTCCCTCCTACGTATATCTCGCGAAGAGACCATGACGATAAAATCAGAGAGATTAGAACCCACACGCCGGCCGGTGTGGCCGAGCGGTTCTAGGCGGTACAGTCTGGAATCGTGCGACCGCTACGGTCGCAGGTTCGAATCCTGCCTCGGGCATGGATGTGTGTGATGTCCTTAGGTTAGTTAGGTTTAAGTAGTTCTAAGTTCTAGGGGACTGATGACCATAGATGTTAAGTCCCATAGTGCTCAGAGCCATTTGAACCATTAGAGCCTACACAGAAGCATACCGACAATCCTTCTTTCCACGAACAATACGAGACTGGAATAGAAGGGAGAACCGATAGAGGTACTCAAGGTACCCTCCGCCACACACCGTCAGGTGGCCTGCGGAGTATGGATGTAAATGTAGATGTATCGACGGTCCAAACCCGATGGTCCCGTGCTCACTACAATCGTAACTGTCGATGTCGTTTGGTCAACATGTGAACACGTTGGGGTGGACTGTTGCGCTGCTCCACGTTCAACAATGTTCGATGAACGGTGTGTTCCGAAACACTTGTACGTGTACCGCCATTGTGCTCTTTCAGCAGAGATGCCGCAGATCACCATATATCCCACTTTACAGAGCAAACAAGGCTCCGAACCCCACGTTCTACAAAGAGTCGTGAACGTCCAACCATTTAGCGCCTTGTGGTAGTTTCACTGTCCTTCTACCTCTTTCCGTAGCTGCTCACGACAGTAGCACGCGAACATTCGACCAGCTTCGCCGTTTTCGAAGTACTCGTTCACAGGCACTGAGTAACAACAATCGGCCCTTTTGTCAAAGTTTCTTATCTCAATGGATTTCCCCATCTGCAGCCCATATGGTCGCTAGTGTGACCCCCGGCCGTGTCTGTTCCGCTTAAATATTTTTGTTACCGCGTCAGGTGCCCGCAACGGCCCCAAGCGGCATTTAACGGCGTGGTGGGCTGTGGTCATAATGTTTTGCCTCATCAATCTAATACTGTATTAGGAATTCTAGAAAACAAAATTTTATGAGAGAAATAAAACTTCCTGGCAGATTAAAACTATGTGCCGGACAGAGACTCGAACTCGGGATCTTTGCCTTTCGCGGGCAAGCTGTGAGGGCGGGGCGTGAGTCGTGCTTGGGTAGCTCAGTTGGTAGAGCACTTGCCCGCGAAAGGCAAAGGTCCCGAGTTCGAGTCTCGGTCCGGCGCACAGTTTTAACCTGCCAGGAAGTTTCATATCAGCACACACTCCGCTGCAGAGTGAAAATCTCATGAGAGAAATATTTTGCAAACGCAGAGATTACTGAGTATGACAATTTGGAAAGAGGGTATGTTCATTGTTTGTATTAGTTGGAAATTAAAGGGACTGAATTTCAAAGTACTTCCTATTTGTTATTTATACATATCTCGCAAAGCACATCTCCAGTGTTCAAAGAAACGTGTTCGGTCAATTCTGCTTTTTCGCACCTACTTCAGCTGACGCGTTTCGGGAGAACCCATCCTCAGATTACCATGAATATCATGATCAGATGTATAAATACATTATGTACCAAACAAAGCTGTCGTGACAGACGAAACGCGTCAAATAAACTCTTTGGTTTATCAGCTTCTTATTTAGTAACCAATACAGTAATCGTCGAATAGTCATATTGATTTGCAATATGGCTCCATTCTTCCTGCGTGATTTTAAGTCATAATTACAAATGAACAAATCAAAAATCAAATCAAATGCCTCTGATCACAATGGGACTCAACTTCTGAGATCATCAGTCCCCTAGAACTTAGAATTACTTAAACCTAACTAGCCTAAGGACATCACACACATCCATGTGCGAGGCAGGATTCGAACCTGCGACCGTAGCGATCGCGCGATTCCAGACTGTAGCGCCTAGAACCGCTCGGCCACCTCGGCCGGCACAAATGAACAATAATCAATAACTCTGAAGAGAAGATAAAAACTAATTTGCTAAAACAGCAACTCAAATGAAAGAAAAAGAAGGCAAACTGCCGCTCAGCGATTTATTTCCTATGATCATTCGCAGTGCATCAAGACAAGAGCCAACTTATCCGTTGGAAGGTAAGAATTTGTTGTAGGGCGTAAATGAGCATATTGACAGAATATTAGCAGCGATTTCCAGTTGGTGAAATTTCAGGCGAATTGAACTGTTGCGTTTTTGTAATTGGACACATTTAAATTACGTAAAAGTCATTTTGAGTATTCTTGTGAATCATCCTTTTGTGCATCCTAGTTTACAGATTAATTAAAATTACGTTCCTAAAAAGTAATTTGCGTAAATAAGTTCATGTTTGGAAGTAGCGCAGCTGCCCCGATTCCAGGTCTGAGTCTGTAATCGGAATTTAGAAATCAGACAGTTTTCAGTTTGTCAGCTATAAACTGAGCTTAATACAGTGTCAGCAGACAACTTACAACTATAAAGATAAAAAAATGTTCAAATATGTGTGAAATCTCATGGTACTTAACTGCTAAGGTCATCAGTCCCTAAGCTTACACACTACTTAACCTAAATTATCCTAAGGACAAACACACACACACCCATGCCCGAGGGAGGACTCGAACCTCCTCCGGGACCAGCCGCACAGTCCATAACTGCAGCGCCTGAGTTTTCGAAGATGCAGAATTGGAGACATTGCTGAGAGAAGACTCGCTTCAAACCCAAGAAGAATTGTCACGATTAGTGGGAGTGACATAGCAAGCCATTTCAAAACGTCTCAATGCTATGGGAATGATTCAGAAAGAAGGAGCTTGGGTCCCGTGTGAGCTGAAACCAAGAGACGTTGAACGGCGTTTGTGTGTTTATGAACAGTTGCTTCAGAGGCAAAAACGGAAATGATTTCTGCATCGCATTGTGACCGGGGACGAAAAATGGGTTCATTACGATAGCCCTAAAAGCAAAAAAATCATGGATATATATCCCGGCTATGCTTCCACGTCGACGGCCAAACCGAATATTCACGGCTCAAAAATCATGCTCTGCATTTGGTGGGACCAGCTCGGCGTCGTGTGCTATGAGGTGTTAAAACCAAGTGAAACAATCACAGGTGCTCGTTATCGAACGCATTTAATGCGTTTGAGCAGAGTATTAAAAGACAAACGGCCGCAATACAGCGAGAGGCAGGATAAAGTGATTTTGCAGCACGATAACGCTTGAACCCAAGTTGCAAAAGAGTTCAAAACGTACTTGGAAACTTTAAAATGGAAAGTCCTACCCCACCCGCCGTATTTTCCAGACACTGCTCCCTCTGACTATCACCTGTTTAGATCAATGGCGCATGGCCTGGCTGACCAACACTTCCGTTCTCCTCAGGAAGTCACAAATTGGATTGATTCGTGGATAGCTTCAAGAGATGAAAAACTTTTTCGAGGCGGGATTCGCACACGTTCCGAAAGATGGGAGAAAGTAATCGCCAGCGATGGAAAATACTTTGAATGATACATGTGTAACCATTTTGTTTCATTAACTGTTGGGGAGAAAACGGCGGAAGCAAAGTTGTGCATCTTGTAATTGTTTTACGTACATTCGTTAGTTAAGCTATATATGTCTTTCTTCAAAATCATATTTAATTACCATTCATCACAGGTGTAAATGTGGCTGTATATAATTTTCTTAAAATAACTTGTAAATATTTGTACTATTATTGTGGGGGCAAGTCATTTCTGAAATATAATATATATATGTATATATATATATATATATATATATATATATGTGTGTGTGTGTGTGTGTGTGTGTGTGTGTGTGTGTGCGCGAGCGCTCTTTCGCCTAACAGTCATATGCGATAGTTATGCGTTCTATGGTTCTGTAATGCTTCGTCGTAGACCTGGTAAAAAATCGTCCAGGAGTTTTCCATTTCATAGAGCTTTTCTATTTTATGATAATTACATGCAGCCATTGGAGCAAAGACCTTCATGGCACAATATACCATTAAATAATGGTCCATAAAGTTGTAAGCCTTCTAGTTTGTCTTGAAATTCGACTTATTCCCATGTTAAATTCATAAATGATGCTATTGCTTCCAATGTATAACAGTGTCGTTTTAGATAGCTGGAAAATACTTAAAGCCGAAATTGTGCAGTCGTACATCAAATAAAAAATTTTCAGTTGAAGTCATCGCGAAATCATTTAGAAAAATCATCGCAGCTCCAGACCCTATCGCAATGAATGTTGTTGTTGTTGTGGTCTTCAGTCCTGGGACTGGTTTGATGCAGCTCTCCATGCTACTCTATCCTGTGCAAGCTTTTTCATCTCCCAGTACCTACTGCAACCTACATCCTTCTGAATCTGCTTAGTGTATTCATCTTTTGGTCTCCATCTACGATTTTTACCCTCCACGCTGTCCTCGAATACTAAATTGGTGATCCCTTGATGCCTCAGAACATGTCCTACCAACCGATCCCTTCTTCTGGACAAGTTGTGCCACAAACTTCTCTTCTCCCCAGTCCTCTTCAATACTTCCTCATTAGTTATGTGATCTACCCATCTAATCTTCAGCATTCTTCTGTAGCACCACATTTCGAAAGCTTCTATTCTCTTCTTGTCCAGACTATTTATCGTCCATGTTTCACTTCCATACATGGCTACACTCCATACAAATACTTTCAGAAATGACTTCCTGACACTTAAATCTATACTCGATGTTAACAAATTTCTCTTCTTCAGAAACAATGAATGTTACAGAAGCATATTACACTGCTTCCCGCGCCCAGTTCCCGGGTTCGATTCCCGGCGGGATCAGGGATTTTCTCTGCCTCGTGATGACTGGATATTGTGTGATGTCCTTAGGTTTAGTGCTCAGAGCTATTTGAACCATTTTTGAAGCATATTACACTCTTGACAGGAAAGAGACTCTGCGAAGTATGAAAGATTTTCTAATCACGTTAAAATTATTGGGGGTGATGTAAACGACAATGAAAGCAACATCTTCCAAAATTAGAACAGAGGAAGAGTTGTCAGGAGAGTTGTGTGTATGGAGAGTGCTGCGCCAAAGAGGTGTTGTGTTACCTCTTAAGTTAGCACTAGAGAAGATCGTAATTTTAACCAACATGGTAAGGATGTAACAGCTATCTGTTCCTGATGGTCAATTGGTAAAAAGTCCGCAGCGGGTAGCAGAGTGGTCAGCGCGGCAGAATGTCAGTCCTAAGGGCCCGGGTTCGATTCCCGGCTGGGTCGGAGATTTTCTTCGCTTAGGGACTGGGTGTTGTCCTAATCATCATCATTTCATCCCCATTGACGCGCAAGTCGCCGAAGTGGCATCAAATCGAAAGACTCGCACCCGGCAAACGGTCTACCGGACGGTAGGCCCTAGTCACACGACATTTACATTTAATTGGTAAAAACAATAAAGATCGCAGAATATCTCATTTATTAAAATGTTCGGTTTCGGCACCTTTAAACGGCCATCTTCACATTTTGAACCACTGTTAGCTGAGGCTGCAGGTGTGGTGAACACCCACGTGGGTTTACTACTGTAATTGGAATCTTGACAGTTTGTACTAATTGATCACTAGAGAAAGTAATTCGGCAAATGCCACCATACCCTGGGAGAAAAAAAATTTAACCGTCAGGCGCATGTGGTGGCATTCGTCCTAGGATATGCATTAGTAGCTGTAACATTAATTGCGAGAAATATCAGAGCTTTGAAGGATGATTACGATGCATCAGAAGAGCGGTGCAGAAGTTGGGGCTCGAAGTGAATACAGGGAAAACAAATTATATGATGATGAAAGATTCTGTTACAGATAGAGAAGAGACTTCAATCAAAATAAATTAGGAAAGAATATCAAAGAGTGGAGAAGTTTACGTATCTGTGGTCCATACTAACAGAGGAAACCTGGACAGCAGTAGAAATTGAAGAAAGAATATCAAGTGGAAACCGAAGCTGTTATCGATTGCAGAATATATTCCAGGCCCGAATTGTACTTTCACGTGAAGGTACTCACACACACACACACACACACACACACACACACACACACACACACACAGAGCTGTCACAGTCGCCGGTGGATATCCGCAGGGTCTGCACCCTCCGTCCACAGTAACCACGTCGCTCAGCACTGTCCTTGATGATCAAACTCCATTTTGTCCGCTTTTCAGTCGGCTTTTCTACTACGCAGAAATAACCCTTCTAACGATTGTCCTGCCACTTACAGTTAGACCAATATACTACGTACAGGGTGTTTCAAAAATGACCGGTATATTTGAAACGGCAATAAAAACTAAACGAGCAGCGATAGAAATACACCGTTTGTTGCAATACGCTTGGGACAACGGTACATTTTCAGGCGGACAAACTTTCGAAATTACAGTAGTTACAATTTTCAACAACAGATGGCGCTGCAAGCGATGTGAAAGATATAGAAGACAACGCAGTCCGTGGGTGCGCCATTCTGTACGTCGTCTTTCTGCTGTAAGCGTGTGCTGTTCACAACGTGCAAGTGTGCTGTATACAACATGGTTTATTCCTTAGAACAGAGGATTTTTCTGGTGCTGGAATTCCACCGCCTAGAACACAGTGTTGTTGCAACAAGACGAAGTTTTCAACGGAGGTTTAATGTAACCAAACGACCGAAAAGCGATACAATAAAGGATCTGTTTGAAAAATTTCAACGGACTGGGAATGTGACGGATGAACGTGCTGGAAAGGTAGGCCGACCGCGTACGGCAACCACAGAGGGCAACGCGCAGCTAGTGCAGCAGGTGATCCGACAGCGGCCTCGGGTTTCCGTTCACCGTGTTGCAGGTGCGGTCCAAATGACGCCAACGTCCACGTATCGTCTCATGTTCCAGAGTTTACACCTCTATCCATACAAAATTCAAACGCAGCAACCCCTCAGCGCCGCTACCATTGCTGCATGAGAGACATTCGCTAACGATATAGTGCACAGGATTGATGACGGCGATATGCATGTGGGCAGCATTTGGTTTACTGACGAAGCTTATTTTTACGTGGACGGCTTCGTCAATAAACAGAACTGGCGCATATGGGGAACCGAAAAGCCCCATGTTGCAGTCCCATCGTCCCTGCATCCTCAAAAAGTACTAGTCTGGGCCGCCATTTCTTCCAAAGCAATCATTGGCCCATTTTTCAGATCCGAAACGATTACTGCATCACGCTATCTGGACATTCTTCGTGAATTTGTGGCGGTACAAGCTGCCTTAGACGACACTGCGAACACCTCGTGGTTTATGCAAGATGGTGCCCGGCCACATCGCACGGCCGACGTCTTTAATTTCCTGAATGAATATTTCGATGATCGTGTGATTGCTTTGGGCTATCCGAAACATACAGGAGGCAGCGTGGATTGGCCTCCCTATTCGCCAGACATGAACCCCTGTGACTTCTTTCTGTGGGGACACTTGAAAGACCAGGTGTACCGCCAGAATCCAGAAACAATTGAACAGCTGAAGCAGTACATCTCATCTGCATGTGAAGCCATTCCGCCAGACACGTTGTCAAAGGTTTCGGGTAATTTCATTCAGAGACTACGCCATATTATTGCTACGCATGGTGGATATGTGGAAAATATCGTACTATAGAGTTTCCCAGACCGCAGCGCCATCTGTTGTTGAAAATTGTAACTACTGTAATTTCGAAAGTTTGTCTGCCTGAAAACATACTGTTGTCCCAAGCATATTGCAACAAACGGGGTATTTCTATCGCTGCTCGTTTAGTTTTTATTGCCGTTTCAAATATACCGGTCATTTTTGAAACACCCTGTACATGCAACCGTAATGAAGAGTCAAATGGCGCAACATGAATTATGGGTAACGAATAAAGTGTATGTCAGTATCGGAAGTCCCTCGTGTTATATTCCTTTTGTAAATGATGGCGTTCACTTTTCATGTGCTGTTTTTTCTGAAGTAAGAAAAAATATTTCGGGGAATTTAGGCTCTTGCAATTGTGAAAACGTGTTCCAAGGTACAACATGGTCATACAGCCTACCTGAGCACAAATACTGGTTTGAAATTTAAAAAGCATTGCAATCGAAAAAGTCTCGAAAAATTAATGAAGACGCAAAGAAATTAGCCATAGGCTGATCTATCTGCTGTCTTTTACTCAATCACACACGGATAATCAGTAACTGGGATCGAATTAGGCAGAAGTATAAGCAAAAACCAGTTGCAAGTTAAATACATTTTGAAACGGAACTGTAGCAAAATATCACAAATCTGCGTTTTCAAGAAACGTAAAAATTTCTAAGACGTTAAAAAAAACTCACAACTATAAATAACACATCAAATGAAAGAACAACTCAGTTTTGTTTAAATACCTATGCACATGCACAATTTTGCATGTGTTCTGTTGGAAAGCGCTATTAACAAAGTAAATGAGTGAAGAGAGCCTTTCACTCGTGGCTCCAAGAAATCAGTTCGGGAGGCTTGTCGTGAATCAGCAATGCCAATGACGTCTGTTTGGAGACTGATAAAGAGACTCTTACAACTACCTCCCTACCGACTGCTGGTGTTACAACCTCCAAAGCCCACAGAGAACGGTTTTCATGTCAACTTTACAAACGAAACGTTGCTCCATGACCATGAAAATTTTCTGAATCGTATTGTCTTGAGTGATGAATCGACATTTCACCTAAGTGGAAATTTGAACACCCATATTGTGCATACCTGGGGTCAGAAAATCTCCACTAGATGGTACACTATCAAAGGGAACACCGAAATTAATTTTTCTTGTGCTATATGACGAAGAAAAGTTAATGGATCTTTTTTCCGGTTAAGCAACTGTAAACGGCGTGCCTTACCGTGATGCACTAGAAGGATGTCTGTTTCCTCAGTTGGAACAGTCTGAACCACAGAACTTTTACAGCAAGACAGTGCGCTGTCTCACTGGCATAGCTGAGTACGCGATTGGTTAAACGACGTCATACCGGACTTTCGCAAGGACTCCACTTTGACCTAATCTGATGCCATGCTATTTTTACCTTGGGAGTTTCATAAAGTGTCAAGTCTATTTTCCTCCACCACCACTGATGTACCCAGTTCAAGAAACAGGTTTGAAGCAGTTGTTAAAACAATACTCCAGACACATCCATAAAGATTTAATCTTTGCTGATTCATTATGGACTGTTGGACAACGGCTGACATGTATTTCTTGATACAATAATTAACCAACAGCCGTATGCATTGTAGATATTTATTTTATTAACTTCTTATATGCAACCCGTTTTGGCATTACATTGATGCCATCTTCAGGCCCCACACGTCATAGCGATTTGATTCAAAGATCTAGTTACATAGCTCCTTCCGTGTATAGCGATTTTACGACTATGACCGTGTGGGGCCTGAAGATGGCATCAATGTAATGCCGAAACTGATTGCATATAAGAATTTCATAAAATAAATATGTACAATGCATACCGCTGTTGGTAAATTATTGTATCAAGAAATACATAAACATTTGGGAAGAACACGCATATCGACGCGGAGTGTGCCGTGTGAGTAGTAGTGCCTGCAGGCAGTCTGGAACCGCGCGACCGCTACGATCGCAGGTTCGAATCCTGCCTCGGGCATGGATGTGTGTGTTGTCCTTAGGTTAGTTAGGTTTAAGTAGTTCTAAGTTCTAAGAAACTGATGACCTCAGAAGTTAAGTCCCATAGTGCCCAGAGCCATTTGAACCATTTTTTTGAGTAGTAATTCTCACACTGAACACTTGCAAGAAAAACTGTTTGAGGTACTCTTTCATTTAATGTGTTGTTTATAACTGTAAGTTGAGTGTTATAAATGCTATTAAGCGTTAAAAGCCTCATGTTAATTTTGAAACACCTTGTAATGTACAGAACTTAAATGTGTAGGGCGCATAATATTTGTAAATGTTGCGCAAAGCACAATCTTATGTCTGATAACAACAAAACTGTAGAAAATGGCAGGAACTGTTTGTGGCGCTCTCTAGCGCGCACCCCCTGATGTGATTCTAAAATGAGTCACCAGACTGAGGTACCGGCGGAAAAACATGATGTGTCCGTAACTACATAACCCTCCAGGTACAACACTCTCGTATTGTAAACAGTAACGGCTCAACAACACACCGCTCAAGCAGGGAGGATATCGATAATGCACAATAGTCAGTGACGTTTATAATGAATAACAGTTGTTGTTGTGGTCTTCAGTCCTGGGACTGGTTTGATGCCGCTCTCCATGCTACTCTATCCTGAGCAAGCTTCTTCATCTCCCAGTACCTACTGCAACCTACATCCTTCTGAATCTGCTTAGTGTATTCATCTCTTGGTCTCCCTCTACGATTTTTACTCTCTACACTACCCTCCATACTAAATTGGTGATCCCTTACGCCTGAGAACATGTCCTACCAAGCGATCCCTTCTTCTAGTCAAGTTGTGCCACCAATTTCTCCCCAATTCTATTCAATACCTCCTCATTAGTTAAGTGATCTATCCATCTAATCTTCAGCATTCTTCTGTAGCACCACATTTCGAAAGCTTCTATTCTCTTTTCGTCTAAACTATTTATCGTCCATGTTTCACTTCCATACATGACTACACTCCATACAAATACTTTCAGAAAAGACTTCCTGACACTTAAATCTATACTCGATGTTAACAAATTTCTCTTCTTCAGAAACGCTTTCCTTGCCATTGCCAGTCTACATTTTATATCCTCTCTACTTCGACCATCGTCAGTTATTTTGCTCCCCAAATAGCAAAACTCATTTACTACTTCAAGTGTCTCATTTCCTAATCTAATACCCTCAGCATCACCCGATTTAATTATACTACATTCCATTACCCTCGTTTTGATTTTGTTAATGTTCATCCTATATCCTCCTCTCAAGACACTGTCCATTCCGTTCAGCTGCTCTTCCAGGTCCTTTGCTGTCTCTGAGAGAATTACAATGTCATCGGCGAACCTCAAAGTTTTTATTTCTTCTCCATGGATTTTAATTCCTACTCCGAATTTTTCTTTTGTTTCCTTTACTGCTTGCTCAATATACAGATTGAATAACATCGGGGATGGGCTACAACCCTGTCTCACTCCCTTCCAACCACTGCTGAGTATATTGCCTAGTAAGAACCATCCTAGTAAACTTGATGGGAATTTTGTTTAGAAAATAATAACAACATTATTTGAGGGGTAGGTTTCCGTTGTAGCATTGAAGCCACTGCAGTCTTCATAGAAAGGGTACTCTCAACAAGGGGTCTTAACAAATGAAGTGTCTTTTTTTTTTGGAATTTCCTCCTTTAGATTCTTCGTCAGTAGAAGGTTGGGAGAGAGGGGGGGGGGGGGAGGATTTGGAGAGATGCAACCCGAGTCTGCCATGTTTTGTGGAAAGCCGCGTGGTCCCGCGCGCTTAGCTGCCATTGCTAGTGAGAAAAAGACGGACAGCGCGGGGTGGAAACAGAACACAGACAAAGAGAAAGAGACGCAGCGAGGGAGAGGAAACCGCGGCGGAGGGAAGCGAGGACGGAAAAGCAGCGAGGGCGCAGCGCATTAATAAAAACGTCAATGTTGTCACCAGAGAAATGACCGTCATCTGTTCCCTTCAGGCGGCGCGCAGCCCTGTCAGGCGCCGTGGAGGGGGGGAGAGCGCCGCAGCGCCTCTGGCGGCCGCTCCGGCAACTAGCTGCCTCGCCGGCGCAGGACCTTCGCATTTCACGCAATTTGTTATTTTTTGTGTTTTCCTTTTTTTCTCGTGCTTTTTATTCGCCACGTCAAAATGCGTCCTTATATATATATTTTTTTACTTGTTCTGACAGCAGGGACTGCGCTGCAGAAACTGAATACCGCCACACAACTTCAAAGTAGCAAGTATAGATAGTGAGTCATTCATATCACGACTTATTTACAGTACACGCCCATGACTTCGTGCTCGTTTTAGTATGCCAAGGTTGCATACAGCTTTAAATAGTTGTAAGGTAGAAACATTAGCTTAAGGTCGATCGACATATTATAAAATGGCTGTGGGCCTTTCTGAAGTGAAGCGGGATTTGTAGTGGGAAACATATTTACACAATACCATAATAACAATTTTTATGTCACGTGTGTCAACGTACAACTGAATAAATGTATTTTTTTAAAGATCTCGTCGTGTCTTCATCTGATATTCTCTTCATTTGACGTACGATTGTACAACGTCGGTCGTGGGTTTGTCAAGTATCTAAAACGGAAGCATTGTACATTGGATGCATTACTATCTTTTAGAATATGAATTTACCATAGGAGCATGTCATTCTACGACATACTAAAAAGATTACAGCTTATTTTACGGACGATTCTTTAATTGTATATTGTGGCATATAGTTTCTACAGCTGCATGTAATTGTCATAAAATAAATTATAAGTGGTTTTTCGCTGTCTTGGGATTACGTTACTTGTGAGCAGTTGGTTCAAAGCTCTTATATATAAACGTATTAACACTAGGTCGATCACAGTACTCTAACGAACTAGTGAAAACCATGAAAACCGAGGAGTAAAACTTCTAATGGCCTGTGATCGTTCACATTAGTCATATTTATTAATGAGTACAGCGATAACCATAGTTTCTGTGCTTCTATAATGCTACGTCGCAGAAGTGGTAAAAAGTTGTAGAGAAATTTTCCATTTCTCTGATCTTTTTGATTATTTAAAACTCCGTCTTATTGCTCTTCCAGATGGATCTAAGTTTCAGTTTATCCCATTACATCAACGATTTTACCTTTCTGTAACTCATGTAATATATGTAGTGATTCATCAGTGGGGAGGATCAGGCAACGATGAAGCAGGTCGTAAAGGGTTTCACTTGAGTCTCATGGTTTTCAGTACTGTTTCGTTGATGTATTGTCATCGGTTTTGTGTGTTAGATCATTGACTGGTGTTCAAAAATTACGCGCTCCTCCAATAACAGAAGAAATATTCACAAGTTACTTTAAGGGAATACATGCAGTTTCATTTACACCAATGATGAACAATAATTAAATATAACTGACAACAATAACATGTATTTAGCTTCATTGACGAATTTCTGTAAAATTATTATAACTTTCCTATTGTACGTGTGTTAAAAACATCGACCTTACACAAAAGAGCTTCGTAACGACTCCTGATATGTAACGCGCTCCTAAAATAGTGAACAACTATTTCTAATTTGTTTTATGACAATTATATGCACTCATATAGGAGGAAGGACGTACATGGCATAATATGCCTCTAAAGCATCGTCCAAAAATGTAAGTTGTTCTCCTAGTATATCTTGGGATATGACTTGTCCCTGTGTTAAATAATTTAATAATCATTTGAATTATTCGTAACTGACAGTAATGTATCTAATGTATAATGCTTTCGTTTTAAATACTTGAAAGTGGTCTGAGGCCGAAATTGCACTATCGTCCATCAAAGAGAATGGCAGCTAAAGGCAACACGAAATCATTAAAAAATTCATCGCAGCTGCACACTCTATTGCAATGAAGATAATGAATACATGTAATTTTCGTTATGCTAAACAAAAATAATAACCGTTCAAATGACACCTTATTTCACTATTTACTCAAATTTCTGCCTTATGCCATTCTCAAATAGCCGTTGCAGTGAACTGGAGAACACCCTAATAATCGTGTAATAGGCTAGAAAGTACGTGGACCGTACAAGAATAGAGTTGGTAACATTATATGTGTAATGGTTACATAATGAAATAACAGTATGCTAGTAGTTGTATTATGGAAATTACCTTATTCTTTAGTGTGATATGTATATTATATATTGCTAATTATTAGTTGATGTAAGTGTGTGAAAGCTTAAATTAAAAACATTGAAATATCAGTTGTTCATTTAAAGAGGTTGTAAGATAGTTTGTCTCACACAATTATTTTATTAGTACGTCTAGTAACAGTTGTAACTTACATTTAATGTAGTCATATGGTACACATACTTTCTGTCACGTTAGATGCTTATTATGATTTCATATACTGTATGTACATAATTAAAGTGCCAGTTACAAAAAGCTGAACCGCGAGACCGCTACGGTCGCAGGTTCGAATCCTGCCTCGGGCATGGATGTGTGTGATGTCCTTAGGTTAGTTAGGTTTAGCTAGTTCTAAGTTCTAGGGGACTAATGACCTCAGAAGTTGAGTCCCATAGTGCTCAGAACCATCTGAACCATTACAAAGACCTGTAGAAAGAGAAACACTGCCCAGAATGACGTCAAATTTGATCAGCATATTATCGACGCAGAGGGAACTTCATGAAACCAAAAAGAAAATTAAACAACATTTCACCGACAAGGGTCTTAACGTAAATGGGGTCGGCTACAAATGGCAAATGAATCCCAATACGATAGCTTTGGTCTGAGTTGCACTTTATACCGTCCGTAGTGTCGATTGTGCCCCCATCAACCACGGCCACGTCGTACCATATCGTATTGGAAAAATCGATTTTTAACTGTCATGAGGTAAAAGACCGCATAAAAAACAAAATGACATTGGATTAAAATTGTCGTGAAACTCGAGCAGCCGGCCGTGGTGGCCGAGCGGTTCTAGGCGCTCCACTCTGGAACCGCGCGATCGCTACGGTCGCAGGTTCGAATCCTGCCTCGGGCATGGATGTGTGTGTCGTCCTTAGGTTAGTTAGGTTTAAGTAGTTCTAAGTTCTAGGGGACTGATGACCTCAGCAGTTAAGTCCCATAGTGCTCAGAGCCATTTGAACGAAAGTGGAGCAAGATGTGTTCAGTATGCCGTCCACCGTTTTCTGCCAAAAGCTGGAATCGGGAATCAGCATGTTCCACAACATATCGAAGAGTCTCGGGGGTCACGTTCAGAATGCGTGCCTCCAATTCATATACGTTCGTTATTGGAGCACTGTACACAAAATCCTTCAGATAACCCCATAGTTAGAAGTGACAAGGATTAAGATCGGGTGACATGGACGGCCAGTTGACAGTTCTTCATTTCCGAAATGCCTCTGCAACAGCCGTTTCACAGGCTGTGGAATGTGCAGAGGAGCTGTATCTTGCATAAAAATGATCCCACCCACACATCCAAGCTGTTGAAGGGTTGCGGCGACGATGGTGTGCAAAACATTTTCGTAGCGTTTACCAGTGACGGTATAGGTACCGGACCCGCAAGACTCGTCTCCTCGAAAAAATACGGCGAATCGATAAACGATTCCGTCCAACCGCACCACACAGTCACCTTTGTAAATTTAAGTAGTACCGGTTGATGGGCGCGAGGATTTTCCGTTGCCCACATTCTGCAATTCTGCATAGTGACATGTCCTTGGAGATGGAAGTGGGCATCGTCTGTCCACAGAACGTTCCACTGCTGTTTACTGCCCACATCCATGCAAGCAAGAAATTCCAGTGCTAACGATTGTCTTGATGGCAGGTCTGCGGGAAGCAACTCCTGAACATGGGTGATTTATAGTGGATAGCAATGCAGGTTGTTTCGTCGGATTTTATGCACCGTGCTCGCAGGGATGTCCGAAATTCGGGCCGGCCGTTCTGGCCGAGATGTTCTAGGCTTTTCAGTGCGCAACCGCGCGACTGCTACGGTCGCAGTTTCGAATCCTGTCTCGGGCATGGATGTGTGTGATGTGCTTAGGTTAGTTAGGTTTAAATAGTCCTAATTTCTAGGGGAACGATGACCTCAGATGTTAAGTCCCGTAGTGCTCAGAGCCATTTTAACCGAAATTCGGGCAATTTCCCGTGCACAGCTCAGCTGCACATCCCCGCTAGACCTCTTCTGCATTGCTGTGGCCACGTCTGATCAGCTGCTTTCCTCCTCCTGACGCACTGCAATTCAAAAGAATCTGTCATTTCGAATTTTGTAATCGGTTTCTCCAGACCCTTAGCAGATATCGAGTCAATGCCATTTAGCGTACCATTGAAAGCCCGGAACTTCTGCAGGGGAAGTGGAGCACAATCACCGTTCTTGTAAAAGAGCTTTACCCTCAGCGTGCGATCCTTCATGGAGATATCGGTGTTGACCGTCTAAGACGCAAACTGGCGAACGGCCGTGTGCCACGCTTCTGTTATGCGTATTCTGACACTTACAGCGCCATCTATAGTCATATTTTCGTTAAATATATTCTGTTCCATGACGTTCCCCTCCGCGTCAATAATATGCTCTTCAAAGTTGACATCAATTCTCTTTCTACAGCATTTTGCAACTGGAACTCTAATCATGGACACCCTGTGTATTGCAGTTACAACTTGAACACTACATTAAGGGGGGTAGGACGTCAAATGGGCCGACTTGGAGCAGGAGAGGAACCATAGGACATTTTAATCTACACTGTCTATACTTTTACAAATAAGTTCATAAAACTTTGTCAGCATGAGCAGGAAGGATTCAGAATTCACACTCGTAGCAGTGGAAGTTCGAAAACATAACGAAATAATTTTTTTTACATGTGAAATTTCATCATTTTTTTCACTTACTAATGGTTGCATTTGTTGCTATAGGTACACTTTTCTTCATAAGTAAGAGAGATTCTTCGATGAATTTTGCATAGCATACAAACCGTACTTAAAGGTCTATGAAACTCTAGGATTTTCAAAATCTGTTAAAAACTGTGGTAAAAATTCAGGTAATTAACTATAAAATTTGTGTATTTTCTAAACATGATGTTTAAAATATAACAGCTCATTCGTTTCTTCATAAATTAAATAAATTCTAGATCAATGTGTTATTTTAATACACGTGCGCAGACGTATTGTAAGAGTTAAAATGTACACTACTCCAGATAGGTAGCTTAAACGTCAAAATTTAGCACCTTATAGTATAGAGCGGTAACTTGTGAGAGAGGAAAGGTATTATAACCAAATGTCGTTCACGATTAATAGCCGTGACTGTCACGAATACACAAGAAGCTTAAAACCCTTTACACAGAAACAGTCTTCTTCTTAACACTGCTATCGCATTAGGACCAGTATCAGGTATAGATTCTTTTCTTCAATACTTCTCTTCCTTTTGCCGGTGCAGAATTCCCGCTATGAAAAAGCTGTGTGTTCGATCTCTGAAAACGCAGATGACAGAGGGCGAGAGAAGAGGAAAAGAAATGGGTGCCACATGAGAAAAATCTTCCAAAAAGTAGTTCTCGATGTTTCGTCTAGCATTATCAGTCGTTTTTTGTTACAAGGTGGGCGAGATCGCATTAGCTGTGATTGAGTCCGTTCACCGACGTCTCTAGAACCGTACATACAGTGTTACGCTGCTTATAAATCAACTATACTGGGAAATATGTTTTTGAAAAATAGACTGTTGTTGTTGTGGTCTTCAGTCCAGACACTGATTGATGCAACTCTTCATGCTACTCTATCCTGTGCAAGCTTCATCTCCCAGTACCTGCTGCAACCTACATCCTTCTGAATCTGTTTAGTGTATTCATCTCTTGGCCTCCCCCTACGATTTTTAATCTCCGCGCTGCCCTCCATTCTAAATTGGTGATCCCTTATACCTCAAAATATGTTCTACCAAGCGATCCCTTCTTCTAGTCAAGTTGTGCCACAAATTTCTCTTCTCCCCAATTCTATTCAATATCTCCCATTACTTATCTGATCTACCTATCTAATCTTCAGCATTCTTATGTAGCACCACATTTCGAAAGCTTCTATTCTCTTCTTCTCCAAACTATTTATCGTCCACCTTTCACTTCAATTCATGGCTACACTCCATACATATACTTTCAGAAACGACTTCCTGACACTTTAATCTATACTCGATGTTAACAAATTTCTCTTCTTCAGAAACGCTTTCCTTGCAATTGCCAGTCTACATTTTATATCCTCTCTTCTTCGACCATCATCAGTTATTTTGCTCCCCAAATAGCAGAACTCATTTACTACTCTAATCGTCTCATTTCCTAATCTAATTCCCTCAACATCACCTGACTTAATTCGACTATATTCCACTATACTCGTTTGCCTTTTGTTGAAGTCTATCTTATATCCTGCTTGCAAGACACTATCCATTCCGTTCAACTGCTCTTCCAAGTCCTTTGCTGTCTCTAACAGTATTACAATGTCATCGGCGAACCTCAAAGTTTTTATTTCTTCTCCATTAATTTTAATTCCTTCTCCGAATTTTTCTTTTGTGTCCTTTACTGCTTGCTCAATATACAGATTGAATAACATCGGGGATAGGCTACTATCACGCAGTAATTCTACAATACACTAATGCAAAGTCTACGAATCCATCCAAAATTAATGAAATATTCCCAAGAGAAATGGGTGAGGATTTGTAAAACCAATCCACAGTCCCAAGCTACATGAGATGTCGCAGTCACTGAGACTTTATCCACTAGATGGAAGATACGTTAAAGAAACTTGGCACAGATTGCTTTTTCCGAGAAGCGTCATGTTATGATTGGAAAAGTACACCAGCTCTTATACAAAGAAGAGATCCAAGGGCCTGAATGTAGGGCGCTAGAATGTAGGTGGCGTTTATAAACGGTACGCCTCCCCCTATTATCCCCCCTCCCTTACAAACACATACGGTGTCGATATTGCGCAAATTCTGTCATCAGTCTTATGACTGGTTTCATGCGGCCTGCCACGAAATCCTCTCGTGTGCCAACCAGACTAGAACTTGCAAACACTTGCAATCTATATCCTCAGTTATTTTCTGGATGTAATCCTGCGTCTATCTTCCTCTACAGGTTTTACTGGCTACAGCTCTCTCTAGTACCATCGAAGCTTTTCAGTGATCTCTTAATTCTATCATCCTTTCCCTTCTTCTTATCAGTTTTTTTTCCATATATTCCTTTCCTCTCCGATTCTGCGCAGCATCTCCTCGTTTCTTACCAGCCCAGCTAATTTTCAACATTCGTCTGTAGCACCAAATGTCGTATGCTTCGATTTTCTTCCCTTCCGGTTTTTCCACGGTCCATATTTCACTACCATACAATGATGTGTTCCAAACGTACGTTATCATAAATTTCTTACTCAAATTACGGCCTATCTTTGATACAAGTGGACTTCTCTGGGCCAGGAGTGCCTTTCTTGCCAGTGATAGTCTACTTTTTATGTAGTTTTTGCTCCGTCCATCATAGGTTATTTTCCTGCCTAGGTAGCATAATTCTCTAACTGAATTTAGTAATCCCCAGTTCTGATGTTAAGTTTGTCACTGTTCTCACTTCCGCTACTTCCCACTACTTCGTTCTTCTATTTACTCTCAATCTATATTCTGCACTCATTAGACTGTTCATTCCATTCAGCAGATCGTGTAAATCTCCGACACTTTCATTGCGCTTAGCAATGTCATCAGCTAAACTTATCATTGATCTTCAGACCCACCAAGAAGAGTAAGGAATATTTAAGAACTGCAAAAGACGCCCGACATCCCCTAGCAACACCTGGGGTATACAAAATTCCATGCAGTTGTGGATAAGTATATATTGGAACAACGAAAAGAAGTGTAAACAACCGCATAGCCGAACGTAAAAGAAACTGTCGCTTAGGACACATCGAAAAATCGGCCGTAGCTGAACATGTGTTTCGGGATGGGAATCACGATATTAAATTTAATGAGACGAGCGTTCTAGCACAAACAACCCATTATCATGCGCGCGTGTATAGAGAAGCAATAGAAATTCACAAACACCACAACAATTTTAATAGAATAGAGGAAGTTTTAAAGTTGGACAAAATATGGATCCCGACGTTGCGCCAGCAGAATGTTAATCGATTACCCTTAATCGAGAATGATGACGCCTTCCAAAGATAGGCATACCGTCGGCATCACGTGACGAATGGTGGTGCCCTCTGTGCGCTCTGTAAATGCGAGAGTACCTGGAGCCTCAGTGGCAGTAGCCGGACGACCTCAGAAGATGTCTCCCGCAGATGGAGACGAAACGTCAGTGGAAATTTTATACATCGACCACGGCCTCACAGCCCGGAAGCTTCAACTGAAGACAAAACGGTCCGTGAAAGCCTACATTGTATGACTTATCATTGATGCTCCTTCGCCCTGTATTTTAATTCACGCTTGAACCTTTCTTTTATATCTGTCATTGCTTCCCCGATATATAGACTAAACAGTAGGGGGCGAAAGACTACATCCCTGTCTTACACCCATTCTAATCCGAGCACTTCGTTCTTTGTCTTCTAGTCTTATTGTTCTCTTCTGGTTTTCGTAAATATTGTATATTGACCGTCTTTCCCTATAGCTTACCCCTATTTTTCTCAGAATTTCGAACCTTTTGCAACATTTTACACTGTCGACATCTATTTCAGGTTAACAAATCCCATGAACGTGTCTTGATTTTTCTTCACTCTTGCTTCCATTTAAAGCTCAAGAACTGCTGCTCTGGTGTCTTTCTACATCTACTTCTGCATCCATACTTCGCAAGCCACCTGACGGTGTGTGGCGGAGGGTATTTTGAGTATTTCTATCGGTTCTGCCTTCTATTCCAGTCTCGTATTGTTCGTGGGAAGAAAGATTGTCGGTATGCCTCTGTTCGGGCTCTAATCTCTCCGATTTTGTCCTCATAGCCTCTTCGCGAGATACACGTAGGAGGGAGCAATATACTGCTTAACTCCTCGGTGAAGGTATGTTCTCGAAATTTCAACAAAAGCCCGTACCGAGCTACTAAGCGTCTCTCCTGCAAAGTCTTACACTGGAGTTATCATCTCCGTAACGCTTTCGCGATTACTAAATGATCCTGTAACGAAGCGCGCTGCTCTCCGTTGGATCTTCTCTATCTCTTCTATCAACCCTATCTGGTACGGATCCCACACTGGTGGGCAATATTCAAGCAGTGGACACCAGTGTACTGTAACCTACTTCCTTTGTTTTCGGATTGCATATCGTTAGGATTCTTCCTATGAATCTCATTCTGCCATCTGCTTTACCGACGATCAACTTTATATGATCATTCCATTTTAAATCAGTCCTAATGCCTACTCCCGGATAATTAATAGAATTAACTGATTCCAGTTGCTGGCCTGTTATATTGTAGCTAAATGATATGGGATCTTTCTTTCTATGTATTCACAGCTGATTACACTTGTCTACATTGAGATTCAATTGCCATTCCCTGCACCATGCGTCAATTCGTTGCAGATCCTCCTGCATTTCAGTACAATTTTCCATTGTTACAACCTCTCGATATACTACAGCATCATCTGCAAAAAGCCTCAGAGAACTTCCGGTCTTATGCACAAGGTCATTTATGTATATTGTGAATAGCAACGGTCCTACGACAGTCCCCTGCGGCACACCTGAAATCACTCTTACTTCGGAAGACTTCCCTCCTTTGAGAATGACATGCTGCGTTCTGCTATCTAGGAACTGTTCAATCCAATCACACAATTGGTCTGATAGTCCATATGCTCTTACTTTGGTCATTAAACGATTGTGGGGAACTGTATCGAACGCCTTGCGGAAGTCAAGGAACACTGCATCTACATGGGAACCCGGGTCTATGGCCCTCTAACGTCTTTACGTTTCCGGAAGACAAACTGATATCATCTAACAGACATTCAATTTCCTTTTCCATTCTTCTGCACACTATTCCTGTCAGCAACTTTGGATGCACGAGCTGTTAAACTGATTTTGCCGTAATTCTAGCACTTGTCGTCTCTTGCTATCTTCGAAATTCTATGAATTTTACAAACAATCCTGTTGAAAGAACATCCGCAACTGATCATTATACCAGAGGTTGAAAATATCGCTTCAACTGTAAATTTCTTTTATTATCACGAACGGTTTCGAGCTCTCATAAGTTCATCCTCAAGTGTCACAACCGTGCTGTGGGCCCCCGAGCGCCGCTATGGACGTGTACTGGGCGCGCTATGCTACCTATGAGCGCAGAACATGTAGTTCTTGCACATTGTCCTGTTGTAAACTCCCTTGTGAGTTTAATTTGCTTTCTGTGCATGGAGTTCTCTCGCTTTCTCAGTCAGTATAATATTGCTGTCATCGGCAAGGAGAAGTTTTACCCCGTGAAGCACTATTGAAGAAGGCATTCATTTATATCAGGGACAGTATTGCTCAAAATATTCTATGCTGAGGTACTCTTATAATAATGTAATATGCTTCTGATAAAGGTACTCATTTTACTTAAGGTCTGAAGCCCCTCTTTTCGTTATTCCGTGTTTGCGATTTAAAAACTGGGTTATTTTGGAAATCAACGTTATGCAAACACAATTAGTTTATTTTTATATTTCCCCAGACATGTTTCGACACCAATATGTTATCTTCTGTGGGTTAAATTTTTATTTTCTGTAAAGTACAATATGACATTTGTAATAATTTAACAACTGTAGGCCTGAGAAATAAAATATTTGTAATTTGCTTGGTTTTGTTTGGACACTCACTTTAAAATTACATCACTAATTGGACTGTATTATTAAACATCGATTTTAGTGCTTGTTTCCGTCGTTTTTTTGTTTTTGACAGCATGTCATCTGCAAACTAGCCATGAAGAAAAATTATTGCGCATTTGTGGAGAGCTTTTCGAAGTTAGAGGTTATGTACGTTTCTGTACTTACATTTTCCGTCCTGTTTCGTGTTCCTGGTTGGTGTCTCAATCAGCTACTATTTAGTGCAATGCTTTCACTCAGTTCTTCATAAATTTCCGATCACTACTTCACTTCACGTGCACTTACACAAAATGTGGCGAAATGTGATCCGAGCAGACACTTCTGGCAATACACTCAGTGAGATGTCATGTTATTGTCATTGCTCACTTGTTTATCGTCGTCTTGTGTGTGTTATGGCGCTGATTTTGAATGTGGGTGTGTGTGAGAGAGAGGTGGGAGGGAGATGGAAAGAGGGGTGGGAAGAGAACCAAAAAAACAGAATTTCCTTTTCCTGTTATGTTTTTTGTAGTGAGTCGCCTTTGTATAGTTCATTGAGCATTCCAAACAGTGTTTTGTTGCACAGTGTTGTATTTTCATTCAGGACTCTCTTTCCCTGTGTTACTGCTTTTTGTATGTGGTAGTTCTCCTCTATTGTGAGTTTTTGATAGAGACTGTTGCTTTCTCTAAGAATCTTAAGATCAGTCTCCTTGTTTTTTGGGTGGTGGTGTTCTAGTAATAGATGGTCTGCAATAGTGGAGTGTGTACTATCACTTCTTATGGCTCTGAGGTGTTCTACAGAGGACAAACATACAGAAGTTTCAAAACGAGGTTCTCCGAACACCCTCTGATAAAGGGTTTGACTACACATTTAGCCTTATTTGAAGACCACAGCTGTAAACAATGGTAAACGACATTTTGAGAACTGTGCAGTAAATTTCTCAATAAATTCCCATAAATAAGATATTGCAAATACACCCGTTCCAAATTTTTTCACAAATATATACCGAACGATATATTTTTAAAATGATTAAGCCCATGCATAATTCTATTCTTAAAATTTCAACAATGGTTACTTGACATCGTTTACTTGTAAACCCAGTGTACTTATCATTTGCCATTGACTTACCAGTGTTTACTTCGTGATCTACTAAAGGAAACATTACCTGCGAAAGCTCCCAAAAACACAAATTTAAAAGCCCTTTTGCGATAGTAATTTTTGTCTATGAACTACTTTGTAGATACTCATTTTGCTTATGGTAGCAATTCAGCTGCCAGATATTCCTGAAGATGCATTGCTTGTCTTCTTTACTCTGGAAACACGTTTGCAGCATTCTCATTGAGGACTTACATGTTTTCATACAACAATATCTTCTTGCGCCTGAATGTTCTATATTCTTTTCCTTCGTTTCTCTTTTTCCCCATATGTTCCAGGAGACCTCCATGTTTGATCCTGTTCCAACATGTCTGTCTGTTCCGCTGACAGTTTGCAACAGCTGTATTTGTTTGCAGAATATGAAGACCTGCCGCATCTTCAGAAGCACTCATTTCTTTTATGCTCCTCTGGGCTTATAAAAATTCAGAGCTATAAGCTTAACGTACTACACACATCCAAGAATAATTTTACGCGCAAAAGTAGATTCCTGCATCAATAGTTTGTAGTATGTACTGGAAATATAAAAATGCAGTAAATGAAGCAGGCAAAAAGGAATACAAACGTCTCAAAAACGAGATCGACAGGAAGTGCAAAATGGCTAAGCAGGGATGGCTAGAGGACAAATGTAAGGATGTAGAGGCTTATCTCACTAGGGGTAAGATAGATACTGCCTACAGGAAAATTAAAGAGACCTTTGGAGATAAGAGCACCACTTGTATGAACATAAAGAGATCAGATGGAAACCCAGTTCTAAGCAAAGAAGGCAAAGCAGAAAGGTGGAAGGAGTATACAGAGCGTCTATACAAGGGCGATGTACCTGAGGACAATATTATGGAAATGAAAGAGGATGTAGATGAAGATGAAATGGGAGATACGATACTGCGTGAAGAGTTTGACAGAGCACTGAAAGACCTGAGTCGAAACAAGGCCCCGGGAGTAGACAACATTCCATTAGAACTACTGACAGCCTTGGGAGAGCCAGTCCTGACAAAACTCTACCATCTGGTGAGCAAGATGTATGAGGCAGGCGAAATACCCTCAGACTTCAAGAAGAATATAATAATACCAATCTCAAAGCAGGTGTTGACAGATGTGAAAATTACCGAACAATCAGTTTAATAAGCCACAGCTGCAAAATACCAACACGAATTCTTTACAGACGAATGGAGAAACTAGTAGAAGCCGACCTCGGGGAAGATCAGTTTGGATTCCGTAGAGATGTTGGAAAACGTGAGGCAATACTGACCTTACGACTTATCTTAGAAGAAAGATTAAGGATAGGCAAACCTACGTTTCTAGCATTTGTACACTTAGAGAAAGCTTTTGACAATGTTGATTGGAATACTCTCTTTCAAGTTCTAAAGGAGGCAGGGGTAAAATACAGGGAGAGAGGGGCTATTTACAATTTGTACAGAAACCAGATGGCAGTTATAAGAGTCGAGGGGCATGAAAGGGAAGCAGTGGTTGGGAAGGGAGTGAGACAGGGTTGTAGCCTCTCCCCGGTGTTATTCAATCTGTATATTGAGCAAGCAGTAAAGGAAACAAAAGAAAAATTCGGAGTAGATATTAAAATCCATGGAGAAGAAATAAAAACTTTGAGGTTCGCCGATGACATTGTAATTCTGTCAGAGATAGCAAAGGACTTGGAAGAGCAGTTGAACGGAATGGACAGTGTCTTGAAGGGAGCGTATAAGATGAACATCAACAAAAGCAAAACGAGGATAATGGAATGTAGTCGAATTAAGTCTGGTAATGTTGAGGGTGTTAGATTAGGAAATGAGACACTTAAAATAGTAAAGGAGTTTTGCTATTTGGGGAGCAAAATAACTGATTATGGTCGAAGTAGAGGGGATATAAAATGTAGACACGCAATGGCAAGGAAAGCGTTTCTGAGGAAGAGAAATTTGTTTACTTCGAGTATAGATTTAAGTGTCAGGAAGTCATTTCTGAAAGTATTTGTATGGAGTGTAGCCATGTATGGAAGTGAAACATGGACGGTAAATAGTTTGGACAAGAAGAGAATAGAAGCTTTCGAAATGTGGTGCTACAGAAGAATGCTGAAGATTAGATGGTTCAAATGGCTCTGAGCACTATGGGACTTAACACCTATGGTCATCAGTCCCCTAGAACTTAGAACTACTTAAACCTAACTAACCTAAGGACAGCACGCAACACCCAGCCGTCACGAAGATTAGATGGTTAGATCACATAACTAATGAGGAAGTATTGAATAGGATTGGGGAGAAGAGAAGCTTGTGGCACAACTTGACCAGTAGAAGGGATCGGTTGGTAGGACATGTTCTGAGGCATCAAGGGATCACCAATTTAGTATTGGAGGGCAGTGTGGAGGGTAAAAATCGTAGGGGGAGACCAAGAGATGAATACACTAAGCAGATTCAGAAGGATGTAGGTTGCAGTAGGTACTGGGAGGTGAAGAAGCTTGCACAGGATAGAGTAGCATGGAGAGCTGCATCAATCCAGTCTCAGGACTGAAGACCACAACAACAACAACAACAACAACAACAACATGTACTGGTTAACGCCTTCATACATACACCTAACATAAGTATACACCCAACACGTGCCTTACACGATATATAAATGCCGCAATAACGTGCTTAAGCCGGTAAATATATAACTGACTTTCGCTCGTTTCATTTTCAGATATAGATGCAACTGTAGACGATACTTTAAAAGAAATCAATGCAAGCGTCTCACTACAGCGTGTTAACAATGGTAAGGATGACGCTTAATATGCCTGCCATTGCAGTGTCTCGTAAGCGACATGAGTTAACATTGTTCCTTGCTTAACGAAATACGCGCAAGTACCTGATTAATAACGCCTTTTGATGCGCATTTCCGTACAGGAACATAAGCAGCATTATTATCGGAATCGTATGTATCCACATCGTCCTCCGGTTCTCACAGATCGTTCGTTTATAGCATATTTTAGCCACGGCCATCGCAGATATTGCAGCTAAAGACAGCCATGTATGTAGCAGTTACCACTATTTACATGCACACATCCTGCCATACACGCCACTTAGTAAAACCTGAATTTCGATACAGAGCTTCCACCTTTCGTACTATCGTAAAACTTTCAACTAAACGGCTAAAGCACCTCAATTATTATATTTTGCATGCAACAAGTCAGTTTTCCATGGACTATCGCTTACTGCCGAGGTCTTCATCTGAGGTATGTGTTATTTCTACCCTTTGTACCCTACCTGCTAGGTACTGATCGCAACCAGTCATTAGCTACGCATCCTGGTTGCTCATGCTCAGCTACAGACCCTGAAGCAGCGTCTGATGTAGGCCGACTTTAGCGCAGTGAAACACACACCATTTCAAAAATGCACCAAATCCACGGTTTTGGACATAAGGTAATGAAATCTTGTACCACGCTTTACATGAAAGTAACACATTTACACCTAAAATCCTTCGATTATATATACTCAACTTTTTTGGAAGATATTTGAAGTTTTATTTTCAAAAATAATGTATGCTCCTTTTTCTCAGAAAGTATTAAAGAGATTTCTACAAAAATTTCTCTGTTTCATCTCTTTACATGTTGTAAGCTTCCCTCATAAGGTTTCTGGAATATGTCAAATAGGAGAGTTTTCATAATTTTCAATTATACGAGGTGCATTCAAATTCTAAGGTCTCCGATTTTTTTCTCCGGACTGGAAAGAGATAGAAACATGGGCATTGTTTTAAAATGAGGCCGCGTTCATTGTCAATACGTCCTAGAGATGGCAGCACTGTACGGCAGATGGAATTTTACCGCCAGCGGCGAGAATGAGAGCTGTTTTAAATACTTAAAATGGCGACGTTTTCCTTACTTGAACAGCGTGCAATCATTCGTTTTCTGAATTAGCATGGTGTGAAACCAATTGAAATTCATCGACAGTTGAAGGACACATGTGGTGATGGAGTTATGGATGTGTCAAAAGTGCGTTCGTGGGTGCGACAGTTTAATGAAGGCAGAACATCGTGTGACAACAAACCGTAACAACCTCGGGTCGCACAAGCCGGTCTGACGACGTGATCGAGAAAGTGGAGAGAATTGTTTTGGGGGATCGCCGAATGGCTGTTGAACAGATCGCCTCCAGAGTTGGCATTTCTGTGGGTTCTGTGCACACAATCCTGCATGACGACCTGAAAATGTGAAAAGTGTCATCCAGGTGGGTGCCACGAATGCTGACGGACGACCACACGGCTGCCCGTGTGGCATGTTGCCGAGCAATGTTGACGCGCAAAGACAGCACGAATGGGACTTTCTTTTCGTCGATTGTGACAATGGATGAGACGTGGATGCCATTTTTCAATCCAGAAACGAAGCGCCAGTCAGCTCAATGGAAGCACACAGATTCACCGCCACCAAAAAAATTTCGGGTAACCGCCAGTGCTGAAAAAATGATGGTGTCCATGTTCTGGGACAGCGAGGGCGTAATCCTTACCCATTGCGTTCCAAAGGGCACTACGGTAACAGGTGCATCCTACGAAAATGTTTTGAAGAACAAATTCCTCCTTGCACTGCAACAAAAACGTCCGGGAAAGGCTGCGCGTGTGCTGTTTCACCAAGACAACGCACCCGCACATCGAGCTAACGTTACGCAACAGTTTCTTCGTGATAACAACTTTGAAGTGATTCCTCATGCCCCCTACTCACATGACCTGGCTCCTAGTGACTTTTGGCTTTTTCCAACAATGAAAGACACTCTCCGTGGCCGCACATTCACCAGCCATGCTGCTATTGCCTCAGCGATTTTCCAGTGGTCAAAACAGACTCCTAAAGAAGCCTTCGCCGCTGCCATGGAATCATGGCGTCAGCGTTGCGAAAAATGTGTACGTGTGCAGGGCGATTACGTCGAGAAGTAACGCCAGTTTCATCGATTTCTGGTGAGTAGTTAATTAGAAAAAAAATCAGAGGCCTTAGAACTTGAATGCACCTCGTAATTCCAGAAGTACAATTTTAAATCCATGCAAAATTACAAGCACTTTGCCCCAAATCTCAGCTTGCAATCATAATTTCAAAATTTGCTCTTGAGACAACGTTTATTAGGTTTACAGAAATATGTGTACAAAATTTCATAATTCTAGGATTCATAAAATCTGAGTAAAAGATACATAAACTTAAAAAAACAAACTTTTCAGCAAACGCAATATAAAGTTCAACCTAAATTTTTTCCTTATGTCACTTCTTCAGAAGGCATCACATTTATACTGTAGGTCGTCTTTCCTCTCAAGGCTTCTCTTCTGGTTTCTTGTTGTATGGTTTCTTTCCTTTACCACGTCTTCAACTGACTTTTCAGCTGCAGAGACGCGCTGTAAATCCATTTTTCTCAGGACGTCTTGCGTAAAATTTCCGATCTTGAAGCCCGTTCTTTCTAATACCTTCATCGTCCCGACGTTGCCATCATTAAATACAATAACTACATCGTAAGTTGAAATTCTGACAACTGTAGCAGATGCAAATGTGGTTTTAGGGCATCGTTTACATATGAGTAAATTTAGAGACTCATTTGGATTTTGGGTTTTGCCATGAACACACTTTTTGAGAAGTGCGGGATCGGCCAAATATGATCTATAAAACCAAAGAGTATGTATCACGGCCTTCTAGATGTATCCCGCACACATTGGGTTGAAAGTAATACACAGAATCGTTGTTCACTGAGCTGGTATTGAAGTGCTGGTTCAGAACATGGGCGTGGCAGGGAGGCCGCGTCACACTTTTAATTAATTTTCGGGCAGTTCGGATGAGATTTCAACACTGAAACTTTGGGAACTTATTTCCCATGAGTTGTACTAACAAATAAAAAATAAATCGAAAATTGACATTTTTGGTCAATTTCAACAACGTCCCCCCTTAAATAATTGCTTGGCGACAGTATTAGTTGCACTGTCAGGGTTTTGCAAACAGCAGAGTTGCGTAACATATTAATATTACTTCCTCCCAGATACACTCTAAAAAAAAAAAAAAAAAAAAAAAGAAAAGAAACCAGTGACACACCGGGAAGGATTTATCTGAATGGGACGGAAATCGGTAAATATGACACACGTACAGCCAAACAAATCACAGCAGTTTCCGAAAAATTGGATGATTTATTCAAGAGAAATTCACAAATTGTGCAAGTCAATAACGCGTTGGTCCACCTCTCGCCCTTACGGAAGCAGTTATTCGGTATGGTATTGATTGAAAAAATTGTCAGGGTGCTACTGAGAGATAACATGTCAAATTCTGTCCAATTGGCGAGTTGGACCGTCAAAATCCTTGCTGGATGAAGGGCCCTGCCCGTCACGCTCCAAACGGTCTCGATTGGGGAGGGATTCGCCAACCTTGCTGGCTATGGTAGCATTTGGGAAGCACAAAAACATGCAGTAGACTCTCACGTCATTGCGGGCGTTTGACGAAATGTAAGCCCTTGACGGTTTGCCATGAAGGACAACAAAACTGTGACTTACCATAGTGCTGTAAGGATGCCCCTGATGAACAGAACTGGACCCCGGACCATCACCACTGGTTGTCAGGTGGCATGGTGCACGACAGTCACCAGTCATAGGGGCACAGTTCGAAGCGGGACTCATGACTCAAGACAATTCTGCTGCAGTCAATGAGATTCCAGGCAGAAGACGAGTCTGGTGATGTCCAGGAGAGCGGTGGAATACCAACCTTACTGTTGCCGACCAGAGTGACCGACAATGAGACGTGATGGTCTGGGATGCCATTTCTTTTCATAGCAGAATTCCCTTGGTTGTCGTCTGCAGCACACTCACTGCACAGCAGTGTGTCAACGATAATCTAAGCCGCGTTTTGCTACCTTTCATAGCAAGCTGTCCTGGGCTTACATTTCAGCAAGATAATGCCCGCGCATACACGGTGACAGTCTCTACTGTTGGTCTTCGTGCTTGCCAAACAATACCATGGGCAGCAAGGACGCTGGATCACCCTCAACTAGGAACGTTTGAAGCATTATGGGCAAGGCACTCCAATAAGCTCGGGATTTTGACGATGTGATGCGTATATAGAGGGTCTATACAAGAGCGATGTACTTGAGGACAACATCATAGAAATGGAAGAGAATGTAGATGAAAAGGAAATGGGAGATACGATACTGCGTGAAGAGTTTGACAGAGCACTGAAAGACCTGAGTGGAAACAAGAACTACTGACGGCCTCGGGAGAGCCAGTCCTGACAAAACTCTACCATCTGGTGAGCAAGATGTATGAGACAGGCGAAGTATCCTCAAAAAAGAATATAATAATCCCAAATAAAGCACGTGTTGACAGATGTGAAAATTACCGAGCTATCAGTTTAATAAGTCACAGCTGCAAAATACCAACACGAATTCTTTACAGACGAATGGAAAAATTGATAGAAACCGACATCGGGGAAGATCAGTTTGGATTCCGTAGAAATATTGGAACACGTGAGGCAATACCCACCTTACGACTTATCTTAGAAGAAAGATTAAGGAAAGGCAAACCTACGTTTCTAGCATTTGTAGACTTAGAGAAAGCTTTTGACAATGTTGATTGGAATACTCTCTTTCAAGTTCTAAAGGAGTCAGGGGTAAAATACAGGGAGAGAAGGGCTATTTACAATTTGTACAGAAACCAGATGGCAGTTATAAGAGTCGAGGGGCATGAAAGGGAAGCAGTGGTTGGGAAGGGAGTGAGACAGGGTTGTAGCCTCTCCCCGGTGTTATTCAATCTGTATATTGAGCAAGCAGTAAAGGAAACAAAAGAAAAATTCGGAGTAGATATTAAAATCCATGGAGAAGAAATAAAAACTTTGAGGTTCGCCGATGACATTGTAATTCTGTCAGAGACAGCAAAGGACTTGGAAGAGCAGTTGAACGGAATGGACAGTGTCTTGAAGGGAGGATATAAGATGAACATCAACAAAAGCAAAACGAGGATAATGGAACGTAGTCGAATTAAGTCGGGTGATTCTGTGGGAATTAGATTAGGAAATGAGACACTTAAAGTAGTAAAGGAGTTTTGCTATTTGGGGAGCAAAATAACTGATGATGGTCGAAGTAGAGAAGATATAAAATGTAGACTGGCAATGGCAAGGAAAGCGTTTCTGAAGAAGAGAAATTTCTTAACATCGAGTATAGATTTAAGTGTCAGGAAGTCGTTTCTGAAAGTATTTGTGTGGAGTGTAGCCATGTATGGAAGTGAAACATGGACGATAAATAGTTTGGACAGGAAGAGAATAGAAGCTTTCGAAATGTGGTGCTACTGAAGAATGCTGAAGATTAGATGGTTAGATCACATAACTAATGAGGAGGTATTGAATAGAATTGGGGAGAAGAGGAGTCTGTAGCATAACTTGACCAGAAGAAGGGATCGGTTGGTAGGACATGTTCTGAGGCATCAAGGGATCACCAATTTAGCATTGGAGGGCAGCGTGGAGGGTAAAAATCGTAGAGGGAGACCAAGAGATGAATACACTAAGCAGATTCAGAAGGATGTAGGTTGCAGTAGGTACTGGGAGATGAAGAAACTTGCACAGGATAGGGTAGAATGGAGAGCTGCATCAAACCAGTCTCAGGACTGAAGACCACTACAACAACATGCGCCAGTTGGACAAAATTTGGCACGATATCCCGCAGAAGCTTGCACAGGATAGAGTAGCATGGAGAGCTGCATCAAACCAGTCTCTGGACTAAAGACCACAACAACATCCCTCAGGAGGACATTCAACAATTTTCCCAATCAAAGCAAAGCCCAACAACTGCTTGCATAATGGCCAGAGGTAGGCGTTATTGATTTGTTCAAATTGTGAGGTTCCTTCTCTTGAACAAAGCATCCAATGTTTCAGCAACTGTACTCATATATTTGTACGTGCATGTACGTCTCAACCACCGCTTTCCGACTCATTTGATAATTCCTACTTTATTTATTTATTTTGTATCTTAGAGTCTACATCTCGTGAAATGATCAAAAGGAGAAAATCCTAGAAAATTAGAGCTAAGCCGCGCCGTATGCAAAATGAAACAGGGATGTGATGAAAAATAATGGTAGCAGCACTACGCCACACACTGTAGACTTGTGAGGTATACATGTAGATGTACGAGGGTAATCCCAAAAGTAAGGTCTCCTATTTTTTATAGGTACATAGACCTGTTTATTTCTTCAATGTTTTACATCAGTTTACAGCTTAAACATTTAGCTATTTTTTCGACATAATCACCATTTCTGTCGATGCATTTTTGTAGGCTCTGTGGCAGTTCTTGTGCGCCCATATCATACCAGATCGCCGCCATGCCGTTCAGAAAGTTGTGAACCTCTTCTTTCACCTCGTCACCGGAGTTGAATCGCTTTGACCACAATTAACGCTGACAGGTACTGTGAGACTCTTGAGAAACTCAAACGGGCAATTCAGAACCGCAGAAGGGGTACGTTGAGCAAGGGCGTACACATTCTCCGTGACAACGCTTGCCCACACATCGCTCGGCAAACCGTTGCTCTCCTGCAACAGTTTCAGTGGAACGTAATCGCCCACCCACCCTATAGTCCTGACTTGGCGCCCAGTGACCATCACCTATTCCATAGGTTAAAAGAACACTTGGCCAGAAGGCGATTCAGCTCCGACGACGAGGTGAATGAAGAGGTTCATAACTATCTGAACAGCATGGCGGCGAACTGGTATGACATGGGCATACAAAAACCGCCACACTGTCTACAAAAATACATCGACAGACATTGGCTAAGCATCTGCTTGGTACGAAGAATGGCAATTACTGTTGTCCACGACGGCTGCCGTCACTCATATCGTTTCCGATGCATATATTCTTTATCATCAACAGTCATGCCTCTGCGGCTACCCTGTATCAAAGACACCAAGCATACTCTACTGAAATGGAGAAAGTTGCTGTATACAAGACGTGATCCTCCTTAGAAAATTTCAAGAAATTTCTTGCCGGGTAGAAACTGTTAATATTCTCCTGTGCCATACATATCTGTGCTGCAGAGATCGTGCACATAAAATTAGGCAATTAACAGCTCGTACAGAGCCGAACAAGCTTTCTTGGAACTTCAGTAACTATACAATAAAAAAAAAAAATTCTGCCTGGCTCTTCACAGTGCAAACTTAGACGCAGCCTTTCAGAGCAAAAAGTTTGAAGTTTATGACGAAGAGGCAGTGAGTGAGTTTGTGCTTCTCATTATGAAAATATAAGGCACTGGCGATTGCGCAAAGTTATTTCTAACCCGTCTGGATTGAGAAAAATGTTTATTCACATCATCGGTTTCGGTTCCTCCATGACGCAACAAGTGAAGTTTGTTGTGTATGCACGGGTTACTCCTGTAACTGAAATTGCAGATCTGAAGATGGTTCTAGAGGAACCGAAACCGGTCATGTGAATAAACATTTTTTGCAGTCAAGACGGATTCTAAATAACATTGGAAAAACCAGTGATTTCGGTTACTCCATCAGACATTATGTCTGTTTTTGCGAAGACTGCACAAAGCTTCTCAGTTGCCAAGTTCACGGACGAGCCAAAACTTTATGATCACCTGCTTAATAGCTTGTTTGTGCGTACTTGAAACGAAATACATCACTGGGTCTGTGTTTTAAGGATCCGTCAGTTTGTTGGTAGGTTTGTGGAGGTATGTGACATTAGATATCTATGCATCGGTCTTGTGATTAGCGTAAATAACGGGTCGCTGATCTGCGTACTCGGTGATAGGTCCCCTAAACGTCAACATCAGTTCGCTATAACGCTCCTCAAGCCACTGTAAGGCGGTTCTGGCAACGAGACAGGGACAACTACACTGCTGAAAAATGACGTCGATGTTGCGAAAGAGATGAAGACTGGAGGAATCATGTGGATCGCAGCTGTCAGCGTGTCTTCGATTACTACCAGAGGTACGACGCAAGCGCAGGAGAATGTCTTCCATAGCGTAACACTGTCTCCACCAGACTGCGTCCGTAGCGCGCTGCACATTTCGAGCCGCCGTCCACCTCGATGACTGCGTTTGTGGAGACGACCATCGAGCTAGTGTAGCAGGATTTACCCGAAGAGCCGACACGTTTCGGTTCGTCGACGGTCGAATCCCGATGGTCTCGTGCCCCCTCCAATCGTAATTGACGACGTCGTCGGTGAACATGTGAACACGTAGGATTGTGTCTGCTGCCGAGCTCCGTGTTCAACAATGTAGGACGAACAGTGTGTTCGGAAACACTTGTGCGTGCACCAGCACTGTGCCCTTTCGGCAGATATGCCAGATATCGCCATCTACCATACTTACGGAGTTTGAAAGCCTACGAACCCAACGTTTTGTCAAGAGTCGTGGACGTCCAACCATTTAGCTGCTAGTGGGAGTTCAACTGTCCTTCCAGCCTCTCTTCGCAGATGCTCGCGACAGTACGTCGATCTGTTGTAGAATTTTAGAACATGTTTTTTGCTCGAGTATCATGTCGTTTTTGGAAACCCAGAATCTATTATGTAGGAATCAACATGGATTCCGGAAACAGCGATCGTGTGAGACCCAACTCGCTTTATTTGTTCATGAGACCCAGAAAATATTAGATACAGGCTCCCAGGTAGATGCCATTTTCCTTGACTTCCGGAAGGCGTTCGATACAGTTCCGCACTGTCGCCTTATAAACAAAGTAAGAGCCTACGGAATATCAGACCAGCTGTGTGGCTGGATTGAAGAGTTTTTAGCAAACAGAACACAGCATGTTGTTTTCAATGGAGAGACGTCTACAGACGTTAAAGTAACCTCTGGCATGCCACAGGGGAGTGTTATGGGAGCATTGCTTTTCACAATATGTATAAATGACCTAGCATATAGTGTCGGAAGTTCCATGCGGCTTTTCGCGGATGATGCTGTAGCATACAGAGAAGTTGCAGCATTACAAAATTGTAGCGAAATGCAGGAAGATCTGCAGTGGATAGGCACTTGGTGCAGGGAGTGGCAACTGTCCCTTAACATAGACAAATGTAATGTATTGCGAATACATAGAAAGAAGGATCCTTTATTGTATGATTATATGATAGCGGAACAAACACTGGTAGCAGTTACTTCTGTAAAATATCTGGGAGTATGCTTGCGGAACGATTTGAAGTGGAATGATCATATAAAATTAATTGTTGGTAAGGCGGGTACCAGGTTGAGATTTATTGGGAGAGTCCTTAGAAAATGTAGTCCATCAACAAAGGAGGTGACTTACAAAACACTCGTTCGACCTATACTTGAGTATTGCTCATCAGTGTGGGATCCGTACCAGATCGGTTTGACGGAGGAGATAGAGAAGATCCAAAGAAGAGCGGCGCGTTTCGTCACAGGGTTATTTGGTAACCGCGATAGCGTTACGGAGATGTTTAATAAACTCAAGTGGCAGACTCTGCAAGAGAGGCGCTCTGTATCGCGGTGTAGATTGCTCGCCAGGTTTCGAGAGGGTGCGTTTCTGGATGAGGTATCGAATATATTGCTTCCCCCTACTTATACCGCCCGAGGAGATCACGAATGTAAAATTAGAGAGATTAGAGCGAGCACGGAGGCTTTCAGACAGTCGTTCTTCCCGCGAACCATACGCGACTGGAACAGGAAAGGGAGATAATGACAGTGGCACGTAAAGTGCCCTCCGCCACACACCGTTGGGTGGCTTGCGGAGTGTAGATGTAGATGTAGCAGGTGAACATTCGACCAGCTTCGTCGTTTTCGAAATAGTCGTTCACACACTTTACTTAATAACAATCCATCCTTTGCCAAAGTCGCTTGTCTCAATGTATTTCCCCATTTGCAGCCCATATCTTGGCTAGTGTGATCCCCATCCGTGTCTGCTCCGCTTTCATACTCTTGTTACAGCGTCACGTGCTCGCTGGGCCACGATGCGGCGTCCAACGTCGCCGTGGGAAGTGGTCATAATGTGTCGGCTGATCAGTGTATGTAAGGAAATTGAATACATGTCTTAATCTCCGTCCCCCACCCGTTTCTCTGTCCATCTCCTACTACCCCCTCTCTTAGTCCATCCTCTCCTTCTTTCTCTATTTTCTGTTTTTCACATCCTGCTACCTCTCTCTGTCATTCGTATCCTCTCCACCTTGTCCATCTCATCCTTCCCCTTCTCCATGATCATTTCCTTGGCCTCTCTACCTCCTCTTCACCCCTCTCTATTACTTCGGGCCTTGTTTCTAGATGCTGCAAAGAAAACATTGATTGGAACCTGAAGCAGCTTGAAATGAGAGGGTAAATCGGTTGGGATCATTGGTATATCCGATATAAGAGGACCTATCTACCTACTTGCTCTTTGAGGACAGCAGCTTCAACGAGAATATGTCGCTTGGTTTTAATCTGCGAATGGATAGTTTTGTTTCGGACGATTTAAGTTCTGTAGTAGTTTCGTAATCATAAGCCGATAAGCCATCAACGCAACTTCCCGTTTTCTGTGAAAACCGGATGTGAAGAGTAAAACGAAACACCACATTGCTGTGTATGCAAATTTTGCTTAAAACTATACGAAGTGTGTTTTTTAAGTAAGTACCGTTTTGAAATAAAAAAAAGGCATCTCAATAACTTTATTATTGCATGAAACCCTGTACCTTAATCTACTTTTCTAGGTAATTTCCGTCAATATTGAGGGACTTGTCAAACGTTGTACCAGTTTCTGAATACCCTCCTCATAGAAGTCTGCCACTTGACTTGATAACCACTGCATCACCGCTGTTTTGACTTCGTCATCGTCTTGAAGACGCTGACAGCCCAGGTGTTTCTTCAAGTGCAGCAACAGATGGTAGTCACTGAGCGCAAGATTGGGGCTGTACGGAGGATGATCTAGAGTTTCCTATCGAAAAGATGTGATGAGATCTTTGGTCTGATTCGCTACATGCGGACGGGCATTGTCTTGCAGCAAAACGATGCCCTTGCTCAACTTCCATGGACTGTTGCTTTGATTCTGGCGTGACGTAGGCCACCCATGTTTCATCGCCCCTAACAATTTGGCTTAGGAAATCATCACCGTCGTTGTGGTACCGCTCAAGGAACGTCAATGAACTGTCTAAACGTTTGGTTTTCTGCACATCCGTCAACATTTTCGGTGCCCAACGTGCGCACAATTTTCTGTAATTCAAGTGCTCGGTCACAATGCCATACAAAACACTACGAGAAACATTAGGAAAGTCGTCCCACAAGGAGTAAACCGTAAAGCGTCTGTTTTCTCTCACCTTATTGTCCACTTCCTGTACCAGACTTTCATTAACGACCGAAGGACGCCCACTCCGTTGTTCATCATGCACATTCGTGCGGCCATCTTTAAACGCTGTCACACACTTTCTTACCATTCCATCACTCATAATGTTTTCTTCGTAAACTGCACAGATCTCACGATGAATATCGATCGCTTTTAGGCCTTTAGCACTAAGAAATCTTATAACAGCCCGTACTTCACAGTCGGCGGGACTCACGATTATCGGAGGCATCTTAAACACTCATTACACAACGTAAACAAGGAAGAATGAGACTGCAATGGCGTCAGTGCGTAGATTAAGGTACAGACTTTGATGTAAAAATAAAATTATTGAGATATCTTACCATGTCTTTTTTAATTTCAAAACGGTACTTACTTAAAAAAAACACGCCTCGTATGTAAGGAGAAAGAATAAATATACAGTAGAACCTCGCTAATTCGTCCGCTACGGCACTGGTAGAGTGTTCGGAATGCAGACCGGGCCAGATTATCACAGGAACACTTTCTATTGATCCGTAACAGCACAATACACTACGCTGCAATTTTAATTTTCAACTGGAATTACTGCCTGAAATATTTTTCCCTGTTCAAACAGTAACTAAACGAAGAGGAAAAGTCGATACACCAAACAATCTTACACGAAAGTGTAATGTACGGTAGAGCCTGTACCGTACAATATGTCTGTATCGTGTGGTAAGATACTGTTAGTGTGACTGAGTTTAACAACTGTACTCTCATTAAAATACTGCGTTGACACACCACTGACTCATTTTGTGCAACAAAAATTCTTGTAGAGGACATTTCATAGATTGTCAGATTCATGAATGTTATACAATTGGTGAGGGAAAAGTTTAAGCTCTTCAACAGGTTTTCAAATTTCGAAAGAAGTTCACTGGCATCCGTTTCGCCAGCAGACAGCTTCTCGCTGGAATTAATTACATTCCTAATGCCATCTCGTTTTCTCCACTTATATAGCCAGATTTCACTCCCCTAAATCTTTTCACTTCGGGTCTTCATCTTTCATATGAGATCAGTGGCTTTTCTTTTATGATTTCTCCACATGACGGAGTTGTATTTCTTCTCTCCAGCTCAAACCACACTTACAAAGCATTGCCTAGGATTTTACTTTTAGCGTTCTGCAAGTCTTCCAGATTTTTGGTTCTTTCTTATCATAGATCTTCATTGTGTGACTTTTCCTCCAGTCTTAAACGGTTGTTACTTCAAACTATACGTCATTTGCTATGTTTTGAAGAGTCTCACCTCTGCCTAACCTTACAAACACTTCCAGTTTTTCTGCTACAGGCAGTATCCCATGTTAACTTTCAGTCTTACACACTTTAATATGTAAGAAGAAAACTGTCAATAGTTCATAAAACATGTGTGTACATAGTAACAGTTATTGATAGTCATCAACACGTTATTACGTGCTAAATTATTGATCGAGTCAGAAATAAGTTATTGCATACTAAAACTTATCGAACTACGGCATCTATCGTCGGTCAACTGCCAACTGAACCATATCGCAGAAGATGAATCATTGAATCATTGACCGCAGAAATGGGATGGTCAGACTAAGCGGGGGTCGTACCATCCGAGGTCGGATTATTGAGGTTCTACTGAGGAGAAAACATTTGTCTAATGGTTTACATGCCCTGACATCGTAGTTAAATATGACTGCAAAAAGAATGCCGAACCACATATTTTCACAGCACAGCAAAGATTTTTTTTCCTCGCGTTCGGTTTTGACAGAAACCAATACAGTGTTATTTTCAAAAAAAAAATATGTAGCCAAGTTTGTTTATGTGGCCATCCTCCACAGCAAGCACAGAAATATTTGTTTTGCAAATGAAGCCGCCTTTTCTTGCTGCAATTTATTTTATTTTTCCCAAACGCGTTTCGCCTTTTTCTTACTGTAAGGCATGTTCATTGGGATAGTTTGTTGGCATCTGTATTTCCTGTCATCTGGTTCAAAAATGATTGTGAGCACCATGCGACTTAACTTCTGAGGTCATCAGTCGCCTAGAACTTAGAAACCTAACTAACCTAAGGACATCACACACATCCATGCCCGAGGCAGGATTCGAACCTGCGACCGGAGTCGACGCTCGGTCCAGACTGTAGCGCCTAGAACCGCACGGCCACTCCGGCCGGCTAAAGAATAATTTTAGCAGAGCGTGGTGTCATCTGGTCTGGTGGTCGCACTATCACCTTATTTTCAAAACATAAGCACCGTTTTGTATTCCGAACTTTTTCTTTCACACTGTTCACCATGTTCCTGCTTCTCTTTTGTGGTGCACTATTACTCTTTTGCCACCAGTTATAGCAATTTTTCGAACACTTTCCTTACCTATAACTAGTTGCCAACAAACTATTCCACTGAAGATGCCTTAGAGTAAGAAAAAGGCGGAAAGTGTCTGGGAAAAATTAAGTTGCAGCAAGAAAAGGCTGTTTTATTTACAAAACAAATATGTATATACCGTACTATAGCTATAGGGATTTTTTTTTTAATTTATGAATTTGGCAAGCTACGGACCGCATACAACTTCAGACTTGCGGTGTTTCTTTTTCTTCCGTTCTTCCCAGTACTTCTTCATTTCCTCGCCAACTGCTCGTCTTTGCTCATCTGTCCACACTCTCTTGGGTCGAGGTTTTGGCTCATCTTCTTCATAGTTTGCGTTTTCTATCAGTAGCCTGAAGTGATTCCTGTCACGTATTATTTCTTCTGAAACACCTATTTTGTTGGCGTCTTTCTTTACTACTTCTATCCATCCTACGGTTTTTTTTCAGCTTACTAACGCAATTAAAAATTTTCTTTGCAATCCGTATTTCTTCCATTCTTTTTAAATGACCATAAAATTTTAGCCGTCTCTTGGCCATTCTATCTGTGATCTTTTCTGTATTTTTGTATGTCTTCATTTCTGGAAACAGTTTGTCCCTTTTGTATATTATAGAGATATTTGTGGTCCGATGGATTAAATATATGTAGTCTATGTCCGTCTGACCGTTTTTTTGCAGTATTGTGCTACAGTTTGTAGGAAATCGGTCAAGAACTTTTTGAGAAATTTTCTAGAATACGTAGCATATGTGAATTCTAACGTTTGTTAGAGTAACATGTAAAAATTTGAAGTAAATCGGTGAAGAACTTTTCAAGAATTTTATTGACAAAGTTTTCAATTTATATGGTATGCACAGACACACACACACACACACACATATATATATATATATATATATATATATATATATATATATATATATATATATACACAAAAGTACGTAGCTTTTGCCCCTCCTATTGTTTATCAGAGTATCATATCAAAATCTGAATTGACTCTGTTGAGAACTTTTCGAGATTATTGGTAACAACATTAAAATATAGTTTTTCTTCATTTAGAATCACAGAATTTATGTATATGTTCATATACCGGATGTATATTAACAACATATATAGTCTATGTATGCCGGATGGTTTATTATAGTATCCTGCATAAATGTGAATTGAATCGGTCAAAAACTTTCCAACGTTTTTCTAAAAATCTTATATACAGTATATAGCACAAACCTATTCATATACCATATAAAGAAATGTATAGTCCATGTCCGCTCGTTCGTTTACTAGAATAACGTGTAAAATCTTAAGTAAATTGGTCAACACTGTTTCCAGATTTTTGGTAACAACGTTAAGCGACGACTATACAGCAACATACATTCTGCAGCCTTAGTATTCGTAAATATCACACGTTTCGCTATAACTCACGTACTTGTTAATACAGACGTCTGATGAACGTGACATTGGATTTTTGCCCGTACCTCACGTACAGGCGTAAACCAGCACAGAATGCAGGTTCGTCTTGATCGGAGGGGACGTGCGAACAGGTATGCGCTTCGCAATTAACGGTTATCAGCATTCAAGGCTTGGCAGTCTTAAGTGGTCGACGACTGGAGAATTTAAAATCACAGTTAAGAGAACTCGATGGAAGCAAATCTTCACTCACGCCTAACCCTTGCCAAAGAAAACGAATTTCCGATTAGGAAATCAATATTTGTACATCTAAATGTACTGTGTGTCTTGATTTTTATATTTCTAAAGCAAAAAAACTATAGCCCGGCGGATTCTACAAGAAATATGAATGGTACGTTCTAGAACAAAATCGATACTAACCCATACCGGCTTCCTGATAAACCACGCAGCTCAAATATTGTTTGAGGAATATTACTGGATGCGTTTGTAGCCAATGTACTCAGATTTTAAGAGGGTCTGAAGGAAATGTGACCAGTCATAACTTTATAAATACACCCAATCTAGACGGACAAAAACATCTGTTGTACACCCACTGATTTCGGACCTCCTCCATGACCGACAATACGATAAATCTTGAAAAGCAATATTTGACGTATTGTCTGTCATGGAGGAGGTCTGAAATCAGTGAGTGTACAACAGGTGTTATTGTCCGTCTAGACTGAAAAGCAATATTTAATACTGTCTCAAATTGAAATTACCGTAAGAGAAACGAACGACTTTTAATAACTTTTCTTGTCTTGACTACGCTTTTATTTTTCAATAACCTCACACGTTTCGACTTTACGTAATGTAACATCCTTAGATACGTTACATCACGTCAACATTCTCGATCACTAGACAGGTGCAACAATTTATTTGTCTCGTGATCGAGAATGTTGACGTGATATAACGTATCTAATGATATTATGTGACTCACATGTTGCTACCTTCCAAAAACACGGAAAGTCGGAACGAGTAAGTTCATTGAAAAACAATAGTGTGGACAAGGCATGAGTGAAGTTATTCAAATTGCATCAGACTGGCCGCGTCGTCTCGCGGCATTTTCATGCAAATTGCAAAAACGAACCAACTGCATCACGGGTAGTGCAGCAAAGCTAGACCATGAAAGCTGACCAGAATGATACACGTAGCCACAGCGAAGAAGAACGGAAAATGTACGTGGTGAAGACTAGCTCAGCTACAAAGCCAAGTGTGGATAAATTTCGACTCCACACAACGACATAATTGTCCTGCTGAGCCGGCCATTGTGGCCGTGCGGTTCTAGGCGCTTCAGTCTGGAATCGCGTTACCGCTAGGGCGCAGGTTCGAATCCTGCCTCGGGCATGGATGTGTATGATGTCCTTAGGTTGGTTAGGTTTAAGTAGTTCTAAGTTCTAGGGGACTGATGACCACAGATGTTGTCCCATAGTGCTCAGAGCCATTTGAACTATTTGTCCTGCTGAGGTACCTAGAGAAACAATGTGAACAAATGAACCACGTGGACAGACGAAAGATTTACAATATTCGCGAAAACATTGTGGTATCTCAATCTACACCGACGCATATTTTTGTATCCCACAGGCAAGAAGTCTGCGTGCGGCAAAGAGTACATTTGAGACAGGAACGCCACTCTTCTCAATCTATACCATCAGGGGCCGAAAAAAAATTAGAAAAAAACGACATTCTGTCTATGGCAAAGAGTAATTAACGTAATATACGCTGCTTTTTATTCTAGGCAAAATCATATTTCTAATATGATAACAGTCATTACCGATTTTGATCATAGACTGGCCACCTTCAAGTTATACAATGAGAAAAGGAAAAGATGTACATTATAAAGTAGAAACAAAAATTCATGCGGTTCGTCTCCATACATCATAGACGAGTGTGATGAACCAAACATTCACATACTTAATCTACGAATTCATGAGTGAATCGAAAAACGAACATAAAATATGCAGAAATGTTCCAGTTAAGCAGAATTTAAAAAAGTTTCGTGTCATTAGGTTTGCAGTTAACCTCTTTTTTGTAATCTAATGTATAAAAACAATGTCAGCTACAAGCAAATCGGATCAAATAACAACCTAAAATTAATCAAGAAATGAAAGATAATCTCAACGAAAATTAAAAATGAAGTGATATAATACAAAAAATGCCCCACTACTGTTACATGACACAGAAACGCTGAGTACCACCAACAGCGACAGAGAACAACTGACGGTGTATGAGAGAAGATCATGAGAAACATATATGGACCAGGGAAGGAACAAACAGAGTAATGGAGGGTGAAAAACTGAGAAATATAGGCTATAATGAACCTGCTTAATATTGTGCCAAAGGCAAATGTTAAGCGACTACAATGCCCTCGACATGCTGTGAAGATGAAACATCTACCAAAAGTAGCGTTGATAGAAACGCCAGAGGGAAAGTACCCCCAGGGAAGACCACAAACGAGGTGGAAGATCTGTGATAACTAGGATTCACAAGGAAGCTGCACAGGATATGATCTGGTGGAGCATTGTCTAAAATCGACACATCATCTACAAGGTCCTTCATAGTCGGTTGTAAGTAAAAAAAATACACTTCTAAGACAAAAAATAGGGAAAAAAGACAGAAACGACGCAACCTGAAGGAGTTATCAGAGTGGGATGGAAATCGGTGGATACGATATGCATGTATGATGTACTTGTACAGGCAAACAAATGATTACATAGGATGAGGAATTCCACCCACACATGTTTCAGCAGCTTTTGTGCTATCTTCACTGGGTTTCTTTATTTCCTTTCTGTAAAATTATTTCATATTAACGTTTAGAGAAAACATCTAATACGAAAATTTACATTTGTGACTCAAGTGAGTGTTCTCTAATATTATACATGGTTTGTTTACAGTTTACAGTTGAAATATGTATTATTGGGCTGATGCTTGTATGTTGTTTGTTACAATATGTCTAAAGTTCTAGTTTTATAGTTTATTAGGAAAAAAGGTGTATGCTTGCCTTAGTTTACATACCTTATATAAAGCTATTGAATGTTTATGCTGGTAGCCGCGAGTCTGTTACACAATCTACAACTTGTCATCTGCAAACAGCAAAACGTAATTTTTTATTTTTGTTTATTGTGCATTTTCCGAACGAAAATGAGTATGTATCGCGTTATTCTGAGTGTTACTTGCGGCTTTGATGTTGTTGTGTCTGTCTCCTTTGTTTCTGGTGTGGTGACGCGCTGATTTCTACCATTTCTGTCGTTTCACAGGCACATTATATATATATTGTGTGTGTGTGTGTGTGTGCGTGAAATACATGTGACATATGTGTCTCATTAGTATAGGAGTTTCTTCCAATTACAAAGGAAAAAAGGCGCTGCAACACATGCCGCACACAGCTAGTACACAAATAAAGTGTAATTAGTCATTGAGAACGCGTCAGTCTAAACGTATACATAAATGTTTCAGTGCAGTATATGTTTCAAATTTACAGTTATAAATGGAAGAACAGTGTAACTGAATATATTTTTTATACTAATTATTTTTTACTTTTATATATTATTATATTCACTGCTGGTTTCTCTGAGGTTGTTATGACATTTAGATGATACAGCATGATACTGTTTACCTCTCCAAATGCCGCTTCGAGGCTGTAGGAATGAACCACATGTATATTGATCTTTACTTTATAGTAATTACAAATAGAACTGACGGAAGCAGTGTAGATTTTAAGTTAATAAGACACTTTTCTTTCCCTTTTCCTATTTTAGAATCTGAAGATGAACCATGGACCTTGCCGTTGGTGGGGAGGCTTGCGTGCCTCAGCGATACAGATAGCCGTACCGTAGGTGCAACCACAACGGAGGGGTATCTGTTGAGAGGCCAGACAAACGTGTGGTTCCTGAAGAGGGGCAGCAGCCTTTTCAGTAGTTGCAAGGGCAACAGTCTGGATGATTGACTGATCTGGCCTTGTAACAATAACCAAAACGGCCTTGCTGTGCTGGTACTGCGAACGGCTGAAAGCAAGGGGAAACTACAGCCGTAATTTTTCCCGAGGGCATGCAGCTTTACTGTATGATTACATGATGATTACGTCCTCTTGGGTAAAATATTCCGGAGGTAAAATAGTCCCCCATTCGGATCTCCGGGCGGGGACTACTCAAGAGGATGTCGTTATCAGGAGAAAGAAAACTGGCGTTCTACGGATCGGAGCGTGGAATGTCAGATCCCTTAATCGGGCAGGTAGGTTAGAAAATTTAAAAAGGGAAATGGATAGGTTAAAGTTAGATATAGTGGGAATTAGTGAAGTTCGGTGGCAGGAGGAACAAGACTTCTGGTCAGGTGAATACAGGGTTATAAACACAAAATCAAATAGGGGTAATGCAGGAGTAGGTTTAATAATGAATAGGAAAATAGGAATGCGGGTAAGCTACTACAAACAGCATAGTGAACGCATTATTGTGGCCAAGATAGATACGAAGCCCACACCTACTACAGTAGTACAAGTTTATATGCCAACTAGCTCTGCATATGACGAAGAAATTGAAGAAATGTATGATGAAATAAAAGAAATTATTCAGATTGTGAAGGGAGACGAAAATTTAATAGTCATGGGTGACTGGAATTCGAGTGTAGGAAAAGGGAGAGAAGGAAACATAGTAGGCGAATATGGATTGGGGGACAGAAATGAAAGAGGAAGCCGCCTGGTAGAATTTTGCACAGAGCACAACATAATCATAACTAACACTTGGTTTAAGAATCATGAAAGAAGGTTGTATACATGGAAGAACCCTGGAGATACTAAAAGGTATCAGATAGATTATATAATGGTAAGACAGAGATTTAGGAACCAGGTTTTAAATTGTAAGACATTTCCAGGGGCAGATGTGGATTCTGACCACAATCTATTGGTTATGACCTGTAGATTAAAACTGAAGAAACTGCAAAAAGGTGGGAATTTAAGGAGATGGGACCTGGATAAACTAAAAGAACCAGAGGTTGTACAGAGACTCAGGGAGAGAAAAGGGAGCAATTGACAGGAATGGGGGAAATAAATACAGTAGAAGAAGAATGGGTAGCTTTGAGGGATGAAGTAGTGAAGGCAGCAGAGGATCAAGTAGGTAAAAAGACGAGGGCTAGTAGAAATCCTTGGGTAACAGAAGAAATATTGAATTTAATTGATGAAAGGAGAAAATATAAAAATGCAGTAAGTGAAACAGGCAAAAAGGAATACAAACGTCTCAAAAATGAGATCGACAGGAAGTGCAAAATGGCTAAGCAGGGACGGCTAGAGGACAAATGTAAGGATGTAGAGGCCTATCTCACTAGGGGTAAGATAGATACCGCCTACAGGAAAATTAAAGATATCTTTGGAGATAAGAGAACGACTTGTATGAATATCAAGAGCTCAGATGGAAACCCAGTTCTAAGCAAAGAAGGAAAAGCAGAAAGGTGGAAGGAGTATATAGAGGGTCTATACAAGGGCAATGTACTTGAGGACAATATTATGGAAATGGAAGAGGATGTAGATGAAGATGAAATGGGAGATATGATACTGCGTGAAGAGTTTGACAGAGCACTGAAAGACCTGAGTCGAAACAAGGCCCCCGGAGTAGACAATATCCCATTGGAACTACTGACGGCCGTGGGAGAGCCAGTCCTGACAAAACTCTACCATCTGGTGAGCAAGATGTATGAAACAGGCGAAATACCCTCAGACTTCAAGAAGAATATAATAATTCCAATCCCAAAGAAAGCAGGTGTTGACAGATGTGAAAATTACCGAACTATCAGCTTAATAAGTCACGGCTGCAAAATACTAACACGAATTCTTTACAGACGAATGGAAAAACTAGTAGAAGCCAACCTCGGGGAAGATCAGTGTGGATTCCGTAGAAACACTGGAACACGTGAGGCAATACTGACCTTACGACTTATCTTAGAAGAAAGATTAAGGAAAGGCAAACCTACGTTTCTAGCATTTGTAGACTTAGAGAAAGCTTTTGACAATGTTGACTGGAATACTCTCTTTCAAATTCTAAAGGTGGCAGGGGTAAAATACAGGGAGCGAAAGGCTATTTACAATTTGTACAGAAACCAGATGGCGGTTATAAGAGTCGAGGGACATGAAAGGGAAGCAGTGGTTGGGAAGGGAGTAAGACAGGGTTGTAGCCTCTCCCCGATGTTGTTCAATCTGTATATTGAGCAAGCAGTAAAGGAAACAAAAGAAAAATTTGGAGTAGGTATTAAAATTCATGGAGAAGAAATAAAAACTTTGAGGTTCGCCGATGACATTGTAATTCTGTCAGAGACAGCAAAAGACTTGGAAGAGCAGTTGAATGGAATGGACAGTGTCTTGAAAGGAGGATATAAGATGAACATCAACAAAAGCAAAACAACGATAATGGAATGTAGTCTAATTAAGTCGGGTGATGCTGAGGGAATTAGATTAGGAAATGAGGCACTTAAAGTAGTAAAGGAGTTTTGCTATTTGGGGAGCCAAATAACTGATGATGGTCGAAGTAGAGAGGATATAAAATGTAGGCTGGCAATGGCAAGGAAAGCGTTTCTGAAGAAGAGAAATTTGTTAACATCCAGTATTGATTTAAGTGTCAGGAAGTCATTTCTGAAAGTATTCGTATGGAGTGTAGCCATGTATGGAAGTGAAACATGGACGATAAATAGTTTGGACAAGAAAAGAATAGAAGCTTTCGAAATGTGGTGCTACAGAAGAATGCTGAAGATTAGATGGCTAGATCACATGACTAATGAGGAAGTATTGAATAGGATTGGGGAGAAGAGAAGTTTGTGGCACAACTTGACCAGAAGAAGGGATCGGTTGGTAGGACATGTTCTGAGGCATCAAGGGATCACCAATTTAGTATTGGAGGGCAGCGTGGAGGGTAAAAATCGTAGAGGGAGACCAAGAGATGAATATACTAAGCAGATTCAGAAGGATGTAGGTTGCAGTAGGTACTGGGAGATGAAAAAGCTTGCACAGGATAGAGTAGCATGGAGAGCTGCATCAAACCAGTCTCAGGACTGAAGACCACAACAACAACAGGACACTTTTCTTTCCCTTTTCCTATTTTAGAATCTGAAGATTGTCAATGTGTGGGCGAGACCGGTGTTGGTTAGTTTCTACTTTTGATTTTGAGTGTGTGTGCAACAGAAAGAAATTACCTTTGAGGAAAAGGTAAAACAGTCAAGAATTCGAAGGTTGAGGCTGGTACGCCTTCGTCTTTCTCCCACCTTTGAATTGACTTACAGTGACAGTCGTAAGGGAACGTAGACTCCGAACAACGGTCACAGTGGAATTTTCATATTAGCTAATCGTTGCCATTTGTGGAAACAACATTTCGGGACAAAAAACGTTTTGGACGTTCTGATGATTCACACACAGACGTCTACATTTTCATTCTGACGATTGTCCACTTACGAACTTTCAGCATACTGGAATAGTTGTGGATCAGCAACCTCTCTTAATCAGTACAACAAAAAACCAGACCAAAGTCGCAAATTTCACTATTTTTGCTCATTCAATGACTAATCTCGGACCGGAACCCAAATTCAAATCATCGTAACGTAGTCAGAATTGTTATTTCCGAAAATGCAAATATCTGTATGTGCTGTAACAGTTCGTTTGCACGATTTTGACATGGTTTTTGCATTTACGGAGATACTAATTTTGACCGTTACGATGATTTGAAAATGGGTCCCGGCCCGACACTAGTCATAGAGTGAATATAAAATTGAAATTTGCAACTTTGGACTGGTTTTTCGTAGTACTGATTTATCCACTTATCCGCCGAGGCACACGTAGAAACATGTTATTAATTTTTTTACCATTTCCAAGTTTTTCCCCAGTCTTTTTCTTTCATTTCACATCCCAACGACCCATTATCCTCACCTTTCCTTCAAAAAATTATGGCTACCCCATTGAGTACTGTATAAAATTGCGCCAGTCAAACAAGGCTCCTCACGCCGTCTTCAGACCACAAGTGGTGCATCGGTACCATCCGGCCGCCGTGTCATCCTCAGATGAGGATGCGGATAGGAGAAGCTTGTGGTCAGCACACCGCTCTCCCGGCCGTTATCATGGTTTTGGTTGCGCGGAGCCGCTACTATTCGGTCGAGCAGCTCCTCAATTGGCATCACAAGGCTGAGTGCACGCCGAAAAATGTCAACAGCACATGGCGGCCCGGATGGTCACCCATCCAAGTGCCGGCCACACTCGACAGTTCTTAACTACGGTGATCTGACGGGAATCGGTGTATCCATTGCGGCAAGGCCGTAGCCCAAACAAGGCTCCTATGGAAAAAATTTAACTAAAAATTAATAAATGTTGTAACCAGCAGTGTCAAGGAGCATCTTGAAATGAAATTCGGTGGACAAACGCAGCAGAATATATGATACAGTTTTTCCCATATTTTGGACAGATTTACTCACACGTGATCTGAACAATGGACTACGTGCTTGACGCACTGTGGCGTAGGGTAAACGACATGTTCAAGGGGCGCTCAATAAGTAATGCAACACATTTTTTTCCCAGCCAATTCTGGTTGAAAAAATTGGGAATTTGTTGTGGGACATGGTGGAATATTTCCGCTGCAGCACCTACAGTTTCATGACATACCGAGAAGTGGCGCCGCAGTACGTAGCCCTCAAAATGGTGCCTGAAAGGGACGTGCTTACCAAGCAGACAGCTCTCATCGAGTGGACAACCAGAGTATCGCAGACATTCACAGGCACTTGCAGAATGTCTACGTAAACCTGACAGTGAACAAAAACACACAGAGTCGTTGGATGAGGCGTCTGTCATCATCGCAACAAGATCGGACAAACCTGTCCGATCTCGCTCGTTCCGGCCGGCAGCAGACAGCTGTCAGTCATGCAACGCTGAAACGTGCGGACAGTCTCGTTCGTGGGGATCGATCGATCACCAACAAACACCTCGCTGCTGACACACTCGTCCACCAACTCGGGTACTGAAAGGTGTGTGCCGCCTAATGGAACACCGCAAAGAGCAACGAAGGATCATCTGTGCAGAATTGCTTGCAGCAAGCTGATCTTGGCTATCTTTTGGCGATGAGACATGGGTTCGTCACTTCGAGCCGGACGCAAAACAGCAATCCATGAAGTGGCTCCACACCACCTCTCCTATGAATAAAAAGTTAAAGGCCGCAATCTCGGCTGGTGACGTCATTGAGACGGTCTTCTGGCACTCTGAAGGAGTTATTCTGTTTGATGTCCTCCATCATGGTGCAACGATCAGGTTTGAAGTGTATTCTGCTATCCTCAGGAAATTGAAGAAACGACACCAAAAAAAAAAAAAAAAAAAAAAAAAAAAAAAAAAAAAAAAAAAAAAAAAAAAAGACAAGAACTCCTGCCGCGCACCGGTGAGGAGCTCATAAAAATCTTCATTGGACGTTCTTCTTCATTCGCCTTATAGCCCGGATATCGCACCTTCCGACCACCACCACCACATGTTTGGCCTAGTGGAGGATGCACTCTACGGAAAGCAGTACGTGGGTATTTATTTATTCGTTTCAGAAGAACCAGGACACAGACTGTGCTGATTTAAAAATAAAGGTATTTGTATAAATGAGTAATTCAAAGAGATATAAACGTAATAAAATGAACACATAGGGAAAGAAGAGTAAGAAATCAATATTTACACAATGAACACAACAGTACGAAATCAATATTTACACAATACTCACAGGACTAAGACATCAATTTTTACATGATAAACACGTTTACACTAGTGTCCAGTATTTGGCAACATTGACTGCATTGCTATAAGCCAAGGCCAGTTCCAAGAAAATGGTTCAAATGGCTCTGAGCACTATGGGACTTAACATCTGAGGTCATCAGTCCCCTATAACTTAGAACTACTTAAACCTAACTAACCTAAGGACATCACACACATCCATGCCCGAGGCAGGATTCGAACCTGCGACCGTAGCGGTCCTGCGGTTCCAGACTGAAGCGCCTGGAACCGCTCGGTCACAGCGGTCGGCGCCAGTTCCAGTCCTGTAGAAGAGTATGGGCAGAGATGACATTTCAGACGGCTTGTAGTTTGTTCAACTCCCTACTCACACAATGTGTCTCCGCTTTGTGCGATGCCCCATTTCTTCAAGTTGTCCTTAGTTCTTGGAACGGCAGAGCGCAGTCTGTTCAAAGACTTCCATGTGCACCATCCTTCTTGGTTACCAAGTGGCAGAGTTTCTTCAATTACGTCTCACTCTGAATGGATAGGATGTCTTTTTGTCCACAGTTCAACCCTGGCTGTACGTTGATCTGTCAACTGGAACAGAAGACTGCAGAAAGTTCTTCCTGGATTTCAGTCGAGGTGGTGGTGGCTGATGTTCGTGCAAGGGGTTGATAGCAGCAATCTCGCGTCTAATATCGCGTGGAGCCATATCTGCAAGTGTATACAGCTTCCGTATTGGTGTTGGCTTCACCCAGCCTGTGTTCAGCCTGCAGATTTCATTCAGGGCGGTGTCCACTTTTTTTGCACGTGCAGAATTGTACCACACTGGAGCGGCGTATTCGGCAGCGGAGTATCAGAGTACCAGAGCAGGTGTTACTGTTTGGGGGTGGGCACCCCATCCGGAACCAGTCACCTTGCGCAGCAGGCAGTTTCGCGATGAAACTTTGGCTTTAAGGTTGGAGTACGTGGGTGATGGTGTGGTGACTGATGCAGCAAAACGTTGGCTTCACCGTTGACCAGTAGAGGGTAGCTTGCAGGCATACAGTCCCACCCAGTAAGTTGTCGTAGGGCCGTCGCATTTAACGGAAATTACACTAAAAATAAAAGATTGTAGCCAAAAGAGTGGGGAATAATATGCTGCAATGGAATCCTGAATAAAACCAACCTACTTTCAGGAAATATGTTTTGCATTACTTATTGAAAGCTTCTCGTACCTACAAATAAACAATATTTTCTTGAGAGGCTACTTAAGGGGGGTAGGACGTCAAACGGGCCGACTTGGAGCAGGAGAGGCACCACAGGACATTTTATTTTCTATTGTCTATACTTTTACAAGTAAATTCATAAAACTTTGTCAGCATGACCAGGAAGGATTTAGGATTCACACTCATAGTAGTGGAAGTGCAAAAACATCCCAAAATAATTTTTTTTAGATATCAAATCATTTTTTCACTTACTGTTGGCTGCATTTGTTGCTATAGGTACATTTTTCTTCACAAGTAAGAGAGATTCTTTGGTGAATTTTGCACAGCATACAAACCATACTTACAGCTGTATGTAACTCTAGAATTTTCAAAATATATTAAAAACTGTCGTAAAAATTGAGATGATAAACTACAAAATTTGATTTTTTCTAAACATAAAGTTTAAAACGTAACAGCTCATTCATTTTTTCATATATTAAATAGATTCTAGAGTTTCAGACACCTGTAAGTATGGTCTGTATGCTGTGAAAAATTCATCTAACAGTCTCTCTTACTTATGAAGAGAACTGTACCTTTAGCAACAGATGCAGCCAATAGTAAGTGAAAAATTGATGAAATTTCACATGAAAAAAAAATATTTTTTTTATGTTTTTGAACTTCAGCTGCTACGAGTGTGAATCCTGAATCCTTCCTGGTCATGCTGACAAAGTTTTATGAATTTATTTGGAAAAGTATGGGCAGTGGAAATTAAAATGTCCTGCGGTGCTTCTCCTGCTCCAAGTCGGCCCGTTTGAAGTCCTTCCCTCCTTAACACTCTATGAGGAGCCCTCCTAAGACTACCTCTCGCTTCGTACTTTGTCTATGCGACCTAAAAGGTCCCTTGTTTCGTAACTAGTTTCATCAGATAATAACTCTAGCGAATGAAGTACTCTATAATTTCAGTCCATTTGTACACGGATGTGGCTTGAGGTTCTCAAGAACGCTGAAAGGCGAACCTGGAATCTGAGTCGTTAGGGCGAAACGAACATCTTGGCAGTCTAGTGCCGTGCAAGAAGTTTGAATAATGCTAAAGACATTTATTGCTTCAGTAAATCGAATTTTGATTTCCCACATCTGCCCTCCCGGAACTTCTCCTTAGAGGTGCTTTGCATGTGGCGTATCGTCCCCGCTATTAGTACGAAATAGCGCGTAGTGAACGATAAAAATTGGCACATCTGTTCCGCCTTACTGTCGAGAGTGGAGAGAAAAAAAGAGCGAGCTAGGCGGAAGCGCAGTCACCGCTAGATCACAGAGGCCAAACGTTTATTGCGTGTTATTAACAGCGTGTGGCGCCACGCGTGTCTGTGCGTGATATTTTCAAACGCGTGACGGCGGACCGTGGAGAAACTGGTCGCTAAGTCGTTAATGAGTGGTGCGGCGCAGACTGGGGCGGAGGGGGGTTACGCATATGCGTAGAGCGGTCGCCAGTCCCACGCAGCGGCGGCAGGCGTGCGTGGGCCAGCGACACGCACTGGTTGCGGCTGTGGGACACGCGTGTGCGTGTGTGCGTGTTCGTGTGAGCGTGTGTGTGGGTGCGTGCGTTGTGAGTGGGAGTAGGAAGTGGAGGGATGAAGTGCTGATGGAAGCTACTGCCCGCGTGTGGGTATACTTGAGCGCGCAGCGGCAGCGCAGCTCTGGAGAACACGCTTGCCAAACGCTCAGACCATCCTTACATGAGACTAGTTACCTCACGTGGGACTGTGTCAGTTGTGATGACGTCTCTTCCTGTTATTTCACGGCCGGCCGGTGTGGCCGAGCGGTTCTAGGCGCTTCAGTCTGGAACCGCGTGACCGCTACGGTCGCAGGTTCGAATCCTGCCTCGAGCATGGATGTGTGTGATGTCCTTAGGTTAGTTAGGTTTTAGTTCTAAGTTCTAGGGGACTGATGACTACAGAAGTTAAGTCCCATAGTGCACAGAGCCATTTGAACCACTTTTATTATTTCACGTTGATGTGCTGTCGTGCGTGGAACACGGATAAGTTCTGCACTATTTCAGCGACGTGCTACGGAACGATGAACCAATACGGGGCAAAGTTGCTCACCACGTCACAAGAACAACTCGGGAGAAGCCATACTTGCCTTCGTCGTTTACAGATGAAATCCATTATTTGGTAGGTTTAACACATTGATGGAAAAAAAAATCACAGCCCAAATAGTAATTTATGTAGAGCAGTGAAATTTCGCGAATACATTTGTCTAGGTAACGTATATTAGTTCAAATAGTTCAAATGGCTCTACGCACTGCGGGACTTAACATCTGAGGTCATCAGTCCACTAGAAGTAGAACTACTCAAACCTAACTAACCTAAGGACATCACGCATATCCCCCAGGCAGGATTCGAACCTGCGACCGTGGCAGCAGCGCGCTTTCTGACTGAAGCGCCTAGAACCGCTCGGCCACACCGGTCGGCCGCCGTTTACAGCTGGAATCCATGTTTGGTGGGCTTACACACGAAAAAAAAATCGCACCTCCAAAAAATAATTAACGCAGAGTAATGAAATTTCGGGACTACATTCGTCCAGGTAACATATGTTAGTGGTTGACGTTGTAGGATCCCAGATTATAAGCGCGAGATAAGCCACTAAAACTGTGTACTGCTGCTACCTCAGCGGCCAGAATGATAAATGCAAGCATCAAAACGTGCAGGCATTGTGTTGTACAGACGGTGCGAGTTAGCACACTGGACTGGCATTCGGGAGGAGGACGGTTCAAACCCACGTCCAGCCATCCAGATTTAGGTTTTCCGTGATTTCCCTAAATCGCTCCTGGCAAATTCTGATATCGTTCCTTTGAAAGCGCACGGCAGATTTCCTTTCCCATCCTTCACGCAATCCGAGCTTGTGCTCCGTCTCTAATGACCTACATGTCGATGGGTAGTTAAACCCAATCTTCCTTCAAATGGTTCAAATGGCTCTGAGCACTATGGGACTTGACTTCAGTCCCCCATCTACGAAATGCAAACGTCTTTTTTTTCTACTCGTTTATGAAATAAACTATGCAATTTCGTCTCTATTGCTTCTGGCTTATGTGTATCTACCACTTTTATAACAAATTTGATACATGTATGCTTCAGCCTATTAATTTCGTAGGAATCCAACATTTATACTAATTTCCGCTACTGCAGAGCTAACGTAGGAATTTTAAGTGCATCAATTTTCGTAAGCAAACTGTGTAGTTTGCGAGCCAGGTACAGCCAACAGCTGCCACTGCAGAGCTCTAAAGTGACTGATCACGTAAGCCAGCACGTCCCGTGTGACACCGACACTGTGTCTCGTGTGGCTGGATTTCTCATCCGCGTCCATATTGACGTAAACTGTCTCGTCCCGTGTGAGCACGCCTTAAAGGTGTATGCTCCAGTAGGCTAGATACTGTGCCGTGTTTTCATGTGTGATTCTCATGCTTTGATGCTGTCCATCATTTTCTCTCGTATCTTATGCCAATCTTTTCACAGCAACCTAAATACTACACCCAGTATCCTCGACCATATGTGCTGCACACTTACGGGCTATTCACGCTGAACAAAAGGTAACTATTTTTAGAGTTTAGTGACAACTATAAGTAACAAGTAGTTATACAATTTATTTTACAGACACCATACACGTTGTCGGATCAACACTCACCCGCTAAGCACATTCTTAAGCAGTCGCACGCCTTCATTGGGTCCGGTGTCGAATATCTAACAGCATTTTTCATGTCATCTAGCACTGATCCACACTTCCGAAATAGTCATCGAGTGCGAACTGGTTCCACTGTTCGTCTATTAACTGAGTCTAGACCTACAAACATGCAGCGACAGCAGTTCGTACTGAACTGCAATTATATTAGTAAACGTTCACAGAATTAGGTTAGACCAGTGTCCACAATTTTACAACAGCCATACGCATTCTTATGACACTAAAGCCGAGGAATTATTTGTGTACATTCTTTTAATGATTGATAATCAATTACTTTTCATACATGTGTTGTAGTCTGATCCACCCCGTGAACAGACAGTTGCAGCGTTCAAGCACGTCACGTCTTTACAACCACCACTTTATGAGATATGGGCTCCGCTTCCTCTTATTCTATACTGGGTGCCAAAATACTTCGGTGAATATAGCAACACCTTTTTCGAAGCGCTCTTCTTTCTCCTTTTAATAAGATGTTTCTTCATTTCGTATGACTCCTGTCCACTTTAACCTAACATTATTCGAGAGCGTCACAAGTGCATACACTTCCTTTTTCTCCATATTTCCGGGTTCCACATTTCACTTCTGTGCACTGCTGTGCTCCATCCGTACACATTAAGGAACTGCTTCAATACTGGTACCAGAGTATAGCCCATCTACTGAGCACTTACTTTGCCTGTTCCGGTGTAACGCTCATATCTTGACTATTGACCTCCTAGGCTGAATATTCATATTACAATTGGACAGAGATGTTGGGTTGGCAATTGGTTATCGCTTGGTCTAAGTTATGAAATAAATATGTATCCGCGAAGGTGCAGTTCTAAAGCCATTAAACTGCACTGAAGCGCCAAAGAAACTGATACAGGCATGCGTATTCAGATACGTAAACAGGCGCTGCGGTCGGCAGTGCCTGTATAAGGCAGCAAGTGTCTGGCGCAGTTGTTAGATCGACTACTACTGCTGCTACAATGGCGCGTTATCGATATTTAACTGAGTTTGAACATGGTTTTATAGACGGCGCACGAGCAGTGGGACACAGCATCTCCGAGGTAGCGGTGTAGAGGGAATTTTTCCTGTACTACCATTACACGAGTGTATCGTGAATATGAGGAATCCGGTAAAACATCAAATCTCCGACATCGTTGTGGCCGAAAAAAGATGCTGCAAGAACGGAACCACCGACGACTGAAGAGACTCGTTCAACGTGACAGAAGTGCAACTCTTTCGCAAATGGCTGCAGATTTCAATGCTGGACCATCAACAACTGTCAGCGTGGGAGCCATTTAACGAAATATCGTCGATCTTTCGGAGCCAAAGGCTCACTCGCTTACCCTTGATGACTGCATGACACAAAGCCTTACGCCTCGCCTGGGCCCGTCAACAGCGATGTTGGACTGTTGATGACTGGAAACAAGTTGCCTGGTCGGACGAGTCTCGTTTCAAATTGTATCGAGTGGATTGATGTGTACGGGTGTGGAGACAGACAACCTCATGAATCCACGGACCCTGCATCTCAGCAGCGGACCGTACAAGCTGATGGAGACTCTGTAATGGTGTGGGGAGTGTGCAGTTGGAGTGATATGGGACCCCTGATACGTCTAGAAACGACTCTGACAGGTGGACAGGTGACACGTACGTAAGCACCCTGTCTAATCACCTGCTTCCATTCATGTCCATTGTGCATTCCGGCGGACTTGGGCAATTTCAGCAGGACAGTGCACCACATATTCCTTCGTCATTCATTCTCACACACACACACACACACACACACACACACACACACACATCATTCATTGTTCATCATTCTAAAAATATAAGTCTTCCAAGAAAAGTCTATCATTCTACAGTTAAGGTAGTTCATAAAGCTGGTGATAATCTGGGGGAGCGGGGGCAGCAGATAGCAGGGGGGGGGGGGGGGGGCAGAAAGGGAGTGCGGCGATACTATCTAATATCTGATTGCACTCAGGGGTAATGGTCTAAGGAAGGTTGAGAACCACGGTTCTGTGTATTCAAGAGTTACGCTGAAACATACGCTTAAGCGTGCAAGCACATACGTCCAGAATGAAATTTTCATTCTGCAGTGGAGTGTGAACTGGTATTACGAGTAAACTTCCAGGCAGATTAAAACGGTGTGCTGGACCGAGAGTCGAAATCGCGACCTTTTGCCTTGTGTGGGAAAGTGCTCCACCAACTGAGATACCCAAGCAGGACTCACGACCCATCCTCATAGCTTCTCTTCCGCCAGCTTCTCATCTCCCACTCTCGCAGCTTCATAGAAGTTCTCCCGCGAATCTTGGAGACTATTGGAAGTAAGGCTATAATGACTGTCACGGCCTTTTCGGAGGGCGTTTACGGAATGAATTTTTCACTCTGCAGCGGAGTGTATTATGAAACTTCCTGACGGGTAAAAAGTGTGCCTGAAGTTTGGAAGGTAGGAGAAGAGGTACTGGCTGAAGTAGTACATCTGTGAGGATGGATCTTGAATTGTATTTGGTTAGCTCGGTCGATGCTGGCATTGCAGCTCAGGATGTTCGGTTTACAAGACTCAACCAAGTGCAATATGCAAGGATGAACTTGACAAGGAAAAAGAAATGACTCGGTAGAGCACTTGCCCTCAAAAGGCAAAGGTCCCGAGTTCGAGTCTCTGTCCGGCACACAGTTTTAATCTGCCAGGAAGTTCCACATACACATATACATTCTACGACCTCTGCCACGAAACAGTGAACATAATTAATTCTCCAGTCCAGACGTCACATGCAAAACTGCTATGTTTTGGGGTGACAGGAAATTAGCTCCAATTAACTTAAGGTAAGTATCTGGATGAAATAATCTGACACACAAATTTTTAAACACCACCCGTGTAATGAGTTTCAGAGTGTAAGCAATTTGTCAGTGCCTCAATCAAAACCTAATTTAATCGCGGTTTGGAGATATTGTCTAAATTTGTCTCTTCGAGGTCACACTAATTAAATAACGTACGCCTTACATCCTCGACTTTCAGGCACGGAACTCGGTGTCTCCTTCCCGTGTTTTTCGTAATGGAACGATTCCAGCAGGTGTCCAGGAAGTGTTATCTCTGCTACCTTCCGTCTGCAGGACTCCAGACTGCGGATGATACAGTACGTCAATGATCACGCCAAGATGAGCGTGTGATGCTGATCGGTCGCAGTGTTAAACCTCACACGGGATGAGTTTCACGTAGTGAAGCACACAAAACGTGGTTTCCAACGTGGATGGTGCACGTTCAGAGACGAGCTGATACATCACACGGAACGTGCTCGTCAACGTGATTTGCAGTCACAACGCTGTCCAGCGGCAGTTGTCGGCAATATCTGGTTCTTAACCACAAAGTTTCTATTCTTCATGATATAATTCAGCCCTCAGTTGATAATACATTTTCATTACGCTTTACTGGTTTCGAAAAATTAATTTGTCATCTCAGAAGCCTACAAAATTGGAGTTACTGTAAGTAGTTAGAGCTTGACTCTACATTTACGTGAAGTACAACAAGTATATTACAGAAGATTACTTAGTATTGTTTTTTTTTTCTTCTGCCATTTACAAATGACCTACCACCTCTAAGACAGCTCATATGAAGGGCTTATTTCAATAGTTTTAGAAGTCCATTACCTCCACCTTGCTGTCTATATTGCTTCTGACATTAATGATGCAAACAAACAGAAAGAAAGGTTCATCTCTAGCAAGAAACCATATCCTTGAATATTTCTGGTATCTCAACTGCAGATTTTTCAGCACTCATTTTACTTTAGTACTCTCTATCTCAAAATGAACAAAAATGGGCTTGTACCACTATTGAAATAAGCCCTTCGTATTTTCACAATATGAAATCGTACCTGTACAGAATTTGGAACTAATTTCATATATCTTATTTGTAATAGTTATTAATAAATACTTATAGAATTAAAAGTAATAAAGAAATAAAGATCTTAAAATTAACGATTTATGAATAGAAGATAGAAATTTAGGAAGATGCAAAGACGTTATGACACACTATCACTTTATGACATATTACAAGTCCGAAAAAATTTTCTAAAATAGCAAGAATGATACATTTAAGAAGGCGAAATAAAAAGTAACAGGAAAGTACACAGATGTGTGTTAGAAGTCCCACCACCTAGTTATCTCGGGTGTGAGGGCTCGGCAAATCACTAAGCCTGTCACATTTGAGGTAGCGAAAAAAATATATTTTTAATTCTAATTTGATATTTTATGTGTACAGGCATGTGTTGTATTAATCTTATATTTCATCATCACATCATTTTCATTACAGGTGTTATTTTACCTAACCTTAATAAACAGTTATACAATTTACATTTCAAGACATTTCTTCATATACTAAAATGACAATTGATCCATTTCTTAATTTAGTCTTATCATACATCTAGGTCTGAATATAAATCTCACTGTTTGTTTCTGTTTCAGCATCTAAGCAAGTTCCTGTGTTCGTGCCTGTGTCTCTGACATTCCAAGTGTTCTGTTCCCGTGTTTGTGTGATTGCTCTTATTACAGTATGTGTTTGTTCTTGTTTGCATAATTCGTGTAACGTACCTTACACAATATCGGTTATGTCATTTAGTGTGGCCCAATCATCCGGCTGGCGTAGGATTTGCACTATGTTGTCATATTCAGTTCGGGGTCGTATGTGTGACACTCTGTTACAGTGTAAAGCCACACATTCAGCAGTTCCTAGTTCTCCGCAATATTGAAAAGAATACTGGAAAATAAGGAAAAGGATATAGTGGGGTAACGGATACGTACAGGGACAAAGGTACACATTACTGTTGCTTCCAGTGTCTTTTGAAGCTGGATGTAATGAGGGAGGTCTTTCCGGAGCAGGGCTCCCCCCACTAAAATGGACTTCAAGAAATCGCCTGAGTGGTGTAGTGGTGCAGAAAGGATTTTGCTCCAATGGGAACGGGAGTTTCTGTCATGTTCAGCCAAGAGCATTAAGGTCGAGGAGAGAGATGTCGATAACATAGTCGAGGAGATAAATTGTGTGCAAATCACTGCACTTGTCTGCACAACGCCGGGGTAGCTTTTAGCTTCAGCCGGCCAGAGTCGCCGAGCGGTTCTAGGCGCTACAGTCTGGAACCGCGCGACCGCTACGGTCGCAGGTTCGAATCCTGCCTCGGGCATGGATGTGTGTGATGTCCTTTGGTTAGTTAGGTTTAAGTAGTTCTAAGTTCTAGGGGACTGATGACATCAGCAGTTAAGTCCAATAGTGCTCAGAGCCATTTGAACCTTTTTTTTTTTTTAGCTTCACACAAACACTGCTCCTTTTTCACTGCGTGTATTAATGCACTGATCTGCTCCATTGTCCGCATGCTAGATGTGTCCGTGGTGAATTGCGAGGGACCAGTCTGATGGCGATATTGCTGTTCATTAGCCCACGTTTCCTGAAACATTCACAACAAAGAACAAACTCACGCCTAAGCGAAGAGCGTATTTATTGAGCCATAAATCGCATATTCCAGAACAACTAATAAATTAGTGAGAAAGTCTATTATTCTTTGAGAAAACACGAGAGTGAATAAAACAGCATTTGCAGGCCTTACGACACGAAACTGCAACTTTTTGCATCAAAGTCTGTGCCTCAGTCCACTATACTACGCCATGTTTTTAATGTTACAGTTTCGAAAATGCCTTAAACGCTAGAATGTCACCACCTGAAATTTAACTATAACAAATCGTACCACAAGCGATGTCCGGTTAATCTTCAATGTATTGGTGCCTTTCATAGGACGTAAGTTGTAATACGAAAAGTACCAAATACAAAAATACTTTAAAAGAAACACTCTACTGGCCATTAAAATTGCGACACCACGAAGGTGACGTGCTACAGAAGCGAAATTTAACCCACAGGAAGTAGATGCTGTGATATGCAAATGATTAGCTTTCCAGAGCATTCACACAAGCTTGGCGCCGGTGGCGACATCTACAACGCTCTGACTTGAGGAAAGTTTCCAACCGATTTCTCATACTCAAACAGCAGTTGACCGGCGTTGCCTGGTGAAACGTTTTTGTGATGCCTCGTGTAAGGAAGAGAAATGCGTACCATCACGTTTCCGACTTCGATAAAGGTCGGATTGTAGCCCATCGCCATTGCGGTTTAACGTATCGCGACATTGCTGCTCGCGTTGGTCGAGATCCAATGGCTGTTAGCAGAATATGGAATCAGTGGGTTCAGGATCCCAACGGCCTCGTATCACTAGCAGTCGAGATGACAGGCACCTTATCCGCTCGGCTGTAACGCACCGTGCAACCACGTCTCGATCCCTGAGTCAACAGATGGGGTTGTTTGCAAGACAACAACCATCTGCACGAAAAGTTCGACGACGTTTGCAGCAGCATGGACTATCAGCTCGGAAACAATGGCTGCGGTTACCCTTGACGCAGCATCACAGACAGGAGCGCCTGCGATGGTGTACTCAACGACGAACCTGGGTGCACGAATGGCAAAACGTCATTCTTTCGGATGAATCCAGGTTCTGTTAACAGCATCATGATGGTCGCATCCGTGTTTGGCGACATCGCGGAGAATGCACATTGGAAGCGTGTATTCGTCATCGCAATACTGGCGTATCACCCGGGATGATGGTATGGGGTGCCACTGGTTACACGTCTCGGCAACCTCTTGTTCGCATTGACTGCACTTTGAACAGTGGATGTTACATTTCACATGTGCTACGACCCGTGTATCTACCCGTAATTCGATCCTTGCGAAACCCTACATTTCAGCAGGATAATGCACGACCGCATGTTGCAGGTCCTGTATGGGCCTTTCTGGATACAAAAAATGTTTGACTGCTGCCCTGGCCAGCACATTCTCCAGATCTCTCACCAACTGAAAACGTCTGGTCAATGGTGGCCGAGCAACTGGCTCGTCACAATACGACACTCACTACTCTTGATTAAGAATGGTATCGTGTTGAAGCTGCGTGGGCAGCTGTACCTGTGCACGCCATCCAAGCTGTGTTTGCTCAATGCCCAGGCGTATCAAGGCCGTTATTACGGCCAGAGGTGGTCGTTATGGGTACTGATTTCTTAGGATCTATGCACCAAAACTGCAGGAAAATGTAATCACATATTAGGTCTAGTATAATATATTTGCCCAATGAATACCGTTTTATCATCTGCATTTCTTCTTGGTGTAGCAATTTTAATGCCTAGTAGCGTATGTGTGAAAAGGGTGTGGCGGATGGCTATTTGGCGGAGTCTTGGTGCTTGGTTCCTATTTGAGCTAGTAACATGGAGTAAAAAGCTTCTGGTGTAGGCCGGACCAACGGCTATTTACATATCCATTCGTATACTTATATTACTGTAGCTATGTTACAGTACGTTGAGCAAGGTTTCAACGAGGAACCGGAGCTGGTGCCCAGGAAAATTGTACGAATCGATTAATTCCTGTTGAAAAAGAGTTTAATTTGGGTGAAATTAATACTTAGCTAATGACATCGTTTGTATGTGCACCGTTCGGATTTTACATGCAAAACAGTCACCCTCGTTCGGATTTTATGTGCAAAAACAGGCACCCTCAAATTTTTTTCTGGGCTGGAGTGTGCCTCATGGTTCAAATTTGGTCCACCGGTTTTCCGGACCTTGATGTAAGGTAATTTTTAATCGTCTGAAAAAATCTTGCTTTGTTTGGATTTTATGTGCAAAGAACACGTTTCTGGAGGAGATTTTTGAAGCGTGCCACATCTACACTTTAACCTTCTACGAATAGGCTCAGTCTTCACACTAAAGCAGACAAATGGATAAAAGAAAAAGCATTTTTATCCAGTAATCTTTATCCGTTATCGTGATACCCTGGTTTAAAGTTGAGCTAAATCCAGCACGTAAAATTCGTTCTTGCGTGAATTGAATGCTCGGAAACGGTTTAAAGCGAGTCAGATAAAAAAAAAAAATCCGTTTCTTAAGATAGAATTGAAGACTCGCTTTCAGAAATCCAGCATCATCCAGATTTTACTTGTATAAACAAAACATGATTTTTTGATTTGTTTTCCCGTGCGTCACTTCTATATGTCAAACTTGATCGAGTTGGTTGAAAACTTTGTAAGACGATAAACAAATAAATGTAATTAATGGTTTATCCGTTATAAGCAAAATGGTTCAAAAGCCAGTAATAAACCTATGCGGGATCAGTCGACGCCCGCGTCAATGAAAAGCTATATTGGTTCCCAAGCTACGGCGGTCTAATGTCAACTTCATGGTAGAGTAAAAGTTTGGAATCAGTATGAAAAATGCTACTCCTACTATAACATGAAAAAGGTAAATATGTTCTGGGAGAGTTAGGGACGTAAAAGAAGGGAATTAGCTTTTCGACTATTTTGGCAGCTTCAAGGGCATTTACATCTAAAAATCTTGACACATTCACACTTTTTTGTGAAGTTCTCTACTTCCCCAGTGCAGCGAGCTCTCTTAGCTGAATTCGTTGCCACACCTGCATCTTGCAATTTATATGCTAACTTCTTTGATCCTAAGCTCAAAATTCAGAAGAGATATCTCATGGCTCAAGAGCACACATGTAATAGATAAAAAAGTTTTTCTCGGGGGACAGATCTTCGGTGTGCTTCTAGAGAATGGGCCGCATGTAAGATAGGAAGTATTTCACATTGGGGATGCATGCATCCTAAACTTCAATGACACGTTGTGTCATGTTGCATGACTTAATGAATGCCATGCTGGATGACATAACAGCATGTGTCACGTAATACGATATGAGATCATGTATCATGTTACTGTGCGTGACATGATGCATTATATTACATGACATGGGCGCTAATATTAACAAGGATAAAAGCAGGAATATATCAAGATTTTGTGATGTAAATGCGAAGCAACCCACTCCAAAATAAAGCTTTGTCAATCACCACAAAGATGAAGATATACAACACCACCATCTGCCCCATAGTACTGTACGGTTCAGATAGCTGCACGCTTACAAAGAATGAAAGAGAAAAACTGAAGGTTTTCGAAAGAAAAGTAATGAAAAAAATCTGGGGACCTGTGTTGGAGAATGGTTTATGGAGAATTAGAAAGAACAATGAAATTTATCAGTTAATGAAGCAACCCACTATCATCCAGAAATTAAAAAGTAGAAGACGGCAATGGGCTGGACATGTGGCCAGAATGGAAAACAACGGAATCACCAACAAAGCATTTGAAGGAACTCTCCGGGCAACAAGACCGTTGGGCCGCTCCGTACAAGATGGAAAGTTGACATACAGAAGGAAGGACATCGCAGCGATAGGAATTTCCGCAGGGTGGAGAGAGGCTGCGAGATATAGAAGGCGGTGGAAACAGATCGTTGATGCAGCGCGTGGTCTACACGGCCTGTGATCGCTGAGAAGAGAGAGAGAGAGAGAGAGAGAGAGAAATTCTAAGCTGCCACATAATTAGAAAAGCAAGCTCACTTCTTTTACATCCCTAACTCTGCCCTATTTATATTCTTCTTTTTCGTGGCCGGCCGGTGTGGCCAAGCGGTTCTAGGCGCTTCAGTCTCGAACCGCGTGACCGCTACGGTCGCAGGTTCGAATCCTGCCTCGGGCATGGATGTTTGTGATGTCCTTAGGTTAGTTAGGTTTAAGTAGTTCTAAGTTCTAGAGGACTGAAGACCGCAGCAGTTAAGTCCCATAGTGTTCCGAGCCATTTGAACCTTTTTTGTGCTACAATAGGAGGATCTTTAATTCTGGTTAGTAATAAATACGGTATACTCGAAAACTAGCGCACAGTCAGCAGTGCATTAAATTTGCTGACAGGACTGATGTACGGAAGAATGAGTAAGAAAATTGAAGATCTGTTTGATGGTGATCAATTTGGCTTTACGAAAGGTAAAGGCGCCAGAGAGGCTATTGTGACGCTGAGATTGATAATGGAAGCAAGAATTATGAAAATTCAAGCTTTCTTCATAGGACTGGTCGACATAGACGAAGCATTCGACTACGTAAAATAGCGCAAGACCTTCTAAAATCCCATAAAAATAGGTGTAGGCTATAGTGAGATGGAACAGTAAGAATGGAGACCTTACTAAGTGGTCAGAATGAGTGTAAGACAAGAATGCAACGTTTCTCGCCTACTATTCAGTCCGTACTTCAAACAAGAAATGACGGGAATAAATGTTTGGTTGAGTAGTGGAATTAAAATTTAAGGAGGAATATTATGAACGATAAGATTTGCTGATGACGTTACTATTCTCAGTGGGAACGAGAAAGAAATGCAGGATTTACTGAACTAAATTAACGGTCTAGTGATTATGTTGCTGCGTAAGTTCATAGCGTTTTGTTTGCGTTTTTTTCGTTCTTTTTTTTTGCATGTTGGGAATCCGGTTACTATGGGCTTATCTGTCGAGTGTCACTTTTTTTATTTCTAGTTCACTGTTGCTATTTGAGTTTACATCTAGTCAGTTTGTCTTTTGGAGAGAGTGAGTGGAGATGTGTACGCTAGAGAAGGGAGTGCCAAATGGAGAAATCAAAACATTTGCGACGTATTCTTCTGTTTGAGTTAAGTGAAGGGGTGACAGCAGCGGAGACAACTAGAAACATTTTCGTCGTGTATGGGGGGGGGGGGGGGAGGATGCCAATGCACAGAGCACAGAAAGAAAATGATCTTCTCGGTTTAAGGAGAATCGGTTTGACATTAATGACTCTTCACATTCTGGAAGACTTTCGGGGTTTGATGAAAATCGCTTATGCGCATAAATGCACAATGGTCCACGTCTCTGTATTCGAGAACTGAGAAATTTAATGAACTATGATCATTCCACGATCGTGGGACATTTGTATGGAATGGGGAAGGTTCAAAAATGGGACGTATGGGTCCACAGGCTCTAAGCCAAAATCACAAAGAGCTGCGGATGGCCATATGTGCATCTCTACTTTGGCCGCGCGGAATGGCCGCGCGGTTTGAGGTGTCCTGTCACGGACTGCGCGGCCCCTGGCGCCGGAGGTTCGAGTCCTCCCTCCCTCGGGCATGGGGTGTGTGTGTTGTTCTTAGCATAAGTTAGTGCAAGTAGTGTGTAAGTATAGGGACCGATGACCTAAGCAGTTTGGTCCCTTAGGAACTCACACACATGCATCTCTGCTTGCTCGTCGTAAATTGGCTAGTGAACAACACCGACCATTCCTACACCCTGTCGTTACTGGTGGCGAGGTATGGTATCTTTATGCTAACACAAGGAGAAGGAAGGAATGGTTGAGTCCAAACAAAGCAGGAACTCCCCGTGACATCCACAGAAGATAATTTTATGGCGGAACAGCGAGTTGCTTCCCCCGAGATGCAACCATCACGGCTGACATCTATTGTCAACAACTGAGGCATCTTGCTGACGCAATCCAAGAACAACAACCACGAAGACTGCGGGAAGTGATGTTACTCCACGACAGCGTTCGGCCGTCTTGTAATAGACGTACCAAAACAATAGACAGTAGTTGGATTGGGAAGTCATTCAGCACTCACATTATTCCCCTGATTTTGCACCTTCAGATATTCACTTCTTTGTACTCTCTATTGAACAACCTCCAAAAAGCTTCCTTTCCGAATGAAAGTGCTCTCCGAACAAGACGAGTTCTTCGCCTCAAAACAGCGTCGTGGAATCGAAAAGTTACGCCAGCGCTGGCTGACTGTTGTAAGTAAAGAAGGAGAATATATTCTTAAGGATTTAAGTATCGGTATGTGTATCTGTTCTGTTTATTAAACTAATGGAAAAACGCTACGAAATGATGCACCAACCAATCCATTCCGCGATTACTGGAAGCTGTTTTGAATTCCAGAGGTTTTCTTACGTCGTATTAGATATGAAAACTTGTTGTATATTTTGGGTTTCCACATTTTTTCACCCTCTGTATACGGGATGTCTGCTGGAGATACGTGGGTGAGGGTACCTGATGTTCTTGTGAACTCGCCTTTACGACATAAACGCCGCGCTTAATCTGTTTAGTAATATTGCAGCAAAGTAAATTTATTTATGTATTTACTTGCTTATTGAGTCTAACCGGATTAGGGCCTTAAGGCCCTCTCTTGCATCTGACCAGGAACAACACATACAGATATAGTACCAAAACATTCGTGAAAATGAAAATGATAATCATAGAGATGATAATAAGCTACTAATAATAATAATAATGATTATATATCACAATAATGAAAGTAAGGATAAATGGCAATAATAACGATAATAGTAAACCAAAGTGCATTAAAAATAATATAGACTAGTTTCTTCTTCATGTGCCGTCTCCTCTAAGAAGGTTGGCTGTCATCATGGCAATTTCTGATCTTGATTTGGCTGATCTAAGGAGTTCTGACGTTGAACAGTTGTACCAATTTTTTAAATTGTCAATCCAGGATGTCCGTCTTCTACCCCTCGTTCTCTTCCCACAAATTTTCCCTTCTAGTATTATTTGCAATATTTTGTAATTTACTCCCCTAATAACATGGCCTAAATATTGTAGCTTCCTTACTTTAATAGTTTTAATTAATTCTTTTTCCTTTCCCATTCTTCTTAGGACATCTTGATTAGTAATCCTCGACACCCAACTAATTCTAAGTATTCTTCTATATGCCCACATTTCAAAAGCTTCTAAACTGTTCATGTCCTTCTTTTTCAATGTCCACGCTTCCATTCCGTATAATAATTTTGAGAATACATAGCATCTTAGCAACCTCATTTTTGTGTTTAAACAAATGTCTCTCGAACAGAATGCATTTTTCATCTTATTAAAGATACTTCTGGCCTGTCCTATTCTCGATTTAATTTCTTCTGAGCTTTCAATCTCCTCATTTACAATTGTTCCGAGATATTTAAATTTACGTACTTGATCGACTCTTTCCCTATTGATTGTAAGATTTTCTTGTTGGTGTGTTTTAAATATCACCATGAACTTAGTCTTGCTTACGTTAAGAGTCAAACCAAATTCTTCACTTTTTTCTGCGACTTTGTCAAGAAGTAATTGTAGACCTTTGAGGTTTCCAGCTAGTAGTGCAGTGTCATCAGCAAACCTAACATTGTTAATGTTTAGCCCATTCACTTTAATGCCAGCTATTTCATCTGATAGAGCTGCCTGGATTATGTCTTCTGAATACATATTAAACAATAAGGGTGAGAGAATGCAACCTTGTCTCACACCCCTCTTTATTTCTATATCATTCGATAACTCATTTTCTACCTTCACGGTTGCGGTTTGATTGTGGTAGAGGTTATATATAATGCGGATGTCTTTCTTATCAAGTGTTTTCTTTTCTAACAATTCTATGAGATGATCATGACGAACTTTGTCAAATGCTTTATTATAATCCAGGAAGCACACATATAGTGGCTGGTTAACCTCCATACATCGTTGCGCTAATATGTTAAAAGCAAACAATGCTTCTCTTGTACCGAGGGAACTTCTAAAACCGAATTGTGTTTCACTTATACCTTCTTCTACTTTTTTGTATATTCGTTGGTGTATAACTTTTAGAAATATCTTTAAGGTGTGACTCATTAAGCTTATTGTACGGTGATCATTACAAGTTTTGGCATTAGCCTTTTTGGGTAATGTAACAAAGGTAGATGTCAACCAATCCCTAGGAATAATTCCCGAATTATAAATATCATTAAACAATTGTACAAATATATCTATATGGTCTATTCCTACGAGTTTCAGGATGTCATTTGGTATCTTATCCGGTCCAGGGGCTTTTCCTGTCTTTGATTTGTTGATAACATGTAATATTTCTTCTTTCGATATGCTTGGTCCTCGTTCTCCGATCATGTTATCATAAAATTTTTGATCTTTTCTTGTATCTTCAAATAGTTCTTTGACATATTCTGTCCACCTGTCCAGTTTACCTTTAACATCAGGAATTATTTTGTAATTTTTATCTAACAATAAACTTGTACTTTTCTTTTTATTAAGTCCAGCTAAATCTTTAACTTTTTTGTGTAAGTTGAAACTATCATGCCTTGTTTCATAACTCTCAATTTCAGAGCATTGTTCCTTGTACCATTCTTCTTTTGCTCGCCGTGTTTCTTTTCGTATTTCTGCATGTAATCTTTTATACTCACTTTCATCTCTATTTTTAAGTATTCTTCTTTGTTCCATCAATTGTAATATCTTCTCTGTCATCCACTTCTTTTTCATGTTGTCGTGTTTGGTCGCCATTGTGTTTTTACATGCATTATTTAATGTGTCTTTTATAAGTTCCCATTTGCCATCAATGTCTTCTGTTTGATTATTCTTTATCCTAACTAATTCCTTATTAATCTCTTCAGAAGTCTTTTGTTTAGTCAAGGGGTCTCTTAGAATAGTTGTATTTATATAGTCCTTCTTTTGTTTCTTTTGTATGGCTTTCAGTTTCACATGGAACTTTGCTACTAAAAGGTTACGATCAGAAAATATATCAGCTCTTGGATATGTTTTCACACCATGAATAGAATTTTTGTACCTCTTGTTTATAAGTATGAAATCAATTTGATTTCTGCAAACTTCTTCATTACAGTCTCTTGGTGATTTCCAAGTATAAAGTCTTCGTTTAGGGAGTTTAAAAAATGTGTTTGTAATAGACAGATTGTTTTCCTGGCAAAATTGTGACAGCAAATCTCCTCTTTCATTTCTTGTTCCTAAACCAAAAGGTCCAATAAGATCACCTTCACTTCCTTCACCTATTTTGGCATTAAAATCTCCCATGATGATGATAATGTCTCTGCTTTTTGAGGTTCCTATTGCTTGTGTTAATTCTTCATAAAATTTTCCTATTTCTTCTTGGTCTTTGTCGGCTGTTGGAGCATAGATTTGGATTAAATTAATATTTGTTTGTTTCGTTTGTAAATGTAGACTGATTACTCTATCTGAGATTGGTAAAATGCTTTTGACAGATTTACTAGCATACTCATCTAAAATTATTCCTACCCCATTCCTGTGCTGGCTATCAGAATTTCCCGAGTAATATACTTTCATGTTGTCAATGGTCATTTCTCCTGAGTCTGGCCATCTTGTTTCACTTACACCCAAAATGTTAATTTTTAGGCGTTTCATTTCTTGTATAACATTATTTACTTTGCCTGGTTGGTATAATGATCTTACATTCCAAGTTGCTATTGTTGCATTATTTTTGTATTTACTTGTGGCTAGTTTAGAACAACTTAAATCATGTTTAGTACTGTCAGAAAAAAAAGAATGAAGAACAAGAAAATTGGAATGACAGTAATAGTGGCTCTTAGGAGAGGACTTGATTTAAGTAAAGGTAAGAGAGGAGAAGGGAAAAGTTGTATTGGGGGGGGGGGGGGGACTGAAGAATGTGCGCTGCAGACCAGTATGTGGGAGAGACAGCTATTGCGAGAGAAAGCTGCTTTTTGAAGCCTGGAAGTGATTTAATTTCTCTAATATTTTGAGGAAGGTTGTTCCAAAGTCGGGTTCGAGACACAGAAAATGATTTAGAAAACATGACGGTGTTGTGTGGTGGTACTGAGAGGATCTTACTTTGATGAGATCGAGTATTTCTTCTGTGCTGTTCAGATAGTAATGTAATGGCTGAGGTCAAGTAAGAGGGAGTCTGATGATTGAGAAGACTATGGAGTACACATAAAGTGTGGTAGTCCCTACGTTTATCAGCACGTAGCCACGATAATTATTCATAGGCTGCAGTGATATGATCGTAATAACGAACGTCACAAATATGTAGGACGCAAGCATTCATTGCCAGTTCAGCCCTTCGGGAGTTTTCCTATGGAAGAATAGTAACGCCATAGTCGAAAACAGGGAATGTTAGAGATTCTACGTTTTCCTTCTTAAGCTCGAAAGGAAACGCTTTTTCATATTTCTGTAGACAATGAAGGGATGAAGAAACTTTCTTGTAGACTGCAGCAGTGCGTTCTGTCCAGTCTGAGTAGTGGTCCAAGATTATACCAAAGTTCTTTGCAGAAGGAGAAAAGGTTATTTCGGTGCCATTTAAAATTAAGCATGGAAGAGATTCTCTGTGCTGTGTTGTAATAAGTAAATGGAAGTTAGTTGAAAGAAACCCTGGTCAAAACGAGTCCCTAGTCATTAATGGTAGTAAAATCGGGAAAGTAACCAAATTTAAAGAGCTAGGATCTGTGATAAAGTCGAAACTTGATTGTGATGATGAAATTAAGATTCGCTGTGGGATTGCCAAAGAAACGTTCCGAAAGCTACGAAATGTGCTGATATACGCATACATGCCGCTCCATCTGAAAAATAAGGGTGGTGCAGTGCTATGTTATCTTCGTCCTACTCTATGGAGCGGAAACTTGGTCAATGAAAGCAGCTTCAGTAAAGAGATTAGAAGCAACAGAAATGTGGTTCTTGCGCCGATTACTAAAAATACCATGGATTGAGAACGTGAGCAATGCTGAAGTGCAGAGAACTAACGGGGACAATTAAAAGAAGAAAGACATCGTACCTGGGGCACATTGTGAGAGGAAAAAAATATGTTCTGCAATTAATTTTAGAAGGCAGAATATAAGGAAAGCACCCACCAGGTAGAAGGAAGCAATCATGGTCGCAGAATACCAAGACATGGACTGGCATCAACAACTTTGAAGAGCTGGTTCAAGAAACAAGGGAACGCGGCCTGTGAGCAGCCGATGCAATAGTAGTGTATTGCATCAAGAAGAAAAAGAAGAAGAAGAGAGCAAAGTAGTTTTAGAAATTCTAATATCCTGTAGGATCAATATTTTAGCCGAACATGTGTACATTTGCAAAACTGTTTACTGTGGCTGATTAATGCCTTCGTTCTTCTTCATAGAGAAACTATAATTTTCGGTCCCCAAAAGAGAGATGTTCGGAATATCAAAACAGCGACTGTGAATTTTTTTTCTGCGGCGCCGCGTAAGAAATGGCGTTACATGACGTGACAGGTGTAGGCCGGTGTTGTAAGCAGTGGTTGGCTGTGCGGCTATTAATTACGCATTCCGTGGACGCCTTACACCTGCTGTCGAGGCGCCAGACAACCCCCGTGCCAGAGTAATGTCGAACGGGCAGGTGCGACCACTTTCTCCCTGCTCGCTCTCGTCGAGGGCCAGGTAAGTGGGACTCGTAAATTCCGCGCCTAAGTACCTGAAACGGGCGGCAGCACATTTGTTTGGTAATATTTAGAATGTATCGATTAGTTAGGCTCCACAAATTTGTTTTACAAGTGGTTTCGAGGCGATGTGTTTTGTAACTGCCTGACAAATAAGAGAATCACCCAGGAGGCAAACATGATCGAATGTCGAATTACGTACACGCTCACGTCATCGACGGGTAAGTACAAGACCCGAAGAAAAATGCTCCAACAAAAAACGCGAATATGCTAGTGGTTAAAAGACTGATCGAAAAGTGGGGTGCCAGCATTGTACCTTCCACAGCACCTTTAAAAAATTCTTCCAAAAATTTTGTCATGAGAAAGTATTCGCTCTCTTTTTAACATCCGACTCACTTCCCATTCCTACAAGCTCTCCTAATTGTAACTCACTCTCATCCACCAGGCCATCGCTGTAAGTCGCTTATATCCATCCACTCCCACTCGCCCATTCTCATTCACTCATTCACCCCAACTCACTATTACTTTGTGTATCTCTGACTGCCTCACAGCCACAGTCTCCTTCCTACTGTCCTACTAATACTCTCTCCTCTCATTGCCACTGTATCCCTCTTGCCCTCTCTCACTGGTACTACACTCCTGGAAATTGAAATAAGAACACCGTGAATTCATTGTCCCAGGAAGGGGAAACTTTATTGACACATTCCTGGGGTCAGATACATCACATGATCACACTGACAGACCCACAGGCACAGAGACACAGGCAACAGAGCATGCACAATGTCGGCACTAGTACAGTGTATATCCACCTTTCGCAGCAATGCAGGCTGCTATTCTCCCATGGAGACAATCGTAGAGATGTTGGATGTAGTCCTGTGGAACGGCTTGCCATGCCATTTCCACCTGGCGCCTCAGTTGGACCAGCGTTCGTGCTCGACGTGCAGACCGCGTGAGACGACACTTCATCCAGTCCCAAACATGCTCAATGGGGCACAGATCCGGAGATCTTGCTGGCCAGGGTAGTTGACTTACACCTTCTAGAGCACGTTGGGTGGCACGGGATACATGCGGACGTGCATTGTCCTGTTGGAACAGCAAGTTCCCTTGCCGGTCTAGGAATGGTAGAACGATGGGTTCGATGACGGTTTGGATGTACCGTGCACTATTCAGTGTCCCCTCGACGATCACCAGTGGTGTACAGCCAGTGTAGGAGATCGTTCCCCACACCATGATGCCGGGTGCTGGCCCTGTGTGCCTCGGTCGTATGCAGTCCTGATTGTGGCGCTCACCTGCACGGCGCCAAACACGCATACGACCATCATTGGCACCAAGGCAGAAGCGACTCTCATCGCTGAAGACGACACGTCTCCATTCGTCCCTCCATTCACGCCTGTCGCGACACCACCGGAGGCGGGCTGCACGATGTTGGGGCGTGAGCGGAAGACGGCCTAACGGTGTGCGGGACCGTAGCCCAGCTTCATGGAGACGGTTGCGAATGGTCCTCGCCGATACCCCAGGAGCAACAGTGTCCCTAATTTGCTGGGAAGTGGCGGTGCGGTCCCCTACGGCACTGCGTAGGATCCTACGGTCTTGGCGTGCATCCGTGCGTCGCTGCTGTCCGGTCCCAGGTCGACGGGCACGTGCACCTTCCGCCGACCACTGGCGACAACATCGATGTACTGTGGAGACCTCACGCCCCACGTGTTGAGCAATTCGGCGGTACGTCCTCCCGGCCTCCCGCATGCCCACTATACGCCCACGCTCAAAGTCCGTCAACTGCACATACGGTTCACGTCCACGCTGTCGCGGCATGCTACCAGTGTTAAAGACTGCGATGGAGCTCCGTATGCCACGGCAAACTGGCTGACAGTGACGGCGGCGGTGCACAAATGCTGCGCAGCTAGCACCATTCGACGGCCAACACCGCGGTTCCTGGTGTGTCCGCTGTGCCGTGCGTGTGATCATTGCTTGTACAGCCCTCTCGCAGTGTCCGGAGCAAGTATGGTGGGTCTGACACACCGGTGTCAATGTGTTCTTTTTTCCATTTCCAGGAGTGTATATCATTCATTCGGTCCCACTGTTGCAGTCTCTTTTCACTTTCACTATCTCTCTCTTCCTCGTTCTCATTGTCGCAGACTTTCGTTACCACTGGTTTTCACACACTTCCATTTTCTTCTTCTATTTGTTCCTCTTCCAGTGGCCCTATCTCTCCCGTCCCACTGTTGCTGTCTCTTTTCATTTTCACTATAACTCTCTTTCTCGTTGTCATTGTCGTAATCTTTCGTTATCACTGGTTTTCACACCTTTTTCTCCTTCTATTTATTCCTCTTCCAGTGGCCCTCTCTCCCTCACTCGCTTCCTACGAGTGTTCTGTCACTGTCAGCTATGTCCCACTGACAATATGTCTGTCTCTTTCTCTCACACAGCCACCGTCTCGTTCGCTCTTTCTAGGCGCTGTCTACTATCTACCACTATTTATTATTTTTCCGTCTCTTTCACACTCCCGCTGTCTCCTTCTCTCAGCATAGAAAAGCGCGACTATGTTGTCTTGCCAAAATTTTTGGCAAAATTTTTAAATGAAGATAGTAACTGTTCTCGAAAGAACAGATACCATTGAAGACCGTGCAGCTTCTCTAGAATAAATGATAATTAATTGAAACCTCAGCTGCCGACCAGTGCTGTTGACATACCTTGATGGGGACAGTTGAAAATGTGTGCCCCGACCGGGACTCGAACCCGGGATCTCCTGCTTACATGGCAGACGCTCTATCCATCTGAGCCACCGAGAACACAGATGAATAGCGCAACTGCAGGGACTTACTTATCCGTTGCACGCTTCCCGTGAGACGCACATTCCCGGGTTCGAGTCCCGGTCGGGGCACATATTTTCAGCTGTCCCCATCAACACCTGTCGGCAGCTGAGGGTTTCAATTAATTATCATTTGTTCTAGAGAAGCTGCACGGTCATCAATGGTATCTGTTGTTTCGAGAACAGTTACTATCTTCATATTTAGTTAAATGGCTACCCGGCCATTGACCTTCGTCTGTGCGAGAGCGCACAGGTTGCCCGACCTCTTACGGGAATCGTCAACTTAAGTGGGCGCGAGTAACGAGTGGATGGGCAAAGTATCTATTAGGAACATTACGTATGTAGATTGTGAACAGGTGGGAATGTGCGTGTCACGGGAAGCGTGCAAGGGATAAGTCCCTACAGTCGCGCTATTCATCTGTGTTCTCGGTGGCTCAGGTGGATAGAGCGTCTGCCATGTAAGGAGGAGATCCCGGGTTCGAGTCAAGGTCGGAGCACACCAGCTGTCCCCATCAACGTATGTCAACAACACCTGTCAGCAGCTAAGGGTTTCAATTAATTAATATTTTTAAAGCTATAGGAGAAGACAGAATGAGGCTGCTGGTACCCCACTTTTCAGTCTGTCTTTTAAATAGACAGAAACATATTCACATTTTTATGCTCCAATAGGCTCGTTTTACCGCTGCTTCCGTTCTTTTCTCTGCTGCAGCGCGGCATGTAACTCATATGAAAAGAAATGTGTTGGTCGGTAAAATTTAGATAGGTTACCTATGTGAAACCGCACCGAGCGTGGTGGCGCAGTGGTTAGACACTGGACTCGGATTCGGGAGGACGACGGTTCAATCCCGCGTCCGGCCATCCTGATCTAGGTTTTCCGTGATTTCCCTAAATCATTCCAGGCAAATGCCGGGATGGTTCCTCTGAAAGGGCGCGGCCGACTTCCTTCCCTAATCCGGTGAGACCGATGACCTCGCTGTCTGGTCTCCTTCCCCAAACAACCCAACCCAACCTATGTGAAACCGCAATAACGCAAAACTAATTTTACACCTCAGACCGGATTTTACGCGCAAAAAATTTTTTTCATGTACTACAGTAAAATATTGGTTCCCAGATGATATCGGAGACACACATTTCTCCACACATTTCTCCATGCTAGGTCACTTTATAAACTACGTTTTCGCCCCACACCGGATTTTAGTACGTATTTTACCTGTAGAAGTAGGGCAATTTTCGACCACTGTATCTCGGAAATGAATAAAGATATGAAGAGAATTTTCAAGGATGTTTGACATGGGGGATCTTAGGAATACAGCGTAAAAATTTCAACCATTTGCTGTAAATAGCCGTATCGGAATCCTCGGCTGGGTTTTCGTCCGCAGGCGGTGGCGAAAATATGGTAAAGACAAGACTTTTTTTTAGTTTTTCAGAGGAACTGCCCATGAAATAATGGTGCCTCCGTAAGTCCCAACAAGCCCACCGTAACGATTTGCTCCATTTGCATACGCAGGAGAGAGTGTGTAATATTCATACTTTTAGCCTGTACTGTAGGACAGTAACTAACACGATCCTTCTCCTGGCACACAAATGGACCCTGGCCCAAGAGTTACCTAAAACACTTGGCCCTATATTTCTATCACCAATAGAAATCGAGGTACTAGCACCGGCAAATCCAGTATTTATTCGCGGAGTTTTGGAACATATTAGATACGCATGGTGTCACATGCATACCGACTAAGCGCTAAAGGGCAAGTTAATTTTTAATTTTTTTTTCTTTATTGTGATTTCATGCCCCTGCCCCATATGGGCAGGGGAGGGCTGTCAGCAGCACAATCCGCCGCTCTTCAGCCGAGTGACATGACAACTAAAACAAGAATAAAATAATACATGCATAAGGAGGTAAAAAAAGGGGAACATAAAACAGAGTAAGGGGAGAAAATGGAGGTAAAAATCACTGACATGTAGAAGTTCATTGGGGACAGTTAAAATAGTCACCAGAAAGTTTAAAAAACACAGTGTGCGATTCTTAAAACACAGAGAAGACACTGGATGCGCATGCACAGTTTAAAAGTTGGCCACAGTATTAAAAACACTCAGAAAACAACACACTTAAAACCCACTTGGAGCACACACGACGAAGAGTAAAACTACCAGGCGGGACCTGCCGAGGGAAAGGGCAGAGAGGATGGAAAAGGAGGGGAGAGCATGGGGCAGCTGGGGAAGCGGCGGCATGAAGAGAGGAGGGGCAACCGTGGGTGCACGAAGAGGCAGGAGACACATGGGGCGGGAGAGGGAAAGGGAAGACAGGGCAGGAGGGAGCGCAGAGACACTGAATAATTTTTAATATAGTATACAGTCCTTTACAGGTTTATTTGGTACTTGTTGAAACGTGCCACATCCCTGAAGACATCTTATGTGCGGAATGCGCTGAATGAAGGAGTAAATGAATGGATGGATGTGAATTATTCTTGTCCATACAAGATGGTCCATTCATAGTGACCGGGCCAAATATCTCACGAAATAAGCATCAAACGAAAAAACTACAAAGAACGAAACTCGTCTAGCTTGAAGGGGGATACCAGATGGCGCTATGGTTGGACCGCTAGATGGCGCTGCCATAGGTCAAACGGATATCAACTGCGTTTTTTAAAATAGGAACCCCCATTTACTACATAATCATGTAGTACTTCAAGAAATAAGAATGTTTTAGTTGGGCCACTTTTTTCGCTTTGTGATAGATGGCGCTGTAGAAGTCACAAACGTATAAGTACGTGGTATCACGTAACATTATGCCAGTGCTGACGGTATTTGCTTCGTGATACATTGCCCGTGTTAAAATGGACGGTTTAGCAATTGCGGAAAAGGTCGATATCATGCTGATGTATGGCTATTGTGAACAAAATGCCCAACGGGTGTGTGCTATGTATGCTGCTCGGTATTCTGGACATCATCATCCAAGTGCTCGGACCGTTCGCCGGATAGTTACGTTATTTAGGGAAACAGGAAGTGTTCAGCCGCATGTGAAACGTCAACCACGACCTGCAACAAATGATGATGCCCAAGTAGGTGTTTTAGCTGCTGTCGCGGCTAATCCGCACATCAGTAGCAGACAAACTGCGCGAGAACCGGGAGTCTAAAATCGTCGGTGTTGAGATTGCACCCATACCATATTTCTATGCACCAGGAATTGCATGGGGACCACTTTGAACGTCGTGTACAGTTTTGCCACTGAGCACAAGAGAAATTACGGGACGATGACATTTTTGCACGCGTTCTATTTAGCGACGAAGCGTCATTCACCAACAGCGGTAACGTAAACCGGTGTAATATGCACTACTGTGCAACGGAAAATCCACGGTGGCTGCGACAAGTGGAACATCAGCGACCTTGGCGGGCTAATGTATGGTGCAGCATTATGGGAGGAAGGATAATTCGCCCCCATTTTATCGATGGCAATCTAAATGGTGCAATGTATGCTGATTTCCTACGTAATGTTCTACCGATGTTACTACAAGATGTTTGGCTGCATGACAGAATGTCGATGTACTTCCAACATGATGGATGCCCGGCACATAGCTCGCGAGCGGTTGAAGCGGTATTGGATAGCATATTTCATGACAGGTGGATTGGTCGTCGAAGCACCATAGCATGGCCCACACGTTCACCGGATGTGACGTCACCAGATTTCTTTCTGTGGGGAAAGTTGAAGGATATTTGCTATCGTGATCCACCGACGACGCCTGACAACACGCGTCAGCGCATTGTCAATGCACTTGCGAACTTTACGGAAGGCGAACTACTCGCTGTTGAGAGGAATGTCATTACACGTATTGTCAAATGCATTGAGGTTGACGGACATCATTTTGTGCATTTATTGCATTAATGTGGTATTTACAGGTAATCACGGTGTAACAGCATGCGTTCTCGGAAATAAGTAGTTGACAAAGGTAGATGTATCACATTGGAACAACGTATTTTAATTTAAAAGACATACCTGTTACTAACTGTTCGTCTAAAATTGTGAGCCATATGTTTGTGACTATTACAGCGGCATCTGTCACAAAGCGAAAAAAGTAGTGCAACTAAAACATTCATATTGCTTTACGTACTACACGAATATGTAATAATAAATGGGGGTTCCTATTTTAAAAAAAAAAACGCCGTTGATATCAGTTTGATCTATGGCAGTGCCATCTAGCGGGTCAACCATAGCGCCATCTGGTTTCCCCCATCAAGTGAGACAAGTTTCGTTCTTCGTAGTTTTTTCGTTTGACGCTTATTTGTGAGATATTTGGCCCGGCCACGATCAGTGGACCACCCTGTATAACCTAACATACAGCAGTTTGTGGAGCCTTACTGCAGATAGGCTGCAGCGCAAACGACAATAGAACGATATGCTTTCGACTTAATAGCAACTGCCGGGCAGCGTGGAAAGCCCCCATTTTTTTCCCGGCGGCCAGTGGAAAAGACCCGGTCGCGAATCGCCTCTGATACTCTGTGCACCCGGGACGGGCTGGACATCAATCAAACGCGGGTATTCCACCTTTTAACGCGATTCAAATCCGAGGTGGTTTTATTGAATATGCATAAATAAATTTGGGGCGCGCGCCGCGGCCATTACGCGGGTGATTTGTGGCGGTTTTAAACACTGCGCCCGGCGCGCCGTGATCCTTCGTCACGGCTGTATTAGCAGACCGGCCGCCCGGCCTCGCCCTTCGGGCCGTCGGCCGTGATTAACGGCGAATCGAGTGCCCGCCGGCGCACCTAGCGTAATTTATGAAGCGTGCCGCCTGCAGGCTCGACATGCGTCGTCCCCGCGATGGCCTTACCGGGACCGATTCGTGACCTTCCCTTCGCTTAGACGGCGTCTGTGTCTTCTACACTTCGGCGGAGAGACTGAGACGTCTCTGTGAACTCGTTTCATAAGACGCTTGTCGAATTCGGTACAGCCAATTCGTTTTACTGCCTGATTTTAGCTCAATTCATCAACTCTTCCAGAAAGACTGAGCACTCAAATAAGGCCTATTGATTATTATACATCTACATCCACATTTATACTCCGCAAGCCACCCAACGGTGTGTGGCGGAGGGCACTTTACGTGCCACTGTCATTACCTCCCTTTCCTGCTCCAGTCGCGTATGGTTCGCGGGAAGAACGACTGTCTGAAAGCCTCCGTGCGCGCTCTAATCTCTCTAATTTTACATTCGTGATCTTCTCGGGAGGTATAAGTAGGGGGAAGCAATATATTCGATACCTCATCCAGAAACGCACCCTCTCGAAACCTGGCGAGTAAGCTACACCGCGATGCAGAGCGCCTCTCTTGCAGAGTCTGCCACTTGAGTTTGTTAAACATCTCCGTAACGCTATCACGGTTACCAAATAACCCTGTGACGAAACGCGCCGCTCTTCTTTGGATCTTCTCTATCTCCTCCGTCAACCCGATCTTGTAAGGATCCCACACTGATGAGCAATACTCAAGTATAGGTCGAACGAGTGTTTTGTAAGCCACCTCCTTTGTTGATGGACTACATTTTCTAAGGACTCTCCCAATGAATCTCAACCTGGTACCCGCCTTACCAACAATTAATTTTATATGATCATTCCACTTCAAATCGTTCCGCACGCATACTCCCAGATATCTTACAGAAGTAACTGCTACCAGTGTTTGTTCCGCTATCATATAATCATACAATAAAGGATCCTTCTTTCTATGTATTCGCAATACATTACATTTGTCTATGTTAAGGGTCAGTTGCCACTTCCTGCACCAAGTGCCTATCCGCTGCAGATCTTCCTGCATTTCGCTGCAATTTTCTAATGCTGCAACTTCTCTGTATACTACAGCATCATCCGCGAAAAGCTGCATGGGACTTCCGACACTATCTACTAGGTCATTTATATATATTGTGAAAAGCAATGGTCCCATAACACTCCCCTGTGGCACGCCAGAGGTTACTTTAACGCGTGTAGACGTCTCTCCATTGATAACAACATGCTGTGTTCTGTTTGCTAAAAACTCTTCAATCCAGCCACACAGCTGGTCTGATATTCCGTAGGCTCTTACTTTGTTTATCAGGCGACAGTGCGGAACTGTATCGAACGCGTTCCGGAAGTCAAGGAAAATAGCATCTACCTGGGAGCCTGTATCTAATATCTTCTGGGTCTCATGAACAAATAAAGCGAGTTGGGTCTCACACGATCGCTGTTTCCGGAATCCATGTTGATTCCTACATAGTAGATTCTGGGTTTCCAAAAACGACATGATACTCGAGCAAAAAAACATGTTCTAAAATTCTACAACAGATCGACGTCAGAGATATAGGTCTATAGTTTTGCGCATCTGCTCGACGACCCTTCTTGAAGACTGGGACTACCTGTGCTCTTTTCCAATCATTTGGAACCTTCCGTTCCTATAGAGACTTGCGGTACACGGCTTTTAGAAGGGGGACAAGTTCTTTCGCGTGTTTTATGTGTGTTTCGTGTTTGTTTTGTGGGAATCGGGTGAATTGGTCAACGTCTGCTGGGAGCCATAGAGTAAATATCTCTGGAGTGAGCATTCACATGCGCAGAACAGATTTTGTGTTGTCAACATACATTGCCGGCCTGGTCACGTGATCTGTGGACGTCGTGTGTTTGTCCGTATATTTAGAATGTCACTACATCCCTAGTACAGACGGATTCTTTTCGTACGTGTCGTGGATTATTTATATATGTTGCGCAGACATTTTAACAGTATCCATTTGATACCGGGAATAAACCAGCTACGTAACTCTTAAGGGCAAGTGATATTACATTCTGCCTCTTTGCGATAGGTGTCATAGTTCAGATGCACTCGATTTTTGGTAGTTTTCGGTATGATACGGCACTTTATACTATTACAGAGCCTGAAGTACATTTCTGCAGTGATAGTCCTGCAAAACGACTTGACAGTACGCTAGTACTTTTGCAAGTGTCCGAAAAACACCGAATTTGCCACACATTAGCGATTATATCCCTGCCAATTCGTCCTTTTTTCTTGTATTTCTGCGTATTTATTTTCTTGTTTTTGCGACCTAAAGCACAATTTTTCTTACTGGTGGCACTTTGAGGTATTTATTTAAGGCATTTAAATAAATAGTAGACTGAGTAATCTATATAAATAATCGACAAGTCACTGATAAATGCATGGAGGATAGTAGTTACTGAAACAATTAACCTTTCCCTTTCCTGTTCCACTAGCATATTTACGAGAGGAAGCGATTGTTTGTAAGCTTTTGTACGAGCCGTAATATCTGTTTTATAGTCATAAAATCGTAGAAAAATAGGTCTACAGAATCAAGGCTTAACTATAAGGCGCCTCGAAATTTTTAAACATATGCAGTGTCTCTTACTAATATGATAACTATAATTAGAGCTACATGGTATGCACCAATGAAAAGTTAATGTCCCTCCTTTCACATATTTTTCTTTGCATCCGTAGCAACAACAGTAATTCACCCTCGCTATTACACTATCAACAAACGGTGAAACACAACTAAAACTCTTGATATTATTAACTTCAAATGCTGCTGAAAGCACACACGCACAGGCAAGTCCCGAAAACACGTGACAATCCTGGTTTAATGTTGACAACATGCGCAGAACGCAATGCTCGCTCCAGAGATATTTACTCTATGGCTGGGAGCACACGATGTTGCTTCTCGTTCAAAGGAGAGCACAGGATGACCAATTTAGGTTTCCAATACCTGAACAGAGAGGCTTACCCATCTTAGTCGAGGGCTGTGTCGAAGGCTGTTTTTGTGTGTGAGGTTGGTGTCGGAGGGCTACCCCTCTGGTAGCTTCCGCTGCACGGGGAGCTAGGTAATCTCGAAAGAGAAAGGGGCACTCTTCGGTGAACACTTGGCGAGTACGGATCGTACCTCTTAAGGGGGGTTTTAGGTGATAGGAATCAGGTTGAGTTAGGACTTCGTTATGTTTCACTGGTGAAATACTTAAGGACTTTAGCTTATCTGAAGTGTGTGAAGCGAGTTATTTTTTTTTTAATGATTTTTAATCTTATATTTTGTGAAAATTGCTTTTGTCTTTGTGTGTCGATTTTGTGCCACGTGTTTGGTAATCAATGACCCTTCTGGTTCACCACGGCACCGCAATAGGCTTTATTTTAACAAGTTGCTTGTTTAATGAGCTACAATTTCTGCAACAATATCTGTTCTTTCGTGCGCTTTCTACAAAGCAGCACAACAGTTGGAGTCAGAATGCACCACGTGCTCTAGTTCGGCCGTTTGCAAGCAGCAGACGCAGTTAGTATGTTGAATAATTAGCGCACAGCCTTGTGTATTGGTTAAACCTTCGTCCAGAATAGAGCATGCATAGAATCGTAATGCGAATCTCACTGAGATATTTTTATGGTATTAATGCAAAGGCGATGATAGTATAATTGTCTCCCACCCCCGTCTTCAGTGTTTCTTCTTGCTGTAGTTAAATTGTGCTCTGTTTCATTCTCACGTAATTCTTACTTAAATATTTCCAGCCAGGCACCAGTTATGCGTAGTTAGGATGTGCAACTAAATATTTAGTTACAATAAAAAATTTACGTGAAAGATAAATTCTTTGGTGTCGATCTTACCCCCTTACTCTGATTTCCATTCCTGAATTAATCAAGTTGCTTCATGCACGACATGGAGTGCTATTTATCTGGCTGTTTAAAGAAATTTGCGTATTTCTAATTAAATTATTAAAGTAATTAAACTAATAATTTTCCAGCTCTGTTTTCTCTAAATGGTTAGGAAGGGCTTGGGCTGGTGGCGACCCTGAATTTCTGAATTTTTATCGTTAGTTGTGTGAGAGAAGCAGCTAGAAATGCGAGATAACGTATATGGCTGGATGAGCAACGTCGTAAACATAGTAATACTCTAACATTCTGCGTGCTGTCTGTTCGTTCTATATCGTGTCTCCCTACCACTGTCGCGCAACGACGCTCTGAGTGTGTTTTTTAGGAAATTGACTAATTTGAACCTGGGACCTGTTGCTGGTAAGGAGACGCCAGACCACACACGACATGTAGAATTCAGAACAGTTCAGTGAGACTAGCGATGATATAACCAAATACTTAATGATTTGAGCGTCAGCTCCACTGCAATCCCTGTAAAAGAATCTTAATACTAACTAAATTTAGTGGAAGGGGTTCAAGGCTTTCCTATTTTTAGTTAGCTGGTAAAATAACGTTGAAAAAGCAGTTAAGTTTACCATTGGAAATTTTACTCTATTCACAAAACATTGTTTATAAATTGCACTATTGATAAAAGGAAATGTTTTAATACTGGATGGTAAAAAACAACTGCGTTCAACAAAAATGTGAACGAATATTCCATGAGTGGGTTTCCAAGTTCTACAGTGGATCGAAGGATGACCTATGCCATATCACATCTATAATCTAGGTTTAAATTAAGTTTCACAAAAGAGCAAACTATCAAAATGGTCTACAGTGACCCGCAATTATCTTCAATTACTTATCTAACTTGTCGTAAATTACAGTGGCTGATGTGGCTTCTCAATAACTATATAACAGAAAAATCATCGCGTTTCCGATTTTTACTTCAAGTGGCAAATGTGAACACCATGAGCTTTAATTGACGATCGGCACTAGTATTACGCAAAAAGGGGGTGTAACAGATGAGACTTCTGCAGTTCTGAGTGAAGCTTTATGCGCTGTTATGCGGCATCGCGTGCGTTCATTACCTTGTCTGTGTTCGTCAGGGGGCGGCGGGCAGCATAGCTTCGTTCACCTCGCCGTCTCGGAAGCAACTCTCTCCTAACTTCTCCTTACTACATTTTACCGAAGTTGGTTTAAAAAAACTATCTGGCTGTGTTTTCATCTGACCAATCAGGGTCTCAATGTAAACCTTAAGCTCCGCCTACAAAAATTCTGTCTATCCAATGAGAAACGTTATACTTTTCGTGGTGGGGCAATGTTTTTAAAGTTTGCAACGTAACAGAGACGCGAAAAAGTCTCACACTAAAACTTGCAGCTCGTGTGGTCCTTTTAGCGTTATCGTAAGATCTATACTGTTCTTCTGGAGGGCTCTATCTTTTAACATGACCTGGGGGTGGTCCTAGCGTAACAGAGACGCGAAAAAGTCTTGCGGGTGATGTGGCCCTTTTTGTGTTATCATAAGATCTATACTGTTCTTCTGGAGGGCTCTAGCTTTTAACATTGGCTGGGGGGGAGGGGGGGGTTGTCCTGACGTGACAGAGACGCGAAAAAATCTCACGCTAAAACTTATGGGTGGTGTGGTCCTAGCGGTTAGCTGGCGACGTGGGTGTCCATCCGTCCCTTATCGTAGGGCCTTCCAGCTTAACACGGTTCTGCTCTCGGCTTCTGTTCTCGTTTCTCCCCTCGGAACTGCATCTGTCTCACGGTGGGAAGGTATGACATGCATTTAGGCATTCTTGTGTTAGTCTGTGGTATTCCATTTGCTCACTCGTTGATCGTATTACTTTGGTTAATTTAATGTCACGATTTATTCGGAGCTATGTGACATACTACTGGATTTGCTTATCATGTCAGGGTTTTCATGGAAGGTGTTGGATTTGCCTGACACCTTAACAATACGTTACAAGACTTCCGATGGAGATCATAGATGATGTCTGTATACTCGCTTCAAACTCACCGGCGGGGCCTGTGACTGTTTCAGAAAGCGTCGCTCGTGCGAAACTCACCTTCCCCTTTCATCACAAGAGATCCTGCTAACCATGACTGAAGGGCGACAGGCGGATTCTACATTCCTAGATTTTCGGAAAGCATTTGACACGGTGCCACACTGCCGAGTGTCAACGAAGGTAGAAGCATACGGAATAGCTTCCCAGATATGTGGGTGGCTCGAAGACTTTTTGATTAAGAGAACGCAGTATGTTATCCTCGACAGTGACTGTTCAACAGAGACAAGTGTTAGGAGTGCCCCAGGGAAGCGTGATAGGAGCACTGTAATTTTCTATACACATAAATGATATGACGGACAAGGTGGGCAGAAATCTGCGGTTGTCTGCTGATGATGCTGTGGTGTTCGGGAAATTGACGTCACTGGGCAATCCTAGGAGGATACAAGATGACTTACACAACTGAAATCTGGTTTCGCAGGACAGAACGGATCAGGTTATGGTTGTGGAGGGGGCCGTAATCAGTTACTGTTAGTTGCACAATACACACAAATCTTTATTTTACTAATAACCACTCAGTTACAGCCTTGAAAGGATCAAATTACAACAATACGGCTGAAGGCCTAGTTAATGAAACTTGCGATACCTCCTCGGCTGAAGGCCCAAACCCAGCGGTATAAGGCGCTGCAGTCATGGACTGTGTGGCTGGTCCCGGCGGAGGTTGGAATCCTCCCCCGGGCATCGGTGTGTGTGTGTTTGTCTTTAGGATAATTTAGGTTAAGTAGTGTGTATGCTTAGGTACTGATGACCTTAGCACTTAAGTCCCATAAGATTTCACACATTTTCTTGAAGGCCCAAAACCACACCAAAAACAAGAACGGCTGAAGGCCTGAACACAAGTTATAAAATTGCTTTAAAGAATACAAGCTGAAGATGAACAGATAGAGAAAGTGTATGAGGATATTGAAAGCGTAATGCAGTATGTAAAGGGGGACGAAAATCTAATAGTCATGGGCGACTGGAATGCAGTTGTAGGGGAAGGAGTAGAAGAAAAGGTTACGGGAGAATATGGGCTTGAGACAAGGAATGAAAGAGGAGAAAGACTAATTGAGTTCTGTAACAAGTTTCAGCTAGTAATAGCGAATACCCTGTTCAAGAATCACAAGAGGAGGAGGTATACTTGGAAAAGGCCGGGACATACGGGATGATTTCAGTTAGGTTACATCATGGTCAGACAGAGATTCCGAAATCAGATACTGGACTGTAAGGCGTACCCAGGAGCAGATATAGACTCAGATCACAATATTGTAGTGATGAAGAGTAGGCTGAATTTCAAGACATTAGTCAGGAAGAATCAATACGCAAAGAAGTGGGATACGGAAGTACTAAGGAATGACGAGATACGTTTGAAGTTCTCTAACGCTATAGATACAGCAATAAGGAATAGCGCAGTAGGCAGTACAGTTGAAGAGGAATGGATATCTCTCAAAAGGGCCATCACAGAAGTTGGGAAGGAAAACATAGGTACAAAGAAGGTAGCTGCGAAGAAACCATGGGTAACAGAAGAAATACTTCAGTTGATTGATGAAAGGAGGAAGTACAAACATGTTCCGGGACAATCAGGAATACAGAAATACAAGTCGCTGAGGAATGAAATAAATAGGAAGTGCAGGCAAGCTAAGACGAAATGGCTGCAGGAAAAATGTGAAGACATCGAAAAAGATATGATTGTCGGAAGGACAGACTCAGCATACAGGAAAGTCAAAACAACCTTTGGTGACATTAAAAGCAACGGTGGTAACATTAAGAGTGCAACGGGAATTCCACTGTTAAATGCAGAGGAGAGAGCAGATAGGTGGAAAGAATACATTGAAAGCCTCTATGAGGGTCGACTTAGAAGAGATAGGGGATCCAGTATTAGAATCGGAATTTAAGTGAGCTTTGGAGGACTTGCGGTCAAATAAGGCAGAAGGGATAGATAACACTCCATCAGAATTTCTAAAGTCATAGGGGGAAGTGGCAACAAAACGGCTATTCACATTGGTGTGTAGAATATATGAGTCCGGCGACATACCATCTGACTTTCGGAAAAGCATCATCCACACAATTCCGAAGCCGGCAAGAGCTGACAAGTGCGAGAATTATCGCACAATCAGCTTAACAGCTCATGCATCGAAGCTGCTGACAAGAATAATATACAGAAAAATGGAAAAGAAAATTGAGAATGCGCTAGGTGACGATCAGTTTGGCTTTATGAAAAGTAAAGGGACGAGGGAGGCAATTATGACGTTACGGCTAATAATGGAAGCAAGGCTAAAGAAAAATCAAGACACTTTCATAGGATTTGTTGACCTGGAAAAAGCGTTCTACAATATAAAATGGTGCAAGCTGTTCGAGATTCTGAAAAAAGTAGGGGTAAGCTATAGGGACAGATGGGTCATATACAATATGTACAACAACCAAGAGGGAATAATAAGAGTGGACGATCAAGAACGAAGTGCTCGTATTAAGAAGGGTGTAAGACAAGGCTGTAGCCTTTCGCCCCCTACTCTTCAATCTGTACATCGAGGAAGCAATGATGGAAATAAAAGAAAGGTTCAGGAGTGGAATTAAAATACAAGGTGAAAGGATATCAATGGTACGATTCGCTGATGACATTGCTATCCTGAGTGAAAGTGAAGAAGAATTAAATGACCTGCTGAACGGAATGAACAGTCTAATGAATACACAGTATGGTTTGAGAGTAAATCGGAGAAAGCCGAAGGTAATGAGAAGTAGTGGAAATGAGAACAGCGAGAAACTTAACATCAGGATTGATGGTCACGAAGTCAATGAAGTTAAGGAATTCTGCTACCTAGGCAGTAAAATAACCAATGACGGACGGAGCAAGGAGGACATCAGAAGCAGACTCGCTATGGCAAAAAAGGCATTTCTGGCCAAGAGAAGTCTACTAATATCAAATACAGGTCTTAATTTGAGGAGGAAATTTCTGAGGATGTGCGTCTGGAGTACTGCATTGTATGGTAGTGAAACATGGGCTGTGGGAAAACCGGAAGAGAAGAGAATCGAAGCATTTGAGATGTGGTGCTACGGACGAATGTTGAAAATTAGGTGGACTGATAAGGTAAGGAATGAGGAGGTTCTATGCAGAATCGGAGAGGAAAGGAATATGTGGAAAACACTGGTAAGGAGAAGGGACAGGATGATAGCACATCTGCTAAGACATGAAGGAATGACTTCCATGGTACTAGAGGGAGCTGTAGAGGGCAAAAACTGTAGAGGAAGACAGAGATTGGAATACGTCAAGCAAATAATTGAGGACGTAGGTTGCAAGTGCTACTCTGAGATGAAGAGGTTAGCACAGGAAAGGAATTCGTGGCGGGCCGCATCAAACCAGTCAGCCAGTCAGTAGACTGATGACAAAAAAAAAAAAGAAAAAAAAAAAAAAAAAAAAAAAAAAAAAAAAAATACATGCGGCTGAAGGCCTTACTTAAAAAGAAAAAACTATTTCACGTAAATACTCTGCTGAAGGCCACACACAAGACATTGAACAACTCAGGGCTAAGGGCCTGGATAACAAGAATTTCAGGTAGAGCAAATCTTTAAAAAATTTTGTTTTAAACAAATCGATTTTCCAAATTTTAATTTAAGATTTCTGAAGGCCTTATCTTAAAAACATTTCATGTAAAAGCTCGGCTGAAGGCCACACACTGGACACTGAACAACTCAGGGCTTAAGGCTTGTATAACAAGAATTTCAGTTAGAACAAAATTCAAAATTTAGTTTTTAAACAAATCAATATTCAAATTTTAATTTAAGTCGACTGAAGGCCTTATTTTAAAATTAAAACAAACTAAACTAATAGGTGGCTAAAGGCCTCGTGTAGTACATCAGACTAAAATGAAAATCACGATCTAAAACCAACAGAACAGTGGTGCTCAGAAGTGTTCCACTGGTCGGCCTGAGGAGGTAGCTCTAACCTAAGGTGAGGTGAGACAGGCAGCCAAGAGTTAGGTTAAATAATCGGATGACAATCGACCCAGGGACAGCTGAAGGACCGACCAACAACTAATCAATTCCCTTCTGCCCGACCAATGGTACGACAACGGAAAATATCAGCCGAGGACCAAGATAGCAGCCGCACTACGTCTTCAAAATTGGCGTCTAAAATGGGCCAAGGCACAATAACCACTCTTAAGAAAAAATAGGAACGAACAACTGAAAGGCTGTCGAACTACACGCCGTGCCAGACACCATGAACATGGCGAGGAAAAACACACTGCCGGAAAACTACGCTAATGACCAGGGCAAGTAACTTGGGCGTTAACGACCACAAGGCAGAAAATACCGCTGGTACACTTTACTGGCAAGTAACAACCAATTTAATAGTAAATGACATTACAGGAAGACGGGTGCAAAATTTCGCCGACTCCAACACACCATACGTTGCTGGGGTCTAGTGCAGCAAGGGGTACAACCCGTCGGCTTTGGACAATGACGTCACAAGTCGCCAGAGAGCAGTTTACCATTTTCGCTTTTGCTGTTATGTTTCAGTTTCGTTTTTTTTACTGATTGCTTAATAAAGTGGATCTGTTTATTCCATCTCGTGAGATTTTTTTTAAAAAAGCCAAAAAACACTTATCAGCCACTGAAGGGAGGTACAACACTAAGAAGAATCGCTTCTCGATTGGCCACTTGTGACGTCATTGTCCAAAGCCGACGGGTTGTATCCCCTGCTACACTAGTCCCCGTTGCTGCTAGCCGGAACGGCCCAGGAAGCAACAACCGTCAGTGAACGAAGAGATGTGACAGCAGTTGAGGTTTCATAACAGGTTAACTGATCACTCACCTTTAGAGTCCAGGTTCGGTGGGCAGCGAACTTTGTAGCTCTGGCAGGTAGCGCCTCACAATGCCACTGCGCGTGCACACTGCCTGTGGTCCCAGCCAGACCTCGCGCCGCGGAGACTTGCTCACTGCTCTGTCCCAGCCGACCGACTGCCACACACACACACACACACACACACACACACACACCACATGGAAATGCAGCGGTCACACCAAAGATGGTACAGCAGTACTGGTATGAATAAGCGCTGCTGCTGCCACTGACAGAGGCAAGTGAGCAACACATTATGGTAGTAACTCAAGGAGAAATAAGACTCCAGTAGATTGCGACAAACTGCCAAAGAAAAAACGGCATCAACGCGAGCTGGCCATGGCTCAACAACTTTTCTCGTTGATGTGATGAACTTCTAAATGTAGAAAAATGTAAGTTAATGCAGATGAGCAGCGAAAACAACACACAATGTATGAGTACATTGTTAGTAGTATCCTACTTAACAGTCACGTTGATGAAATATATAGGTGTAGCACTGCAAAGCATTAGGAAATTTAACGAGCTTGTAAGGATTATACTATGGAAGGCGAATGGTCGACTTCGTTTAACTGAGATAATTTTAGCAAAGTGTGATTCGGCTGTAAAGGAGAGCCACTGCTGAATACTGTTCCAGTGTTTCTGAGACACATGAGGTTGGATTTTAAAAACGACAAGGGGGCATTTCAGAGGCGGGCTGCTAAATTTTTTACCGGTTCGTTCAAACAACGAGCATGTATTACGGAGATACTCCGAGAACTCAAAATGCAATCGTTCGAGGGAAGACGACGTTCTTTTCGAGGAACGCTACTGGGAACAATTAGAGAACAGACATTTGAGGCTGCCGCCAAAGTACATTTCGCGTAAGGACCGTGAAGGCAAGATACGAGAAATTACGGCTCATACGGAGGCATACAGATAGTCGTTTTTCCGTCGTTCTATTTGAGAGTCGAACAGGAAAGGAAATGACAAATAGTGGTACAGGGTACCTTCCGCTAAGGCACCATACGGCGGCTTTGGGAGTACGTATGCAGATGTAAATGATGTCATCCCCGATCACACTGTGTCCGTACGTCTGGCGACTCGATTCTCTAGTCTCCATCGCTGCCCAATTACAAGCGCCTGGTGAAGGGTGTAAGTGGACTATACCAGCGTAAAAAAAGAGAGCGAGTATATATATATATATATATATATATATATATATATATGTGTGTGTGTGTGTGGTATAGATTTTAAGTTGATAAACCAGAATAACTGAAAAAATAAGCTTCACACGAAAATGTGTAGCATCCAAAGGTTATTATTTTCGAGGGGGACATCTGCTCGTGGTAAAATTATTCCACCACCCCTGCCCCCTTCTGGTGGGGCGGGAGGAAACTTTAAAATTTCAAATGAGAACCCCCAGTTTTTACAAATGTTGACCGAAATATTAATTTTTTCCGCAGATTCGGATACGTTTTGTTTGTAAAACTCTTAATTCCTCGCTCTCAGACCTCACCCTACAGCGAGAGAGAGAGTTTTAGTTTCAGCGAATGAGAATTTACGAAGTAAATAACTATTTTTTTTATTTAATCCGTAACCATTTTCCACGCAAAAATTAACACATGGATTTTCTTGAATTGCAGCGCCAGCTACCAAGAATTAAAACAAATGTTTAAGACAGAATGTACGTAGTTTTTTATGCATAATCTGATTCTGCAATAAAAAATGGGGGTTCCCATTTGAAATTTTAAAGTTGCCTCCCGCCCCACCTCCAGGGGCCTGGGGTGGCAGGCTAATTTTAGCACCAGAAGACATCCCACTCGAAAATAATCAACATTGGATCCTACACATTTTCTCGTGTAATATTTCGAGTTATTCTGGTTGGTTCAAATGGCTCTGAGCACTCTGGGACTCAACATCTGAGGTCATCAGTCCCCTAGAACTTGGAACTACTTAAACCTAACTAACCTAATGACATCACACACATCCATGCCCGAGGCAGGATTCGAACCTGCGACCGTAGCGGTCACGCGGTTCCAGACTGTACCGCCTAGAACCGCTCGGCCACCCCGGCCGGCAGTCATTCTGGTTTGTCAACTTTAAATTTACACACTGTATATATAAGATTTCCGGAAAAGTGTATCAGGATTTGCAGAGAATACAGTATGCATGAAGGGATGAAAAAAGTTCCTATAAACATTGATCGTATACCTCATATTTTCTGAGTTATGTCCTGTATGTGTACACTCCTGGAAATGGAAAAAAGAACACATTGACACCGGTGTGTCAGACCCACCATACTTGCTCCGGACACTGCGAGAGGGCTGTACAAGCAATGATAACACGTACGGCACAGCGGACACACCAGGAACCGCGGTGTCGGCCGTCGAATGGCGCTAGCTGCGCAGCATTTGTGCACCGCCGCCGTCAGTGTGAGCCAGTTTGCCGTGGCATACGGAGCTCCATCGCAGTCTTTTAACACTGGTAGCATGCCGCGACAGCGTGGACGTGAACCGTATGTGCAGTTGACGGACTTTGAGCGAGGGCGTATAGTGGGCATGCGGGAGGCCGGGTGGACGTACCGCCGAATTGCTCAACACGTGGGGCGTGAGGTCTCCACAGTACATCGATGTTGTCGCCAGTGGTCGGCGGAAGGTGCACGTGCCCGTCGACCTGGGACCGGACCGCAGCGACGCACGGATGCGCGCCAAGACCGTAGGATCCTACGCAGTGCCGTAGGGGACCGCACCGCCACTTCCCAGCAAATTAGGGACACTGTTGCTCCTGGGGTATCGGCGAGGACCATTCGCAACCGTCTCCATGAAGCTGGGCTACGGTCCCGCACACCGTTAGGCCGTCTTCCGCTCACGCCCCAACATCGTGCAGCCCGCCTCCAGTGGTGTCGCGACAGGCGTGAATGGAGGGACGAATGGAGACGTGTCGTCTTCAGCGATGAGATTCGCTTCTGCCTTGGTGCCAATGATGGTCGTATGCGTGTTTGGCGCCGTGCACGTGAGCGCCGCAATCAGGACTGCATACGACCGAGGCACACAGGGCCAACACCCGGCATCATGGTGTGGGGAGCGATCTCCTACACTGGCCGTACACCACTGGTGATCGTCGAGGGGACACTGAATAGTGCACGGTACATCCTAACCGTCATCGAACCCATCGTTCTACCATTCCTAGACCGGAAAAGGAACTTGCTGTTCCAACAGGACAATGCACGTCCGCATGTATCCCGTGCCACCCAACGTGCTCTAGAAGGTGTAAGTCAACTATCCTGGCCAGCAAGATCTCCGGATCTGTCCCCCATTGAGCATGTTTGTGACTGGATGAAGCGTCGTCTCACGCGGTCTGCACGTCCAGCACGAACGCTGGTCCAACTGAGGCGCCAGGTGGAAATGGCATGGCAAGCCGTTCCACAGGACTACATCCAGCATCTCTACGATCGTCTCCATGGGAGAATAGCAGCCTGCATTGCTGCGAAAGGTGGATATACACTGTACTAGTGCCGACATTGTGCATGCTCTGTTGCCTGTGTCTATGTGCCTGTGGTTCTGTCAGTGTGATCATGTGATGTATCTGACCCCAGGAATGTGTCAATAAAGTTTCCCCTTCCTGGGACAACGAATTCACGGTGTTCTTATTTCAATTTCCAGGATTGTATAAGGCACACATCTTACAAATGGAGCACTTTAGCACGAGAGAGGTATGAGGGAACATCGTACGTACTAGACGTTTATGCAGCACGAGGTATTTGCATTGGGAATAATCACGCACGCAGGACAAGAACACATTCAGTATTCCACAGCGTACAACAGTACACAGTGTATCTGTGAGGTATATTGTCTTCATCTGGCGTCCCATATCGCACACTGTTTGTTCCGACACTGCAGTACATTACTGCGATTTGTTTCTGTGTCCGTCACGGGACGTACAGCTCTCATTTCAACAAAGAAGATGCCAGATATGGTCTTCTGCTTTTTCAGGTAAACGGATGGAAGCAGAGTGTAGTGTTGGCAGAAGAGCCAACACCGTGTTGCTAGAGGAGGCCGAAATGCACGCTTTTAAGCTCACGCAGATTGGCGTGAGGTCTGGAACATTACAAGGAAATGAGAACTTAGAAAAACGGACGCAGTTGCTGTAATACTTAACTTTAATCCAGAAGTGGTGTACATCGGTCTGACGGTACAGGCATCACAAGTTATATTTCTATTGATAATGGCGCCTTGCTAGGTCGTAGCAAATGACGTAGCTGAAGGCTATGCTAACTATCGTCTCGGCAAATGAGAGCGTATTGGTCAGTGAACCTTTCCTAGCAAGTTCGGCTGTACAACTGGGGCGAGTGCTAGGAAGTGTCTCTAGACCTACCGTGTGGCGGCGCTCGGTCTGCAATCACTGACAGTGGCGACACGCGGGTCCGACGTATACTACCGGACCGCGGCCGATTTAAAGGCTACCACCTAGCAAGTGTGGTGTCTGGCGGTGACACCACACAGAGAACACGTCTTCCGTATCGAGCGAGGTGGCGCAGTGATTAGCACACTGGACTCGCATTCGGGAGGACGACGGTTCAATCCCGTCTCCAGCCATCCTGATTTAGGTTTTCCATGATTTCCCTAAATCGTTTCAGGCGAATGCCGGGATGGTTCCTTTGAAAGGGCACAGCCAATTTCCTTGTACCTCCTTCCTTATTCCGAGGTTGTCCTCCGTCTCTAATGACATCGTTGACGACGGACGTTAACACTAATCTGCTCCCCTAACGTCTTCAGTGACTGTGACGCAAGGCGCCAACTACCAAAGTACTTGCGATCCCTTGAGATGTAGCGTGGGAGGCTGCATCGCAGTGGATGGCACTCACACCAAGCACATGTCGTCAACAGTAGGGCAGAGACATGTTGATCAGTGACGGTAGTGCAGTAGTGGTTGTAGACCGTAACTGCGAAAATACGACCAATGATGATAGGAACTTTTTTCTTCCCTTGTTTCATACCACATCCTCAATAAGTATTGGATCCCTTTATTTGGATTCACAAAAACCCACACACACCACACACATGCACACACACGCACACACACACACACGCACATACACACACACACATATATACTACTGGCCATTAAAATTGTTACACCACGAAGATGACGTGCTACAGACGCGAAATTTAACCGACAGGGAGAAGATGCTGTGATATACAAATAATTAGCTTTTCAGGGCATTCACACAAGGTTGGCGCCGGTGGCGACACCTACAACGTGCTGACATGAGGAAAGTTTCCAACCGATTTCTGATACAAAAACAGCAGTTGACCGGCGTTGCCTGGTGAAACGTTGTTGTCATGCCTCGTATCACTAGCAGTCGAGATGGCTGACATCTTATCCGCATGGCTGTAACGGATCGTGCAGCCACGTCTCGGTCCATGAGTCAACAGATGGAGACGTCTGCAAGACAACAACCATCTGCACGAACAGTTCGATGACGTTTGCAGCAGCATGCACTATCAGCTCGGAGACCATGGCTGCGGCTACCCTTGACGCTGCATCACAGACAGGAGCGCCTGCGATGGTGTACTCAACGACGAACCTGAGTGCACGAATGCCAAAACGTCATTTTTTCGGATGAATCCAGATTCTGTTTACGGAATCATGATGGTCGATTCCGTGTTTGGCGATATCGCGGTGAACGCACATTGAAAGCGTGTATTCGTCATCGCCATACTGGCGTATCACCCGACGTGATGGAATGGTGTGCCATGGTTACACATCTCGGTCACCTCTTGTTGTCATTGACGGCACTTTGAACTGTGGACGTTACGTTTCAGATGTGTTACGACCCGTGACTCTACCCTTCATTCGATCCCTGCGAAACCCTACATTTCAGCAGGATAATGCATGACCGCATGTTGCACGTACTGTACGGGTCTTTCTGGATACAGAAAATGTTAGACCGCTGCCCTAGCCAATACATTCTCCAGATCTCTCACCAATTGAAAACATCGGGTCAATGGTGGCCGAGCAACTGACTCGTCACAATACGACACTCACCACTACTCTTCATTAACTGTGGTATCGTGTTGAAGCTGCGGGGGCAGCTGTACCTGTATACACCATCCAAGCTCTGTTTGACTCAATGCCCAGGCGTATCAAGGCCGTTATTATGGCCAGAGGTGGTTGTTCTGGGTACTGATTTCTCGGGATCTATGCACCCAAATTGCGTGAAAATGAAATCACATGTCAGTTCTAGTACAATATATTTGTCCAATGAATACCCGTTTATCATCTGCATTTCTTCTTGGTGTAATGGCCAGTAGTATATATAGGGTGATTATAATTAAAGTTAAACTTTTAAAACGCTGTAGAAATAACCCCACTGCTCAGAATGACGTCTAGTTGCAACGGAATATTATCGGACAAGGGGGAAAATGTATGGCAGAAGAAAAAATTGTGTAGAAATTGATCAATAGATGGCGCTGTGTGTGTCAGAATACGTAAATGAAATCACCTGTCATGCGCACGACCCATTGAAGTTGGTGTAAACACGCCGGGTACACAACTCTTTCTCCTTTCGCGTCTGTGACGTTTGCCATGACTGTCTCAATACAGGATCGCGCTCTGTTTGTTAAGCTGTATTACATCTAAATCTATATGGAAACTCTGCAATTCATATTTAAGTGCCCGGCAGAGGGCTCATCGAACCACCTTCACAATTCTGTTATTCCAATCTCGTATAGCGCGCGGAAAGAATGAACAAATATATCTTTCCGTACGAACTCTGATTTCCCTTATTTTATCTTGGTGATCGTTCCGCCCTATGTAGGTCGGTGTCAACAAAATATTTTCGCATTCGAAGGAGAAAATTGGTGATTGGAATTTCGTGAGAAGATTCCGTCGCAACGAAAAACGCCTTTCTTTTAATGATTTCTCGCCCAAATCTCGTATCATTTCTGTGAAACTCTCACATTTCGCGATAATACAAAACGTGCTGCCTTTCTTTGAACTTTTTCGATGTACTCCGCCAGTCCTATCTGGTAAGGATCTCACAGTGCTCAGCAGTATTCTGAAAGAGGACGGACAAGCGTAGTGTAGGCAGTCTCCTTAGTAGGTCTGTTACATTTTGTAAGTGTCCTGTCAATAAAACGCAGCCTTTGGTTAGCCTTCCCCACAACATTTTCTGTGTGTTACTTCCAATTTAAGTTGTTCGTAATTGTAATACCTAGGTATTTAGTTGAATTTGCGGCTTTTAGATTAGACTGATTTATCGTGTAACCGAAGTTTAACGAGCTCCTTTTAGTACTCATGTGAATGACCGCACACTTTTCGTTATTTAGGGTCAACTGCCACTTTTCGCACCATTCAGATATCTTTTCTCAATCTTTTTGCAGTTCGTTTTGGTCTTCCGATGACTTTATTAGTGGAGAAACGACAGCGTCATCTGCAAACAACCCAAGACTGATGTGTTGGCAAATGTGCCAACACCTTGTAGATAGAGGAGGCCGAAATGCACGCTATCTAACGCAGACGGTCGTGAATTCTGGAACAGGATAAGTATTGAATGCTAATAAGAAAAGTATGCAGCTCCTCGAATACGTAAATTTTATTTATCCTTGTTGTGAATACAGCATTCTTGATGAGACATTTCATACGATAACTATGTAAGGCTAATGGCGCCTTGCTGGGTCGTAGCCATGGACTTAGCTGAAGGCTATTCTAACTGTCTCTCGGCAAATGAGAGAAAGCTTCGTCAGTGTAGTTGCTAGCAATGTCGTCCGTACAACTGGGGCGAGTGCTATTCCGTATCTCGAGACCTGCCTTGTGGTGGCGCTCGGTCTGCGATCACACAGTGGCGACACGCGGGTCCGACATGTACTAAATGGACCGCGGCCGATTTAAGCTACCACCTAGCAAGTGTGGTGTCTGGCGGTGACACCACAAAGATGGCTGCTCAGATTGTCTCTCATATCGTTTATATAGATAAGGAACAGCAAAGAGCCTATAACACTACCTTCGGGAACCCCTGAAATCACTTCTGTTTTACTCGATGACTTTCCGTCAATTACTACGAACTGTGACCTCTCTGACAGGAAATCGCTAATCCAGTCACATAACAGACGATATTCCATTAGCACGCCATTTAACTACGAACCGCTTGTGTGGTACACTGTCAAAAGCCTTTCGGAAATCCAAAAAATACGGAATCGACCTGAAATCCCTCGTCAATAGCACTCAACACTTCATGTGAATAAAGAGCTAGTTGTGTTTCACAGGAACAATGTTTTCTAAACCGATGTTGACTGTGTGTCAATAGACAGTTTTCTTCGAGGTAATTCATAGTATTCGAACACAATATACGCTCTAAAATCCTGCTGCATGTCGACCTTAACGATATGGGCCTGTAATTTAGTGGATTACTCCTACTAAATTTCTTGAATATTGGTGTGACCTGTGCAACTTTCCAGGCTTTGGGTACGAATCTTTCGTCGAGCGAACGGTTGTATATGATTGTTAAGTATGGAGCTAATGCGTCAGTATACGCCGAAAGGAACCTAATTGGTATACAGTTTGGACCAGAAGACTTGCAAGAATGATGACAGTACACATGTAGCTCTGCAGAAGTTCCGGACACTGAAGGGTTTGAAAAAAGGCGTTGGTCCGATGACTGCATTGGGTCTGGAGAAAAAGATTCGGAAATTCGAAATGACGGGTTCTTTCCGTGTGCAACCTTGTAGAGGGAGGAAACGAATTGATTCGCCGTCAATAGATGCAGTGGCGACAATAATGCAGGAGGGTGGTGTGCAAACGCGTAGTGCGCGGAGAATTCCCCGAACCCTGGACATACCCGTGAGCACGGTGAGTAAAATCCAACGAAACATTCTTCTTTGCTATCCACTTAAAATTACCCATGTCCACGAGCTGCTTTTTGTTGAACTGCCAGCAAGAGAGACCTGTGCTTTAGAATTTCTTGCTCTCATAAAAGTGGACAATGATTGGCCGTGGAAGATTTTGTGGGCAGACAAAGCCCACTTCCATCTGACAGGATATGGCAATACACAGAATTGTCGAATATGGGCAACGGAAAATCCGCACGCAGATCAACAAGGACCACTTCATCGTGAAAAGGCCGCTGTGTGGTGTGGGTTTACGGCATCATTTATCATAGGGCCATATTTTTTAGAAGAGACAGGTGCTTCCGGTCCTGTTACCTGTACCGTCACTGGTAAGCGCTATGAGTGTCTTTTGCGCAACCACGTCATTCCAGCTCTCCAACAGCGTGGATGTGTGGATGGGATCACCGTCATGCAAGAGGGCGCACCTCTGCACGTTGCAAATCCAGTTAAGCAGCTGCTGAGGCGGCATTTCGGAAATGCCAGAGTTATGAGCCGTCATTTCCCTGCAGCCTGTCCGCCAGCTTAGCTCGGTGGTAACGTGCTCGCCTCCCATGCTAGCGGAGCCGGGTTCGATTCCCGGCGGTGTTGGAGATTTTGTCCGCTTGGGGACTGGGTGTTGTGTTGTCCTGATCATTATTTCATCCTCATCACCGGCACTCAAGTCGTCCAATGTGGCGTCGAATGAAATAAGACTTGCAGTTGGCGGCCGAACTTCCCCGAATGGGGGCCTCCCGTCCAACGATGCCATACGCTCATTTAATTTTTTTTTTCCCCTACAGCCTGGCCATCCGCCGGCCGTTCCGGCCGAGCGGTTCTAGGCACTTCGTCCACAACCGCGCTGCTGCTACGGTCGCAGGTTCGAATCCTGCCTCGGTCTTGGCTGTGTGTGATGTCCTTAGGTTAGTTAGGTTTAAGTAGTTCTAAGTTCTAGGGGACTGATGACCTCAGATGTTAAGTCCCATAGTGCTCAGAGCCATTTGAACCTCGCCATCCCGAACACCTGATTTTGATCGTGTGACTTATGTCTGTGGGGCTATATAGAAAATGTTGTGTTCAGTGTTCCGGTTGCAAACTTGGCTGCATTGAAGGCACGCAATGCGCAACACATTCTGAACGTGACCCCAGTTGTAGAACATGCTGTTTCTCGATTTCAACTTGTTGCAGAAAAGGTGGACAGCATATTGAACATGTTTCGCTCCAGTCACACGGAAATTAATAATCCGATATGATTTTGATTGATGCTTTTGTTGCGGTTTTCGGCCTCAGGACAATTAAAAGCCGATGTGAGTGGTGCTTTTTACGCAGTTTTTAGCCTCAGGACAATTAAAACCCAATTTTTCCCACACGATGTGATATCACCATGTCATGGTGGATGGGCTTATGTAACTAGCAGTATCACACCTGTACACCCATTCACACTGAGTAGTACAGTTTGGTTAACGTCAAACGTACACCTTAGGCATTTTTGTATGCTTCATTTGCCATTTGTAGACATCCATTATTAAATTATGATGCTTTCAGCGCCATCTATTGCTACATTTTGTAACTATTTATTTTTCTTCTGTCGTACGTTTTCGCCTTCTCACATAGTACTCCGTTGCAATTTGACGTCGTTCTGACCAGTGGCGTTTTTTCTACAGCGTTTTGAAACTTATATTCGGAGTGTGACGTCAGTGTACTGGGCTGCTGTTGAAATTGCTCGTCAATATTTATTAAAGTTTTAGTCTCCAGTTACTTATTTTAAAGTTGTGTTAATATTTGCTGTAAAAGTAGCTTATTGATGAATTTTTATTAACCTCAGTCTTTCTTCCTGTGTTATTGATTCGAGTGGTCTGTTATTCGTGAGTGTGCTTACGTCGTTCGTCCAAGCCTCACGCGTCAGTAGTGTGTTTACATTCCGCGTCGTGCATTTGCAGCTGTGGGTGTTATAAAGCTAAGTACTGGCAAAGTTATTTGTGCTGTTATACAGTTGTTAAATTTAATAGTGTTCAGCTGTGTTTCGTTCTGTTTGTGGCGAAGTAACGGTTTAACAAACTGTTGAAAACGTTCGCTCGCTGTGTTTTGTACAATTTTCTGTGCGTTAATTTCACAGATTAGGTATATGATTAGTGAAACTGAACAGTTCAGATTTCTAGGTGTTCTGATAGACACTAAACTGTCGCGGAAATCACACGCTCAGCATCTTGTTCAAAGACTTAATGCTGCCATTTTTACGACTCGAACGGTATCTGAAGTGAGTGATCGTTCGACACGAAAGTTAGTCTACTTTCCTTATTTTCATTCGCTTATGTCGTATGGTATTATATTTTGGGGTAACTGTTCCCATTCTAAAAGGATATTTTTGGCTCAGAAACGGGCGGTTGTCGGCCCCTGTTCACGAGTCTGGGTATGTTTGAGACTGGCCTCTCAATATATATATTCCTTACTGTCATTTATTATTATCAATATTAGTTTATTCCCAAGAATAAGCAGCTTTCACTCGGTTAATACTCGGCCGAAATCAAACTTGCATTTGCATCGGACTTCCTTAACTCTTGTGCAAAAAGGTGTGCAGTATACTGCTGCATCCATTTTCGATAAGCTACCGCTAGAATTCAAAAATCTTAGCAGTAATCCACGAGCATTCAATTTAAAAACTGAAGAGTTTCCTCATGGGTCACTCCTTCTGTTGTGTAGAGGAGTTTCTTGAAAAAATTAAGCCGATTCTTGTTGTATTGTTTATTGCGTTTACTTAAACTTATGGATCTTTTTCGGGTTCATAAACATTTATTTTTATCTGTTAAATTGTAATTTCATGTCCTGCCTGACATGTGCCATGGCCTTGGAGATTTGCTCCTCAAAATGGTCCTACGGAACTTGACGAGTAAACAAAAATATATTATATTTATATGTGTGTGTGTGTTTGGGGGGGGGGGGGGTAAATATCTATGTACACGTAAACGTAGGCTTTCGCGGCGGTTGTCACAGTCAATAAAATTCTTCTGGGTTTGAGGCCGCATTGCCATCTGTAAAATTCCGACGTTTCGGTGAAGGCGCCTTGCTCAGGGTGTATCGCTAACTGCTAACAATACACCCTGAGGAAGGCGCCTTGCAACAGTCGCCGAAACGTCGGAATTTTACAAATGACAATGCGGCCTCAAACCCAGAAGAATTTTATTGATCTATATACATGTTTATATCTCTCCTAAAAGTTGTCAGGCGGATTTTGTGTGGTGTTTCGGTAAATATTTACAATTTCGGTTTTGCAGTATATAGTTAGTCAACCAAAACAAACACTGCACATCACGTCTCATATGGGACACCCAGCCTCGGTGGTAAGCATCGGCTTGTTTCCGTTGCAAATAAAATGGTTTTTAAATAGGAATTTTAGGTGTGCATTCTATAGAGCCGTCCCAAGTTACGCTAATGGGTTTTTCGGTTCATTGATACGCTTTAACAGGGATATTAGAACTCGAAGACTTGCAGTACTCCAGCAGTCACGGTACCTCGCTGACCTGCGCTGACTGATGCAGCAAACAAGCAGCGCTGTTCAGTCGCTGCTGCAGAACTGGTTATTCTTCGTATTTTACTGTCTCTGTTAACATAGATCGATAAAACTAGTACCGCACTAGGCTTTTCTGAGCGCCCTGATGGGCGCACCCGTAAAATTCCATTTTAAAAACCATCTTGTTTTTAATAGAAAACGATCTGATGTTTTCCATCGACATTGGGCGTGGCATGTAAGACGTGATATGGCTTTGAGCACTATGGGACTTAACAGCTGTGGTCATCAGTCCCCTAGATCTTAGAACTACTTAAACATAACTAACCTAAGGACATCACACACATCCATGCCCGAGGCAGGATTCGAACCTGCGACCGTAGCAGTCGCGCGGTTCCAGACTGCGCGCCTAGAACCACGAGACCACCGCAGCCGGCTAAGACGTGATAAACGGTATTTGGGATGACTCCAACTAATACATTGCAAAAATGAGATTATAAATAGCTGCGGAAACACTAGACAAAATGAGCCTGATAGCTCTTAGGGCTCTCCTATATATAATTTTTTTCCATTATTCCCTTTTAAGAGAGCGATTAAACTTGAGTAGTCATGATTTCTTCTTATTTCTTCGTTCTTCAAAATTCTGTTCTTAGCTTTACTTTGTTCTCTCTTGCGTTCTTCCGACCATCTTTTTCCCGTTCTAATTTTAATAATTGACAGCGTCAGTTGCACCGTTTACCTAGAATTTACCTAGGCTTTAGTCGGGATAACCTAACCTTCTCGAGTTCCAGTACAGCACTCGTGGATGCCGCATCGCGCTCGCGAAGTGGGGCCGAGGCAGTTCCAGATAAGTTTCCAGTTACGTTTTATAGTCTGACGAGAATTTATGGATTTGCAGTTTTAGCTTGACGATGTCCACTATGGACAAACGGTAGTTACTGTTATTCTGAAGAAGGTTGGGTTATCCCGACTGAAACCTAGGTAAATTCTAGGTAAACGGCGCAACTGAGGCTGTCAATTATTAAAATTAAAATTAATATTTACTCAGTTGCTGACAGGGCCACGAAGTGTTGAATATATTTTTTCCCTTTCTGTCCTCCGTGTGTTCTTGTTTAAGTGTGTGTCTCTTTAGAATGTTTCCAAACTGTTCTCTATTGTGTCTGTTGTGTGATTCCCAATTCTTTAATGTCTTCTTTTATTTCAGTGATCCTCTGTCTTGTTTTTGCTCTTGTTTACTACCTCAAAGATTTGCCTTGTGAGCCTGCTTTTATTCATCCTGCTGATATTTCCATAAAATTTCATCCTTCTCTTTCTAAGAATTTTTAACATGTTGCAGCCCTGTCAGCAACTGTGATCTACATCTACATCTATACTCCGCGAGCCACCTTACGGTGTGTGGCGGAGGGTACTTATTGTACCACTATCTGATCCCCCCTTCCCTGTTCCATTCACGAATTGTGCGTGGGAAGAACGACTGCTTGTAAGTCTCCGTATTTGCTCTATATGTCAAAAATCCGCCTCAGTTGCAAAATGTTGCTGGTCCTTACCCAGGCTTCATCTAGAGTAATCTAGCCATCTTCAGAACAATAAAATAAACTAATACATGCCAGAATAAGGCATGGTCAAATATAAAATGCTAAAGTACCGTGGTACCATGTCAAGCTACGTTACTCTGCTAAGGAACAGCCCTGGCCCCACTTCGTGGAAAGCCGTCGGTTAACCGCGGACGCTACGTTGGAACTCTTTCTAAAAGTGTCTGTTATTGTTTCTAGGTCTTTTTAAATCTCTCTAGCTGGCCTCTTCATCCAAATTCCTTCCCAAAACACTGGTCCATATATTTTCCTCAAAAATTTTCTTTCCTAATTTTCAGTCTCTCCGATCTTAGTATGACCATGAATCCCTGTAGTTTCTGCAGCATAAAGTGCTTCTGTTAGGACTACCGTGTTGTAATGCCTTAGTTTCGCATTGACAGAAATAGATTTCTTATTATAGTGATTCCAAATAAGCTTATATGCTTTTTGTAATCTGGAGATTATCTCTTTATTGGCTATTGAGTTCAGTCCTGACGGTGCGATTCTCTCTCCCAGATATCTGAAGTGGGCAACTTGTGCCATTTTCCCGTACTGAGTAGTAATGGGGAGATTATCTACAGGTTTGTTTTCCATATACTGTGTCTTCTCGTAGCAGATTTGTAGCCCAGTTTTCTGTGAGATTTCGTGTAGTTTTTCCAATGCAAGTTTGGCTTCCTCACTATTGTTTGTTAGAATGGCATGATCGTCCGCGAAAGCCAAACGCTTCTCCCTGATTCTCTCCTCTTTTTTAATCCCAAGCTGAATTCCTTTTATTTCCTTTTCCCATGTCCTCATATTTTTTTCCAAAACCATGTTAAATAGAAGGGGGGACATTCCATCTCCTTGGCAAACACCAGTATTCATTTGAAATCCTTCTGATGGTTTTCCTATGAATTTAACTTTGGAGGTGATATCTGTTAATGAGTGTTGAATAATTGACCTTGTTTTCCGGTCAGTCCTGAACTCCTCTAAAGTCTGGAATAATGTTTGTCTGTCTATTGAATCATAAGCCTTTTTAAAATCGACGAAAGTATTTCTACTACTTCTCATTTGCAAAATTGTTTTTGGCTTCCATATCTGTTCGACGCAAGATCGACCTTTGCGAAAGCCTGCCTGATACTCCCCTATTAGCTGGTCCGCTTGTTCTTCTAGTCTGTTTAATAGGGCCTTTGAAAGAGTTTTGCATATTACAGGGAACCGTGAAACTCCCCTGTAATTATTTGGGTTGGTTTTTCCACCTTTTTTCCACTCTGCAAGTATTTGTTCAGTTTCTTAAATGTTTGATATAATTCTGTGGGTTGCTTGTGTGAGATTATTCTCATCATTTAATTTCCATACTTCTGCTATGATTCCGTCTTCCCCTGGAGACTTGTTGTTCTTCGAAGAATTGATTATTTCCTTTACCTCTTTAAGTGACGGTGGATTTGAATCGGGATTGGATTTCGGTTTTTCGAAATCTAGTTGTTCTGTCGGAGGCTCGCAGTTGAGAAGTGAGTGAAAATATTTAGCTAAAATTTGACAGTTCTTTTTAGGGTTGGTTTCCAGTCATCCATCGGGCCTGCGAAAGCACATATTAGGTGGTTGATACCCTGTTGAGTTTTCTTAGAAAATTTTGTAAGAATTTCTCGTGTTTTCTTGATAAATTCTCGTTCAGTTTCTTTAAGCCGGCTTATATCATATCTACGTTTTCCTCTTATTATTACTGAAAGTTCTCCAAGCTTGTATTGCTTCTTCCGTTGCTATATCAGACACACACACACACACACACACACACACACACACACACACACACACACACACACACACATATATATATATATATATATATATATATATATATATATATATGGCTGAGTGTGCGTGGAGGGTGGAGGGGGGGGGGGATGATTGTAAAACACTGAACTCCCCTATTCGTACAAAAATATATGGACACCAAATCAATCTGAAAGCTTCTGTCGAAAGCACTGTATGGAAAAAATCTCACAGATGACCCACTTCAAGTACTTAGGAGGAATCATTCAACCCAGAGGACTGAGTACAATCTCCAATGCACAAACAGACAAACAGTATTCAGACTACAAAAGGTGTACAAACTGACATGGACTATCAAAAAAAAATTTAAAAAATAAAAAATAAATGAGTATCTCATAGTGAAAATCTGCGACACTACAGAACGGCCGTTTTACCAAAAGCCTACGATGCGGCTGACATCAAAGACTTAGGATGTCAAAAATTTGTTTTTTAAAAATCTATGGCGCTGTTCTCAGAGTTGTAACTTGGGTCAAACGATCTTTAAAGGAGCTCAAGAAATACACTCAAAACATAATAGATCAATTTAGGAAAAGATGTCTACAGTTCTGTGGAATCGACAAAAATAGGGTCAGTAAATAATTTGTTAACATCGTTAATGCATTCAAATTGAAGATCAGTTGGACGAAAGAAACACAGCAAGACTTGGAACCACAGAAAATTTCAGAAAAAGAAACTGAGGACAGAAAACAATTCAGAAGTAAAACAAAAAGCGAGAAAGTTAAACAAGCCTTAATGAAAGGAACAACAGAGAAGAAATGGACAGATGACAGGAAGAAAAAATGTAGTGTGTTTACGAAAAGGTTTTGGGAAGAAAAGGAAACAATAAAAAAATGGACTGAAAATGTGACTGCCTTAAGGAGGAGTATATGGGCGCTCAACGCAACTATTGCCACCGGTGATTGGCGTAGGTTCACATGCTCTCACATGCCTCAGTCATACACACTGCACTCACAGTATACGCTTCGGCACTGCCACGTACAACATCGTTTTCTCTAAACATGCCTTTATTTCCTAACTGTTTTCCACATTCTCCCCTGAATATCTCATCTGCTACTTCGATCAGTAGGTGCCATTTGTCTTAGTATCTAACAAGATCTGTTAGTGCCCCAGTTCCCCTTATTTGAGTCCACAGATCTTCATAGGTGGTGATACCAGTAACTGCCACATCTGATACTCCAAAAGTCTAAAGAATGGAACTCCATTTTAAGATAAGTTAGTCTTTCACGCTTACCAATGTTTATGCCGTCATATCTTCTGAGCTATGTGACCTACAGTTGTGTAATTTTGCAGATGCATTCAACGGTATGTGTGGGTGGTGTCTGCAAAATGGGTAGCCAGTAGAAAGAGAAGTAACTACAATGATAAATGTAATGAAGTTTTACTGCATGAATAGCGAAAATTTGTTAAGCGGTAGACTGCTTTGCTTTCATTATTTTGTGAGAGAATCTGTAAGAAAACATTTCGAAAAGGTTTGAAATTGTGTGCAAAGTTAGCAGGAAGTTGTTAAGTTGTTCTCATTCTCGGACTGTGAATGAGTAAAGTTTGGGCAACTTTCTGCCCATTTTTAACTTTACACTTCACTTTGGGTGTTTAATTCTTAACGTACCACATAATGAGTACTGCGGCTGCATTTTAAATTTCTTAATTCGGTATAGTATTTTATCCATCTTCACCAACTTTAATCATGTTGTTGTTGTTGTGGTCTTCAGTCCTGAGACTGGTTTGATGCAGCTCTCCATGCTACTCTATCCTGTGCAAGCTTTTTCATCTCCCAGTACCTACTACAACCTACATCCTTCTGAATCTGCTTAGTGTATTCATCTCTTGGTCTCCCTCTACGATTTTTACCCTCCACGCTGCCCTCCAATACTAAATTGGTGATCCCTTGATGCCTCAGAACATGTCCTACCAACCGATCCCTTCTTCTGGTCAAGTTGTGCCACAAACTTCTCTTCTCCCCAATCGTATTCAATACTTTCTCATTAGTTACGTGATCTACCCATCTAATCTTCAGCATTCTTCTGTAGTACCACATTTCGAAAGCTTCTATTCTCTTCTTGTCCAAACTATTTATCGTCCATGTTTCACTTCCATACATGGCTACACTCCATACGAATACTTTCAGAAATGACTTCCTGACACTTAAATCAATACTGGATGTCAACAAATTTCTCTTCTTCAGAAACGCTTTCCTTGCCATTGCCAGCCTACATTTTATATCCTCTCTACTTCGACCACCATCAGTTATTTTGCTCCCCAAATAGCAAAACTCCTTTACTACTTTAAGTGCCTCATTTCCTAATCTAATTCCCTCAGCATCACCCGACTTAATTAGACTACATTCCATTATCCTTGTTTTGCTTTTGTTGATGTTCATCTTATATCCTCCTTTCAAGACACTGTCCATTCCATTCAACTGCTCTTCCAAGTCCTTTGCTGTCTCTGACAGAATTACAATGTCATCGGCGAACCTCAAAGTTTTTATTTCTTCTCCATGAATTTTAATACCTACTCCGAATTTTTCTTTTGTTTCCTTTACTGCTTGCTCAATATACAGATTGAACAACTTCGGGGAGAGGCTACAACCCTGTCTTACTCCCTTCCCAACCACTGCTTCCCTTTCATGTCCCTCGACTCTTATAACTGCCATCTGGTTTCTGTACAAATTGTAAATAGCCTTTCGCTCCCTGTATTTTACCCCTGCCACCTTTAGAATTTGAAAGAGAGTATTCCAGTCAACATTGTCAAAAGCTTTCTCTAAGTCTACAAATGCTAGAAACGTAGGTTTGCCTTTCCTTAATCTTTCTTCTAAGATAAGTCGTAAGGTCAGTATTGCCTCACGTGTTCCAGTGTTTCTACGGAATCCAAACTGATCTTCCCCGAGGTTGGCTTCTACTAGTTTTTCCATTCGTCTGTAAAGAATTCGTGTTAGTATTTTGCAGCTGTGACTTATTAAACTGATAGTTCGGTAATTTTCACATCTGTCAACACCTGCTTTCTTTGGGATTGGAATTATTATATTCTTCTTGAAGTCTGAGGGTATTTCGCCTGTTTCATACATCTTGCTCACCAGATGGTAGAGTTTTGTCAGGACTGGTTCTCCCAAGGCCGTCAGTAGTTCCAATGGAATGTTGTCTACTCCGGGGGCCTTGTTTCGACTCAGGTGTTTCAGTGCTCTGTCAAACTCTTCACGCAGTATCGTATCTCCCATTTCATCTTCACCTACATCCTCTTCCATTTCCATAATATTGTCCTCAAGTACATCGCCCTTGTATAGACCCTCTATATACTCCTTCCACCTTTCTGCTTTCCCTTCTTTGCTTAGAACTGGGTTTCCATCTGAGCTCTTGATATTCATACAAGTCGTTCTCTTATCTCCAAAGGTCTCTTTAATTTTCCTGTAGGCGGTATCTATCTTACCCCTAGTGAGATAGGCCTCTACATCCTTACATTTGTCCTCTAGCCATCCCTGCTTAGCCATTTTGCACTTCCTGTCAATCTCATTTTTGAGACGTTTGTATTCCTTTTTGCCTGTTTCACTTACTGCATTTTTATATTTTCTCCTTTCATCAATTAAATTCAATATTTCTTCTATTACCCAAGGATTTCTACTAGCCCTCATCTTTTTACCTACTTGATCCTCTGCTGCCTTCACTACTTCATCCCTCAAAGCTACCCATTGTTCTTCTACTGTATTTATTTCCCCCATTCCTGCCAATTGCTCCCTTATGCTCTCCCTGAATCTCTGTACAACCTCTGGTTCTTTTAGTTTATCCAGGTCCCATCTCCTTAAATTCCCACCTTTTTGCAGTTTCTTCAGTTTTAATCTACAGGTCATAACCAATAGATTGTGGTCAGAGTCCACATCTGCCCCTGGAAATGCCTTACAATTTAAAACCTGGTTCCTAAATCTCTGTCTTATACGAGTATAATGAAATAATAAGCAACCAGTTACCTAAGAGGAAATTTACTTTCTCTATCGGTTTCGGGCACTTAGTGTTCTTCCTCAGAATGTTACGCTTATCGGGTTATTTGCGAGTGTCAATAATAAAGTGCATACAGCGAAATTCCATGGCCCTAAAAATATATATGCAGGAGCAATAGGTAATACAAGACTGAATGGATTTTATTACTTCTTGCACATGTATATATGTTCCAGGACCAAGCCATTGTGCTGCATGTACTTTCTACATCTACATGGATACTCTGCAAGTCACATTTAACTGCCTGGCGGAGAGTTCACCGAACCACCTTAACAATTCTCTAGTATTCCAATCTTGTATACCGCGCGGAAAGAATGAAAACCTATATCTTTCCGTACGAGGTCTGATTTCCCTGGTTTTATCGGCGTGATCGTTCTTCCCTATGTAGGTCTGTTTCAGCAAAATGTTTTCACATTCAGAGGAGAAATTTGACGATTGGAATTTCGTGAGAAGATTCCGTCGCAAGTTTATTACTGACACTCGCAAATAATGCGATAGGTGTAACCTCGTGAAGAAGGGCACTAAGTACCTGAATACGGTAAAGAAATTAAATTTCTTTTAGGCAACTTCTTATTATTTCATTATTTTTTAAATTCGGCCAATAATTACCTGTATCTGAAATTCACCGGTACTACAAAGGGCACATTCCTTTCCAAAATTCTATATTTTCCCACGTATTGCATGTATAAATATGAATGATGCACGAATAGAACCGTAAGCCCTCCAAATTTGTACTCTGCCCGCAGTTGGCATTTCGAGTGAAGTACGCCGACATAATTGCGACAGATAAAGAATGAGAACATTTCGCCTCCAAGATAATATTCATCGACGAAGCAATCTCCCATGCATCTGGAAAGATTAATCATCACAATGTGAGAATGTGGGGGACTGAAAATCCTCATTGAGCTTTGGCGCATGAACTAAATTCACCGAAGATAACGTTTTCTGCTGAGTGTCACAGAGTGTTATGGCCAATTTTCGTATTTACCAACACTGTGACGGATAGCCCTTACCTTGATATGTTGAGGACTGGGTTGTGTCCACGGCAGATTGTTGATTCCTGATTCCGAGAGTTTCGTCTTCGAACAAGACGGGGACCCCTCACTGGAGAATCGATGTTCGCTGCTACCTAAACGACGAATTTCCTTGTCGCTGTATTGGGCATGGAGGTGAAGATGATGTGATTCTCTTCTTTTGTACCCCCCAGATCGTTGGCGAAATGCCTTGTAACTCTCTCCTTAGGTGATACATCAAGGGCCCTGGTTAACGTACCCTCACTGCCAAGAACATTGGAACAGCTCAGAGAAAGCATCACAGTTTCTGTGATGACCATTGGAAGGATATTGCTACATAAGGTACGGAACGAACTTGTTTATCGTTTAGACGTATGTCATTTGATTAGAGGGATATTGACAGAGCAGCTGTAAAGTGCAAAACACAAACTTGGTGAATTTACGCTTCTGTTCATGCCTTAATCACGTTTCCACACATAGTGCTTAGGAAAATATAGAGCATTGAAAACGAATGAATCTTTTAAAGCAATCTGTATAGAAAATGAGGTTTTTGTTGCCTTTGAAGCCATTAAAAAGACAACCAACAAGTGGGACCGTAAACCGCACACTGTTTTCGCCGCCTAGTGATAGAAATGGTCGTCACATGCACACATACGTGTCGGGCGTTACTTTATCTCAAGTAAGTATGCAACGTCAGTGAGAGAGTGAATCATGTCTCTGGACGCATGTACAGGGTGAAAATTATTGAACTACATGAAAGAAAAATGTTGTAACCTCCCCACGTAATATAGTTCACCGCAACCTCTCAACAGAAAATGTTAACATAAATTATATTCACGTTAAGTGTAGCCTCCCCACAAAAAATAAGTGTAACGTGCCCACAAAATTCATTCCTTTCACATTTGTAACCTCCCTACAGAAATTCATTCACATTTAACCTCCACACAAAATTCGTTCTTTCACATTTAATGTACCCACAAAATTCTTTTTTCATTTAATGTAAACTCGAAACAGAAAAAATTCCTAAACCTCGAAATAAAAAATAAATTCAGTAACCTGGTAGAATTTGGACGACAGCAGCGCTGCGTCATGGCCCTGTAAGATCATTCTGAATAAAAAAAGGAAAAATTCTTACCTCAATAAAAACGGCGAATATATCTGCTCTTATATAAAAATTTTCCGGGACAGCTCTGTGCAATGCTGGCGATAGATTTTTCATTTATGAAAGGAAGCAACTGATTTTTCCTTTGCAACAATAGGAATGATCATGGATTGAAAAAATTAGTAAACTCTTTAAATTGAAATGAATGTTTTTTAGAAATTACTTTATGTCACGAAGATTATTATTAGGACATTTTTAAAAGATGTACATGGGAGTTCAGATACATTACTAGATATGCGTGAGGCTGCTTTTTACCTTATACAATAATACTCAGGCTCCGGCATCGCTGCACCACGACCGGCCCAGCCAACACGATACACCAGACCAGACCAAAGCAGACTGCAGACTAGCGCAGACTAGCGACAACTTACTGTTACAGCTACTGCTACACAGTTCGTACTGCAGTCGACACTGCTCTTTGGTCTCAGATTCTCTTATAGCTTACATATCACAGGCAGCACATACCTCTTACATAACCATCCACTGGGGGAGGGGGGGGGGGCAAAAATTTGGCAGTGATGGTGAGTCAATTGGACTTTCCATGAGCAACAAATTTTTCTAAAATCTACTTAATTAACTAAGTTGACAGTCACAGAGTATAAACATATATATAAGTGCATAACATGAAATGAAATATAGTGCACATGCACTGAGTACAGTACATATCAAGAAATCGCAAAATATATACACAATGAGTACAAATCGTATTAACAAATGACATAAATTGCATACACACTGCAGAACATATCAAGCAATGACAAAATGTATACGCAATGAGTACAAAACATATTAACAAATGACATAAAGTGCATACACACTGTAGTATTTTTTTTACCATTTTACTAGAACTAGGATAGGAAAGGGAAGGATTGCATCATGGTTATAGCACATTAGGTTGCACGTAGCTGCACTGAAAGTCCATATCTTTCTACAGAAGCACAACACCAAGTGAGACAATCTGAAGTTCTCTTCCCTGAAGTATTAATCAGTGTAGCCAAGACACTGAAATGTCGTATTAATATTCCATGTTATCAAACAGTGGAACCATAATAACATCCCCATTATTCAAGGTGGTGGACATCATGATGTGTCAACACCACACTCATTCACCAACGTAGAATTAGTGCAGAAACCAAATAAAGTGCTCCATGATCATAAGGATAGACAGGACAAACGTATATTGCAATAATTTCTGGTAATTAGGTCAGAAAGTGAAGGACATTAAGTCTCATGCTAGTCATCATTGAGAATTACACTAGGCTATCAACCGATTTGACTGATTGTTGGCACTCATTGCCTAGTTACTGAACATTTCTGTACTATGTATGAAGTATTACAGAATAATGTTCATAAATCATCTGATTACAGTGAACATCGGCACTCATTGGCCAGTTACAAACCATTTTTTATACATCATTAATGGCATACCATTTACGTAATTCATCTAGTTATAGTAATCATTGGCACTCATTCACCACTTACAAACCATCAGAAGTCATCATTCAAAACAGAAGCTAATGAATGGCATAGTATTAACATAATTCACCTAGTTATAGTAATCATTGGCACTCATTGGCCAGTTACAAACCATCAGAAGTCATCATTCAAAACAGGAGCTAACGAATGGCATAGTATTAACATAATTCACCTAGTTACAGTAATCATTGGCACTCATTGGCCAGTTACTAAACGTATAACAAGTATTGAATATAACAAAACATTTTTCATCATTCAAGTGACATATGACACATTTAAAATAATTATTGGCACTCTTTCGCTACTGACTAAACATATAGCAAGTATTGAATATTACAAAACATTTTTCATCATTCAAGTGACATACAACATATTTAAAATAATTATTGGCACTCTTTGGTCAGTGACAAACCATCAGAAGGCATCATTCAAAATGAGAGTTAATTATTGGCATAGCATTTATAGAGTATAACAAAAATATTATTTACAGAAATTATTGGCATAGCATGTATGCATTACTACAAAATATCATTCACTATTACTCAGAACTCATCATTCAAGTGACATAGGACATATTGAAAATGTAACATACTGTAACTATTACTCAAGGTCTGTGGCTAGAAAACATTACTCAGAACTCATCATTCAAGTGACATAGGACATATTTAAAATGTAACACACTGTTACTATTACTCAAGGTCTGTGGTTAGAAAACATTATTCAGTATTACTAAGAACTCTCTTAAACTGGTAGCATTATTTGGGACTGGTAGTACATTTTTTTGTGCTAGCAATGCATTACGTTGGGATCGATAATTAATTGCTGGGGCATGAAAATATTTGCTTTTGACTTATTGCTACAAATGAGGATAGATAACATCATTCGTCATGAGTCAGCTGTAGCGAGGTTATGAAACAAGTAGAGTATATATGTTCATATTCATGAATGACACACACAAATGGGTAAAAAAAAATGCAAGTACTAGAACAGGTTTAATGACTAACTGCTTATAGCACATTAATTTCATGAATAGCTTCTCCTGGAAAAAAACACAAAATGGATTATTAAGCTGAAAGAAGAAACGTATATTATGCTGAAAAGTAGTGAACTTCGAATTAACAGGTAATGAAACGTGTACTCAATATGTATGTAATCTAACTGTCCCTTCCAAAACATTCAGTCATTATACCACGCGACATAAGACATACTGTCAAAACGAACTGCAACAAATACTTAAATAACTACATAGCATTTCTTAATTAATAGTAAATATATAAACTTCGTCATTATTCTCATCTGCAAAGAAAACTTAAAAGTGGTGCGTTAAGTGGCCATATAAAATTTATCACTATCATCACCTGCAAAGAAAAGCTTCATTATTCATATTACCACAACTTCATTACTATCATCACCTGCAAAGAAAAACTTCATTATTCATATTAGCATATTCTTCATATAACTATTCATCACCATTCATTATCATCTGCAAAAAAGACACTTCATTATTCATTATTCATATTACCATTTACTTCATACAACTATTCATAGTATAGAGTTTCTTATTTCTAGCATATTTCATCACTAAAACTAAGATGTGTAGTTCTGTCTGACAGCCTGCATCAATCACTTCGTATTCTGAAAGAAAAAATTAGTTAAGACTGCTATCATACGATGTGTATAGTATATTCTTGTTAATGCTTGTTAATTCTGATCCATTTACTCTTCATGACGAGGTATTGCATCTTCTTTCGTTCATTCCGAAGGTGAAATTCCCATTTCATAGTAATCCACTGTGGTTTGTTTAATTTATTTCTTTTACACGTTATTGCTTTCTGAAAATGATTAACATTGATTAATGTCTTGCATTTAAATCATATACCCATTAAATAAAAACTGGTTTCTAGTGATATAATTAAACATACAGCATAGCATGACAGAAAACGTGTTATGTGAAAAACATAGACAGTGTTCAAGTGCAAAAATGTACACACAGTATCATAATGTAGTAGCAAAAAAAAAAAAAATGTAAAATAGTCACGATGTTGAGATATGATAAGACAAAATGTCAAAGTCAGCTGGTGTTTGTTACATCTTAAACATTTCATAGTGCATACAAACAAACAGGAAAACAATCATACATACATGAAAAATGGAAAATGTGCACGGTCTGATGCGTAACGACAAGAAAAGCGACCTGCTAACTTTACCTTGCTGGGCACTTGCCAAGAAAAAATATGATTATCATCAGTAAGTAGTCACATAAATATAATTGCATAAGTGGTCATATAAAAATCAGGAAATGGCATTACAGTGTGATAAATCATAAAGTATATTCATTCAATAAAGGGTTTAATATTGGAGACATGGTGATTGCCTTTACTTTTTCTGGTTCTCAGTGTTTCGACGTGTACTTCATTGGGTGGGGAATACTGCGAATTCGATATGGACCTGCATATAGAAGCTCAAATTTACTACACCTATTCTTTCCTCTGTTGGATAGATAGTGTGTAGGTACTAATATCTTCTGTCCAATGTGAAAGTCACGGCGTGTACAAACCTGTTTTTGCTGTCTTCTCCGGCGCTCTGCGGCACGTTTGATGTTGTTCAGCGCAATGTCAGTTATTTCATGGTGTCGTAGTCGACGAGATGTTGGAAAGGATACTAATTCTTTAATTTTGTTAGGTGGTTCAACATTTTTCATTATAACAGTCGGAGATAGCATAGTAGATTCATTTGGTATGGAGTTAATTACATCCTGGAATGACAGTATGTGTGTATCCCAATCAATATGTCTTTTATGGCAGTATATTCTACACAGTTTACCAATTTCTTTCATTAGTCGTTCACAAGGGTTCGAAGAAGCATGGTATCTGGATATATAGATCGGAGAAATGTTTCTAGCTCGTAACATACGTGTCCATATAGCAGATCGAAACTGTGATCCATTGTCGGAAATTACTTTCAATACATGCCCTACATGATATAAAAAATGTTTTACAAATGCATTCGAAACAGATTTAGCAGTAGCTTTGCGTAACGAAGTGAAGGTAACAAATTTTGAAGTGAGTTCAACAGCGACAAAAATGTAGCAAAAACCTCTATTAGTTCTGGGAATCGGACCAAAAATCTCTACAGCGGCCATGTGTCTCAATTTAACAGGTACAATGGGATGTAATGGAGGAATATGTGAAGTCGTATCTGACTTAGCTTTCTGGCAGATTTTACACGACGCTAAAGCTCGTCGAATACGTTTCTCCATGTTGGCAAAATAACAGTTCTGTCTCAGTATAAGAAAACATTTTCTGGCTCCGTAATGTGCGTAACTTAAATGAGTATACCAAATTAATTTTTTAACAAGTTCGTCAGGAATGCATAGTAACCAGTTGTTGTCAGGGTGAGAGCGGCGAAACAGAATGTTTTTGCGTACAGTGTAATGATTTCTAATGGTAACATTATTCCTATCTTGCCAAAGGTGTTTAATTTCTTTCCATACGTTGTCTTTACTCTGCTCTTGTGCTATGTCTCGTAGTGACGACGAAATGAAATTTTCAAATGCAACTTGTTGTATATACATGACGCTGAAATTTGCTTTGCAGAAGTTGGTTGCGATGTCTTGCTGATTGTTGCTGAGAGAACGGGATAGTGCGTCTGCTACAATATTTTGTGTACCGGGAATGTGAACAATTGTAAAATTAAATTCCTGTAAATAAAGTTTCCATCAGCTTAACCTGTCGTGTGTAAATTTTGCGGAAAGTAAACACTGAATGGCTGTATGATCTGTGTAAACGGTCGTATGTCTTCCATAAAGAACGTGCCGAAATCTCGTAAATGCCCATACAACACATAATGTTTCAAGTTCTGTAACGGAATAATTGCGTTCAGCAGGTGACGGAATGCGACTCGCAAAGGCGATGTTTTTAATTACTGTACAACCATCTTCTTCAATTTACTGAAAAATGTGTACGCCTAAAGCGGTGTTAGAACTATCGGCGGCAATGGAAAAATTTCTAGTAAGATCTGGATGTGATAAAAGAGGTGCATTCTGTAGTGGCGTGGCAAGACAGCCAAGCCACTCGGAGGTAGCCGAAAGGCACGCGTTAAGCTCACGCAGGCTGGCGTGAGGTCTGGAACATTACAAGGAAATGAGAACGTAGAAAACGGACGCAGTTGCTGTAATACTTAACTTTAATCCACAATTGTAGAACATCTCTCTTGACTGTACATGCTTTAAGATAAATATCAAATGCTATGGCGCCTTGCTAGGTCGTAGCAAATGACGTAGCTGAAGGCTATGCTAACTATCGTCTCGGCAAATGAGAGCGTATCGGTCAGTGTAGCTTCGCTAGCAAAGTCGGCTGTACAACTGGGGCGAGTGCTAGTAAGTCTCTCTAGACCTGCCGTGTGGCAGCGCTCGGTCTGCAATCACTGACAGTGGCGACACACGGGTCCGACTTATACTAACGGACCGCGGCCGATTTAAAGGCTACCACCTAGCAAGTGTGGTGTCTGGCGGTGACACCACACATTCAACAAGGCATGTTTCAAATTAACAAACTCAGAATGTGCTTGTCTATCCCACGACCAAATAGTGTTTTTACCTGTCAATTGACATAATCTAGAGGTGTCTAAAGCAGAGTAATGAATAAAATTACGAAAAAAGTTAATTAATCCCGGAAAGCTGCGTGATTGCTTCTTCGTCATAGGAACAGTAATGTCACGCAAAGCTTGAAGTTTTTTCGGGTCAGGCGCAATACCTTCTGCTGAAATTACATGTCCAAGAAATTTTATAGAAGTTTTGCCAAAGTGCGATTTACTGAGATTAACTGTGAGTCCTTGTGAACGAAAAGTTCGTAACAGTTGTTCAAGAATCAGATTGTGTTCAGACCAGTTTGCTTCTGCAATAAGAATGTCGTCTACGTACGTTGTGATTCTGTCTTTAAGTTCTGTCGGAAGTATAGTATTCAAACCGCGAATAAATGCTGCTAAAGAAATTGTTAAACAGAACGGTAATTTGCGAAACTGGTAACAGTCACCAAAACAGAGAAAAGCTGTGTACTTTCTACAGTTCGGATGGAGCTGAATTTGCCAAAATCCCGATTTCAAATCTAATGTGGAATAAATAGCAGTACCATGAAATTTCTGTAGAAGTTCTTCTAGTGTCTGTGGGCGATCTGTTTCATTAATAATAATGTCATTGATGTGACGCGAATCAAGTGCGAGGCGAAGTAAACCATCCTTTTTCTTAACAATATGGAGCGGGTTTATGTACGGACTAACTGCCGGTTCAATAATTCCTTGGTCAAGCATAGCTTGCAATTCTTTCTTAACTTGTTCTCTATGAATGTACGGAATGGGATAATGTTCGGCTTTAAACGTGTCGTGCTGTTTAACTTTAAATTCATACATAAAGCCGGACATAGTACCAGGGATGTTGTCAAAAACTGCAGCTTGCTGTAAAAGAATTTTGCGTGATTGCGTGCATTCGTCGTCTGTATTTGCACTGCTCTGTTTAACTTTATCAGAAATCATTTGCATAACGTCATAGTCGGCTTCGGCTGGAGTATTATAGTTGTGTACGTACGTATCTGTGAACAATGTGGAATGACAGTCTATGTTACGTGATGCGGAAATATCCTCTGTACAATTAATTGTTTGTTCTTCTGCAGATAAAGAGTGCTGAAATTCTAAAGCCAGTTGTACATTTTCATCCTTTAACATTAAATACGAATTTTGAAAGTCAATAATTGCGTCGTGTTGTACCAGAAAATTCGTACCTAAAATAACGTCTGTTGTCAATAAGGGAACAATCCAAAAAGTTGAGTGAAATGTATGACCTGCAATACAAAATCATAAATGTGTCTGTAATTTTACATCTACTCCTTTACCAGATACTGCTCCATTTCCTTTAGTTTTGCCTAATGGTAACGTAGGATAGGTATTCTCTTTGTTACATTCGTTGAAAGTTTCCTCATTTATAACTGACATAGGTGATCCCGAATCGATTACTGCTGAAAATTTAGATGATCCAATCTTTACTTCAATGACAGGGTGTGAAATGGTTTTTTGAATAACTGGTTTTTCGTGCAAAAGTGTGTCTCGGATGTCGTCAAAGGTAACAACATTTTCGTGAACAAGATTCTGCGTGTCAAAAGCATTGCTTGCGTTGCTGGAAGATGCAACCTGTACTGTATCTAGTCAAATTCTGTCGTGCTATTATTTTCTGGAGGATGCCGTGGCATTTCCACTATTTGTACTGTTCTGTTATTTCTTCCTGACGTATTACGTTCGGGATGATATCTACTGTCTGGTTCATTCATGATAATATGTTGTTGCGGATGATTTTGCTGCTGATAAGACCGACTGTTATTAAACGTACGCTGAAAATTGTGCTCATTATTTTTACGTCTGTCATGATAGTCATTGCTATATGGCGCGTTGCGATAGGAATTGAAATGATGTGTTTTCTGTACGTAGTTATTTCTTTGTTGCGGTGCGTTACTATTTGGTGGAGCCGACGCTATGCGTGTAGGCGGCGAAACATTAAAGCTTGGTTGACCTTGCACATTACATTGTTGGTTAGGTATGCTAACCGGCTGGCTTTGATGCTGTTGCGGTGAAAAGCGTCTATTGTTACCAAAATGTGGTTCCTGTTGCTGATAATTTTGACGATACTGATAATTAAAACTTTGATTGTTATTAAAGTTCTGGTGGTTGTCGTTCCTGGACCGTCTATTACCTTTGCTATTGATATAGCGTGACTGATCGTAATTACTGTATGTTGGTTGTCCTTGGTTATGATGTGAAAAATTTTTGTTTAAGAAGGAATAATCTGATTGCTGAACTTCCAAAAGCTGTAACAGATCTCTAAATGCCGAAATAATTTCTTTCTGCTGTCCTGTTAAAAGTGATACTCTTAATGATCGTGGTAATTTAGAAATACATAATTGGATAAGTGCAGATTCACTGTATGGCTCACTTAACTACTGGTTTTGTTGGACCATGTGTTCAAAAAATTCCGTGACAGTGGAAAAATTTGAGTTCTCATAATTCGGTAAACTAATTAATTGATCCTTCATTCCGCGCTGTGTCGTCTTCGACCAATGCACTGACAGAAAAGTATTCTGAAATTCTTCTACCGAATAGCATTGTCTCGTGATCGGTCTCATACGAGTTGCCGGTTCGCCTTCCGAAACACTGCAAATAAATTCAAGTTTATATGTTACGGGCCAAGTCGGTGGAAAAGCAAAGCTTTTTGTTGTATCCAATCCAATGGGTGAATCTGTGTTCTGTCATTTTTAAATACTTTAAATTTTCTCACGGATAGAAAATGCTTGTAATCAAAATTATCGTCTCTATATGTCTGAACAAGTTCAGGATTGTGTGAGAATCTATTTGTCTGTGACTGTTCGGAATCTAACTCACGTACTCTCTGTAAATTACCTAAATTATACTGGCTGTGTGAGTCTGACAAATGTTCGGAGAGTGGCGTATGCTGTGATATATTAAAGCCTGAAACATTTTTCATCTCTGTCACTTCTTGCTGTAAAGATGACAATTTTCTGCGTAATGTATTATTGGACCGACCTATCTCACTGATTGTCTGCTGTAAATTTTGGAATTCGGGTGTTTGATTGAACGAAACAGGTGACGTATCGTCTGATTTGCTGTCATTATTACTTTCGATAACGTCAATATGACTGGCCAGTTCATCATATTTTTCAGTCAGTGCTTTTACCTGATCATCGTTTTTATTATCACAAGCATTAATTTGTTTTTGTATTTCACGTGTGGTTTTGTTCAATTTATTAACGTCTGCTTTGATGGCATCCGGATCCTGTAATAGTTCCAACTTTTCAAGTCTGTTGGTCATTGTCTGAAAGTCTAATGTGTGTGTGTCTGTTTTTGATTTAAGATCGGAAATTTCATCACGCAATTCGGTGTTCAACTGTTTGATGTCGTCCGACACTGTAGCAATATTGTTGTCTACGTATGTTTTTGCTTTCGTAAATAGTTTACGCTTATCATCCTGTCTCTGTGCAGTAATTGTTTCCATGACTTGTCGCTTTACTTTATTCTGTTCCTGTATAAATTTACGGTAACGCGTTTCACTATTTTGTAGGTGGTGATTAAAACGTTCGTCAATTTGGCTGTTCTGTTGGTCAAATTTCGCGTCTACTTTCGCATCCGGTGTGCGTGAAAGTTCTGTTAACATTAATTTAAACTCGTCGCGTAACTGTGTTGCGTTTTCAGAGCATTGTTTAGCGACTGCACTAATTTCGTCTCTAAGTAATTTAGTTGTAGCTGCATGTGTATTATTTAATTCTTATGCCACAGATCTAGTTTCTTCATTACTGTTCCTAGCACAAGCCTTAATTTCCTCACGTAATTGTTCTATAGTATCATGACATTGCACGGCAACGGCTGTAATCCGTTCACAATTGTAGTCTTGTTTTTCATTCTGTTGTTTGGAATTGCTGTCTGGTTTTTCATTTAGTTGTTTGAGATTTTCATTATTTTCATTAATTTGTTGTTTGAGATTTTCATTAAGTTGTTTATAATTGTTGTCTTGTTTTTCATTGAATTGTAGCAATAATTCCAAGTCAAAATTACCGACTCTATTCTCTGTACTGTGTGATGGTGTATCTGCATTTGACACGTTTTGAGTAACCATTTGGTTATTCTGTGATTCTTGAAAATGTTTGCTAATCGGATGTGCACTGTTGGTCACTACACCGGAATCAAATAAATCTCACGTATTTTGAGTACATTGTTCACTTTCATTAAAAACAATTATCTGTTCGCTACGTGAATTTTGCAAATTAGATGTGTCAAACTGGGCAGCGTTCATTGTAACGGAACGTGCCGCGTCAACAATTGTTACATTTACTGTGGACATACTTGAATTTGTTTGTTCATCATTAGGATCAAAATCATTACTAGTGGTCGGCACGCACTGATTATCTGTAATTAGGGGATTATCACTATTAGACTGAGTGTTGCTAATATTATCTGTCAAACTATTCGAGTCGGCTATTTCACTCATTGCGCATCGCGATGTACTGTTAACAGTTTTTCGCGGCATTTTTCACAAATCAAAATTAAGCACAAAATGAAACAAAGACAAAGCAAAAATGGAACAAACACAATTACAACAAAGAGCAATAAATTGCCGATGATCTGTGAAAGAAAAAGTGACAAGTTAGTAAATGCGTTGCGCCAGATGCAAACTACATTTAAGTAAATAAGAGCAGATGTATGACTACTTCTCAGAGATTCACAAAGAAATACGATCCTGGCAGGATGTCGCCAGTGTAACCTCCCCACGTAAAATAGTTCACCGCAACCTCTCAACAGAAAATGTTAACATAAATTATATTCACGTTAAGTGTAACCCCCCCACAAAAAAATAAATTAATATTATTGGGTTAATGATTCTAATTTAAGTGTAACGTGCCCACAAAATTCATTCCTTTCACATTTGTAACCTCCCTACAGAAATTCATTCACATTTAACCTCCACACAAAATTCGTTCTTTCACATTTAATGTACCCACAAAATTCTTTTTTCATTTAATGTAAACTCGAAACAGAAAAAATTCCTAAACCTCGAAATAAAAAATAAATTCAGTAACCTGGTAAAATTTGGACGACAGCAGCGCTGCGTCATGGCCCTGTAAAATCATTCTGAATAAAAAAAGGAAAAATTCTTACCTCAATAAAAACGGCGAATATATCTGCTCTTATATAAAAATTTTCCGGGACAGCTCTGTGCAATGCTGGCGATAGATTTTTCATTTATGAAAGGAAGCAACTGATTTTTCCTTTGTAACAATAGGAATGATCATGGATTGAGGAAATTAGTAAACTCTTTAAATTGAAATGAATGTTTTTTAGAAATTACTTTATATCACGAAGATTATTATTAGGACATTTTTAAAAGATTTACATCGGACTTCACACACCATTACTAGAAATGCGCGAGGCTGCTTTTTTACCTTATACAATAATACTCAGGCTCCGGCATCGCTGCACCGCGACCGGCCCAGCCAACACGATACACCAGACCAGACCAGAGCAGACTGCAGACAAGCGCAGACTAGCGACAACTTACTGCTACTGCTACTGCTACACAGTTCGTACTGCAGTCAACACTGCTCTTTGGTCTCAGATTGCCTTATAGCTTACATATCGCAGGCAGCGCATACCTCTTACAATGTATATTTGTTCTACGGTCGCAGGTTCGAATCCTGCCTCGGATATGGTTGTGTATGATTTCATTAGGTTATAGTTACGTTTAAGCAGTTCTAGGTGAATGATGACCTCAGATGTTAAGTCCCATAGTGCTCAGAGCCATTTGTATATTTGTTACAAACTACGGCGCGCACACACTTTATTCAACACGTAAACGTCACTACAGAATTCGGATTTACGGTATGACACGTTCGATATACCTGCCATCATTGGCGATGATGTGACGCAGACGAATAGCGAAATTCTGCATGACCCGCTGAAGTGTCGGAAAATCGACGCTGTCGACGACCTCCTGAACGGCTGTTTTCAGCTCGGCAATGGTTTTGAGGTTATTGCTGTACATATTGTCTGTGCTACAGCCCCACAAAAAAAAGTCGCATGTGTTCAGATACGGACAATACGGCGGCCATTTGAGGCTCAAGCCAGCGGCCTCCGGCTACCCCAGAGCCAGAATGCCGTCTCCAAACTGCTCTTCCAGGACATCAAACACTCTCCTGCTCCGATGAGGTCGAGCTCAGCCTTCCACGAACCACATCTTGTCGAAATCAGGCTCACTTTGGATAATGGGAATGAAACGATCTTCCAAAATGTGTGAAATGTCATGGGACTTACCTGATAAGGTCATCAGTGCCTAAGCTTACACACTAGTTAACCTAAATTACCCTAAGGAGAAACACGCACACCCATGCCCGAGGGAGGAGTCGAACCTCCGCCGGGACCAGCCGCACAGTCCATGACTGCAGCGCCGAGACCGCTCGGCTACCATCTTCCAAAACCTTCACGTACCGTTAGGTAGTCACCGTGCCATAAAGTAATACCGCACCGATTATTCCGTGACTGGACATTGTATACCACACAGCCACCCGTTGAGGATGAACAGACTTCTCGATCGCAAAATACGGATTCTCAATCCTCCAAATGCGCTAATTTTGCTTGTTGACGAACCCATGCAAGTGAAAATGGGTTTCGTCGCCAATCGTGCTGTTTGAAAGTCCTAACGCAAACCGTTCAGACGTTACGAAGAATTCATTCCATATAGTTCAATCATTGTCACCTTTTACATGATTCATAAGCTTCATCTCCTTGATGTTTCGATGTGTCATCTTATCCACGACGATTCAACTGCCCCTACCGATGTCGTTTTACGCAACACGGGATGTTACATGTGGCCTTCAAAACCCTCTCGCGAGATATTCGTATTTCTCGCTTGCTACGTGCAAAACAATAAGCTCTACACAAGAGGACTCCTTTGTAAGAAAACGTAGTTAAATTTTTTACTGGGATACGGTTTTCTCAGAGCCCGTAGTTCCCAATTTATTCAAGAAAAATGTACAAAAGTGACCTTCAAATGCATCCCCTGTCCCACATTCAAAATGTCAAGTATCTTTCTCGTCCCACTCCCTCCTGCCACTGTACAAAAATTTCCGACTACATGAACTATTACCGACGTTCGGTCTTTTTCGGTCTCTGTTGAGGGGGCCATTGCACCACCGGCATAGTCAGCTATCTCGTTTAATTTAAAATTGCTCGTGAGGGTAATGAAGAAAGAAGACTTTCCTAAACGTCACCCTAAAACTAATTACGTTGACAATTCCATTCAAAATTAACATTTACAAGCACAGCAGTTTCGTAAACAGAAGACATGACCAACATAAAATTCACAAAACTGTTAAGTAAAATTTACACAAACGTCAGTTCTACAATTTGTAAATACTCGACTACGCCGGTGACTTAATAAGACAGGCAAATGTAGACCAAACAAGGTCGATTGTGAAAATAATTTGTGAAGATGCCAATATTTGTACAATGATACAAGGGAGTCCACGAGTAACACACTAGAGATCCCGAGTGTGGGAGTGAGGTTGCTGTTGAAGATCACTTTTGCATCTGTTTCTTGAATAACACTGAAGCTACGGCCTCTAGCAAAATAATTTCCCCGTACAATACTTAACTACATTAAACTTCCTACAATAAGACCTCATCATTTTTTTTTCTGTAGGACTAATACGAGGGCCCGATCGGTCGCAAAATGGAAACCACTGTCAACATCAAAACCATTTTATTTGCAACAGTTAGCTACAAATTCCAGTTACTTCTCTACATTGTCGCTGCTCCGACTTACACATTTGTCATAGCGTAGTACCAACCTTCCAATACCACGTCATAGAAGGCAGCCACCTGTGATTTCCACTACTTCTCAACGCTAATCTACAGTGCCTCGTCTGTGCCAAAATGTTGTCTTCATACGCAGTAGTTCATGCGACCAGAGATGAACAGCTGAGGGACCCAAGTCCGAGTTGTATGGTGGGTCATCAAACACTTCCCGTCGAAAACACTGCAGGAGCATCTTCATCGTACGTGCAGTGTATTGCTTAGGTAATCTAAGAGGAACTGTATGACACGTTATGTACGATTTGCAGTGCCTGTGTTATTCTGATGACGATACACTGCGGCGACCACAGCCGTTACGAAACACATGAGATGAGTTCGGAATTGTGAATAAGAACAACCATCATCTTAGAATGGAAAAAAACGACAATGAAAATTTGTCCCTGACCGGGACTCGAACCCAGATGTCCCGCTTATCGCCAGCGGCCGCCTTACATCCAAATCAGAGTCAAAGTACGTCCAACAGTACTACCAGTGCTTCTAAACGTGTATTTGTGAAAAAAAATACAACTGATATTTCGGTTATGCGGTGTTGCATGGCATTCAGGTATACTTCATTATTTGTACTATATTGTTCAGGATACAAGCATTACTCATAAAAAAATAAAACTTCCTTTACTACGTGCTTTATAAAATTTGTACTCTCCTCTCTGCTCCTCTTATACAATAAGACATTATTTTTGATTCTTCTTCAAATTACCTTTAGTTGTAGTATATGTAAAAATTTCTCCCACTTCTACTCCATCTGCCATGCTGATGTTTACACTCATACTGTCCCACTTAAGGGGGGTAGGATGTCAAACGGGCAGACTTGGAGCAGGAGAGGTATCACAGGACATTTTAATTTCCAGTGTCTATACTTTTACAAATAAAGTCATAAAACTTTGTCAGCATCACCAGGAAGGATTCAGAATTCACACTCATAGCAGTGGAAGTTCGAAAACATAACGAAATAATTTTCTTTACATGTGACATTTCATCATTTTTTCACTTACTTATGGCTACATTTGTTGCTACAGGTACACTTTTCTTGAAGAGTTAGAGAGATTCTACGACGAATTTTGTGCAGCATACATACCATACTTACAGTTGTATGAAACTCTAGAATTTATTTAGTTTATGAAAAAAAGAATGAGCTGTTATATTTTAAACTTCATGTTTAGAAAAAACACAAATTTTATAGTTAATTACCTCAATTTTTACCACAGTTTTTAATAGATTTGAAAAATTCTAGAGTTTCATACACCTTCCAGTATGGTTTGTATGCTGTACAAATCTCTCTTACTTATGAAGAAAAGTGTACCTATAGCAACAAATGCTGCCATTAGTAAGTGAAAAAAATTATGAATTTCACATGTAAAGAAAATTATTTTCTTATGTTTTCGAACTTCCACTGCTATGAGTGTGAATTCTGAATCCGTCCTGGTCATGCTGACAAAGTTTTATGAATTGATTCGTAAAAGTATAAACCGTGGAATTTAATATGCCCTGTGGCGCCTTTCCTGCTCCAAGTCGGCCCGTTTGACGTCCTAGCCCCCTTAACAGTGCTGACTAGAGGAAGATATCAAAACCGCATGTACATCGTGCCTGTAGCACCACAAAGTGCATCGCATTCACAAATCTGAACTCGTAATCAATTTGTTGACGATAGATATGAAGTATTATGCCTGTTCTGCGTTGGTTTACCCACAAAAAAGAGGGTAAATGGCCATGAAAAAGGGTTTGAGGAACAGCTATAAGAGAAAAATGCAAAAGAAAAGAATATACAAACGAAAACCTATAAAAAAAGACAGTAGTATTAACCAACTGTAGGAATATGTCTTAATAGAAAGAAATGTATTAAAAATGTATCGCTGTTAAAAACTTTAAGAAATATATGTAGTTACAAAAAAAGGTCCGGCACTAATTTTTACTGTCGCCAATCCATTGTACGGCTGATGGTAATCATTATTCGCAATTCCCAATTCATCTGATATCTTACATTGTGTGGACAGCATGGTATCAGGCGAAATCTCTCGCCAGGCACCCCTACTTGGCGGGAAGCATTATTCTTCTGGGCATCTTTCCTTGCTCACCGTGCGCTCAGAACTGAAATGAGCGAAGTGATGCAATCGACCTGCACGCCAGAGACACTGTCCAACACATCTGTGCAAACCTTCATCGGATTTAGACTGTGGTTTTCATCTAGCGCGCAGTCGGACCTTACTGTCCGAATAGCTCGCTTAGTTTGCACTTTAGCGAGTGAGAGACTGTCAAAATCTCGCACGTGGTTATCAAAGATGTGTTCGGTCAGAGGGTTAGTAGCCCTCTGTAATAAAAAAACTGAGTTAATCGATCAACAACGAACTTAAACGGATGTCTTACGACGTCCGCCCTGAGCAGATTCAACGAACGGAAGCGAACAAAATGAGATTAAAAAAAAAAAAAAGGGGCCAGTATAGTGGTGCGGGTTGCATAAAACGACATCGGTAGGGGTAGCTGAATTACCCCGTATTGTCTTAGTTTCTGTGCGATTCACGCATGTTCCATTATTCTGTCTCTACGTTACTTTTTATTGCCTGAACAGTAATATCTCTGAGCTTGGAAAGATTCCCTTTGCGAAGCTGGTAAGGAGAACTTCTGACAGAAATTTCTGTCGAGTCCACGTCTAGTATGGCGAATAAAACTTCCACCGGGGCGGTCCCAAGGGTTCCAATGAGACTCTGTGGTACACTCTTGTGTATACGCCTTAGGGCTGACTTACAGGGATTGCGCTAAAATAGGAAATACCGTGAGAAAAGCGTAACTGAACGTAGATGCAGATGCTAGGCAAGCTTACAGGTTGCACTGTTGTCTCTGGCCAGGAACGGCACCTGTGCAATGTTCTCTATCCGTTGCGTCAGTCGTGGTCAGAAGTGAGTTCTGTGTAATTGTGAGTGCGTTATGTAGGAGGTAAGTGAATTCGAACGTAGATAAGTTCCCAGAATGAGATTTGCAATCTGCAGCGGAGTGTGCGCTGATATGAAATTTCCTGGCAGATTAAAACTGCGTGGCGGACCGAGACTCGAACTCGGGACCTTTGCCTTTCGCGGGCAAGTGGTAGTTCTGCAAGGTTCGCAGGAGAGCTTGTGTAAAGTTTGGAAGGTAGGAGTCGAGGTACTGGCAGCAGTAAAGTTGTGAGGACGGGGCGTGAGTCGTGCTTGGGTAGCTCAGGTGGTAGAGCACTTGCCCGCGAAAGGCAACGGTCCCGAGTTCGAGACTCAGTCCGGCACACAGTTTTAATCTGCCAGGAAGATTCGTGGATGAGTTGTTGATGCCGGCATAGCGGGTGCACCTGTAAACAAGGCAGCCGAAAAAATTGTACCGCAAACTGGGAAAGCGGAAAAACATCATCTGCTACGTTACAACGCGGACGCAAGTGTGTCCAGAGTGATGGCATTTTAACGGAAATGACCAAAAATATAATTAGTTTCATTAAAATTATCCACTATGTGATATGGTTATGGTAGAATTGTTTTGCATAATAACTCATAAATTACTGTAGTTGCATTGGTTGTTTACGTATGGTATGTTGGGCCTGAAGATGATGTTGTAACAACATCGAAACTAGTTGCCAATAAAACCAACACCTTAATACAGCTCGAGGAATTTCATTTTCTAACATATATTATACTAGCTGACGTCCCAAGTCGACCGTTTCAATTATGGATATACGAAGACTTAGATAATTAGATTGGAAGGAATGGAGACTCACTCTCAGGAAGGCATCAAGTGAATTTTTATCTGCTGTTTTAAATAGATGAATCTTGTTTCACCTTATTTCCAACTTCTGGCAGAGTTGACGTCCCAAGAGTGAAAGATGTCGGTATGTCGGTGGTGATTTGGGAAGCCATAGTGTAGTATTCCATGGGCCCCATAGTTCCTCTGCAAGGCCTCATTACTGCCAAGGATTGTGTGGCAGTTTTGGCTGATCAGTTTTATCCTACAGTACAATGTTTGTTCACCAATTATGATGATGATGATGATTAGGATGAGTTTCAAGACTGCAACGCCCCTGTTCAAACAGCTCACACCATCCTGGACTGGTTCTGTGACGACGAGAACGAACAGTCGCATCTCCCTTGTCCATCACGTTCATTACATCTCAGTATTTTTGAGGTATTGTGGTCGACTTTGCAGAGAAGGGTGCTAGAACGCTCTCCACCTCTATCATCGTTTCCTGAACATATTATTTTTCTTTGATAATGGTATAAGGTTCCCTTAAAAACCATACAGGACCTGTACTTATCCATTCAGAGATGACTGGAAGCTATTTTGAATCCCAATGGCTTTCCTGCACCGTAACAGTCGTGATAACATCTTACGTTTCTGGTGTTTCCATATTTTCGTATGTCCCCCGTACCACAGTTTGCGCGCCAAGGACGAGGTGCACACTCTGGTGCTGAATAAATGTCCTCCACCCCTTCAGTTTTTACTAACCACATTACCATGATGAAATACTCTTCCGGCGCCAAGATTCTTCCAAGTCGCGGATGACCTCCTGTGGGCGCAGGAGCGACCTCGTCCACTCACGGAGAGAGTCCATCTACATAAGTGCTACGTCGTTAATAGCTCCGGCGCCGACGCGAAGCTAAATTCTGACATCAAATTCAGATTAGACCGTTGCATTCTGCTCTGCTCTTTGCTTCTCGGCGGGTGTATAATGACTCTTTAGCTATAAACATTCCCAACAGTTGCAGTTAGCGTGTTTCCAAGTGCTGGCAACTTGATCACAGACGCCAGAAAGATTATACACTGCGCGTCTCCAACGAGGCGTGACACAGTTTCACAGTTCGCTCTCGATTACATCCGAAATTACAAGATTCAAAATACCCCAACATAAAATTACAATTGCTTCTTAAACGTGCCTATCGTTTAACTCGACCACGTTTGAAATAAATGTGAAACAAAATGGACTGCGTTATTTTACCCGTAATAGCTAGGTAGGACTATTTTACTGTCTGTACATTAGGCGACGCACTAATGGACCTGTCCCTAAGCTTGACAATTTAATTTTCCAAACTGGTTTCGAACGGCGGTTTAATCTTCAGGGGTCATATTGTATCACTTATCGTTTAGGTTACTGGAAAAACGAAAACTATGAAAAGGAAGACGTTGTATCTGCTGAGGGATATTTTAACTAGACGAGGCGTCCCAATACATCTCATTAATGCAGTACGATCATTGTATAGTAACAGTTCTGTAACACGGAGACTATACAAAACCGGTGAACACACTGCTAACATAGCGAGCTGTACAAAGTAGCCCTCTCCTATCTACGTTATCTGATGTAGATACAGGATGGAGAGAACCAATCTGAACAGTTTGTAATTTCCCGAATGAGATTTTTTTGAACCCTAGACTTAGAACTACTTAAACCTAACTAACGTAAGGACATCACAAACAGCCATGCCCGAGGCATGATTTGCAGATTGACCGTAGCGGTCGCGCGGCTTCAGACTGAAGCGCCTATAACCGCTCGGCCACAGCGGCCGGCCAAAGTGATGAATAGGAATACAGAAACAATACGATTAAAAATAAGTGTGAGTAAAAGTTAAATGATCTGATGAAAGAAATCAGCAGTTTAATGAGTGCAGAATATGGAACGAGAGGAAACCAAAGAAATATCGAAGAGGAGCAAAGGGAAGACTCGCTATAAAATTAGCATCAAAATCGAAAATTATGTAGTTAATTAATATAAGGAATGTATGACGAACGAAGGAAGGAGGACAAAAGCATGCTAACACTGGCAAAGAAACCATCCTGCAGCAGAAGAAGTCGACTGGCGTCAAATTTGAGACACAATTTTTTGCGAATGTATGTCTGTGGGGCACAGTATTATATGGAAGTGGATCACCAACTTCGGATAAACCGGAAAAGGAAGAGAACTGCAGTGTTTGATATGTGTTACAGGAAGATGCAGTAAATTAAGTGGACTGGTTAGATGGGAAATGAAGAAATATTCGCAGTGGAAGAAATATGTGTAATTATAGGAAGGGACAGGATCGTAGGAAAAGTTTAAAATATCAGGTAACATCTTCCGTCGCACTAGAGGCAGTGGTATGAGGCTAAAATGGTAGCCTGGCATTAGCTTTCCCTACAGCGAGTTTTATGTCATAGTTCCAGGGTGGGCACGTCGAACGGTTATCAGTAAATTATCGCAAACAGTGAGATCGATCTCGTCTACTGTTTGTGTGCAATATACTACGTTTGTTTTCGACCATGGCCAAATGTTAGAGTGTATACCAATTTTCGACCCTCTAAAAGCCTTCCAGCACTTCGCCACAGTCTCCTAGCATTGAACCTATAACACTCCCGTCCGCTACTGCTATACCATAACCTTAAAGTTGGAGACAGGTCGTGAAATAAAACTATCTTGTTAAAGAAATTACGGTATAACGCGACAAAGCAGTGTTACCCTCTGAGAGTAATTTTGAGATGTTGACCGTGTTGTACCTAACGGACGTCGCTTATCGGAAGTGAAAATCAGAATTACGTAAATATTCAAACAGTAACAAACAATAATTTACTTATCCACACTGTTCAAAGAATAAAAAAAAACAGTCGCCAGCCTAATTAGGTATGAGAATGATTAACATCTTTATTTAAGAAAGTAGTTATGAGTAACTTTAACGGACAAACACAACTTATATTTTGCCATACGCGAGTGCAATGAACTCTGACACCTGCATATGTTAACGCTAAGTTTGGAGTTGACAGCTAGAGCAGAACAAACTACTTACATAAATATAACAGATAACGATACACACTATCATCTTCAGGGCTTAGTCAAACTGAATGGTCTTTATAACATCACTATTAATATTCACTGTAGAATCATAAATTGATCATAGGTTCAGTATTACTTTTCAAACATTTTCCTAGCTGACATAAAATTGTAAATGTAGTTCACTGCAAAATTATGAACTGGTCACAGGTTAAGTCTCTCTCAGCTCCGAATAGTTACTCCTAGATATTTTACGGCAGATACTGTTTCCAGTGGTTTCTAATCAACAGTGTAGCTACACAGTAGTGGAATTCTTTTCCCATGTATGCGCAATGTGCTACATTTATTTACGTTCAGTGTCACCTACCAGACTCTGCACTATTCATCATTTCCCTGGAGGTCAATCTGCAAATCTGCATGTACGTGATTACTCTGCTATTTACAATAAAGTGCCTGGCAGAGGGTTCAATGAACCACCTTCAAGCTGTCTCTCTACCGTTCCACTCTCGAACGGCGCGGGGGAAAAACGAGCACTTAAATTTTTCTGTGCGAGCCCTGATTTTCTTTATTTTATTGTGATGATCATTTCTCCCTATGTTGACACTGCCAACAGAATGTTTTCGCAATCGGAGGAGAAAACTGGTGATTGAAATTTCATGAGAAGATCCCGTCGTAACGAAAAACGCCTTTGTTTTAATGATTGCCACTCCAATTCACGTATCATGTCTGTGACACTGTCCCCTATTTCGCGATAACACAAAACGAGCTGCCCTTCTTTGTACTTTTTCGATGGCATCCGTCAGTCCCACCTGATGCGGATCCCACACCGCACAGCAATACTCCAGAACAGGGCGGACAAGCGTGGTGTAAGCAGTAGACCTGTTGCGCCTTCTAAGTGTTCTGCCAATGAGTCGCAGTCGTTGGTTTGCTCTATTGACAGTATTATCTATGTGATCGTTGCAACATAGGTTATGGTTCTGAGCACTATGGGACTTAACATCTGTGGTCATCAGTCCCCTAGAACTTAGAACTACCTAAACCTAACTAACCTAAGGACATCACACAACACCCAGTCATCACGAGGCAGAGAAAATCCCTGACCCCGCCGGGAATCGAACCCGGGAACCCGGGCGTGGGACAACATAGGTTATTTGTAATCGTAATCCCGAAGTATTTAGTTGAATTTACAGCCATCAGATTTGTGTGAGTTTCAGCGTAATCGAAATTTAGCTGATTTCTTTTAGTACTCCTGTGAATAACATCACACTTTTCCTTATTCAGGGTCAATTGACACTGTTCGCACCATACAGATATCTTATCTAAATCATTTTGCAAGTCGTTTTGATCACCTGATGACTTTACAAGACGGTAAATGACAGCATCACCTGCAAACAATGTAATAGGGCTACTCAGATTACCTCCTATGTCGTTAATATAGATCTGGAACAATAGAGGGCCTATAACACTTCCCTGGGGAACGCCGGATATTACTTCTGTTTTACTCGATGACTTTCCGTCTATTAGTACGAACTGTGACCTTTCTGACAGGAAATCACGAGTCCAGTCGCACAACTGACGCGATCGTAAGCACGCAGTTTGGTTAGAAGACGCTTGTGAGGAACGGTGTCGAAAGCATTCTGGAAATCTAAAAGTATGGAAGCAATTTGACATCCCCTGTCGATAGTACTTATTACTTCATGAGGATAAAGAGATAGTTGTGTTTCACAAGAACGGTATTTTCTGAAACCGTGCTGGCGATGTGTCAATAAAACGTTTTCTTCGAGGTTACTCGCTACTAAATTCTGGCGTTGCTACTTTGTTATAAGCAACCGATCGTCTGCGAACCGCATTAGAAAGCATCCGATACTTCCTACTAGATCATTTATATGTATGGCAAACAGTAACGGTCCTATCACACTCCTTCGTACACCGGAAATTACCTTTATATCTGTCGATTTTCTTAAGTTAAGAGAGACGTCTTATGTCTACAAGGAAGTTGCAAATCTGCTCCGGAGGCTGCTCCGAAACTTGACAAGCTCGTATTTTTTTTCAGTAAACGGCAGTGTCGGACGGTGTCAGATTGAAGTCAAGGAACACGGCATCAACCTGAGAGCCATTGTGTACGGCAGTGTGGATGTCACGGAGGAGCAGAGCGAGCTGAGTTTCGCAGGATATCTGTTTGCTGTATCCATGTTGATTTTTCTTCTCGATGAACGCGATAATTCTTCAGCATAGAATCCATAACTCTACAGTTCATTAGCGTCAACGATATAGGTCTATAATTGTGTGCATCTGTCCTAGGCCCTTCTTAAAAACGGGAGTGACCTGTTCCTTCTTCCAGTCGCTAGGTACCCTTCGTTGATAGAGCGATATTCGATAAATTACTTTTAGAAGGGCAGGTATGTCCTCTGGTAGTGATCCCTTTCCACTACTATGTAATTATTTTTCTGTTCCGCGATCGGTTATCTCCATATCTGCCATTCTGACGTTCCTACGACAACAGCAAGGAGAGACTGTGTTGCGATCTTCGCGGTGGAACAGTCTTGGAAGAACGAATTCAGTATTTCCGCCTTCTCTGTGTCATCTTCCTCTTCGGCGCCAGTATGGTCACGGAGTGAATGAGTAGATGATTAGGACCCACTTACCGATTTTAAATACGACCAAAACCTCTTAGGGTTTTTATTCAGATCGGCTCACAAAGTTTTACTTTCAAAGTCATTGAACGCTTCTCTCATTGTTCTCCTTACGCTCATTTTCGCTTCGTTCAGCTTTTCTTAGTCAGCTAGGGTTTTACTTCTCTTGAATCTGAGGGGAAGTTCTCTTTGTTTACGTAGCAGTTTTCTAACACGGCTGTTGTACAATCCCCTAAGATCTTACTCGGAACGCATTGGTCTAGGGCATATTCTATGATTCCTTAGAATTTTTTTCCATGTGTTTTCCACATCTTCGTCGTCGCCACCGAGGCTGACTACTCAGATTCTCTGAAATTTGTATCCTGTCACTTTTGCTAAGCTAAAATATCGTCCTACCTTTCTTAACATTCTTTGTCACACACGTTGTCATAAATGCTATCACAGCCTTATGATCACTAATACCTTCTTCCAAGTTAACTGGTTCGATAAGCTCAGCCTCTACTCGCTTTATTTATTCATGAGACCCAGAAAATATTAGCTACAGGCTCCCGGGTAGATGCGAGTTTTCTTGACTTCCGGAAGGCGTTCGATACAGTTCCGCACTGTCGCCTGATAAACCAAGTAAGAGCCTACGAAATATCAGACCAGCTGTGTGGCTGGACTGAAGAGTTTTTAGCAAACAGAACACAGCATGTTGTTCTCCTTAGAGAGACGTCTACAGTCGTTAAAGTAACCTCTGGCGTGCCACAGGAGAGTGTTATAGGACCATTGCTTTTCATAATATATATAAATGACCTAGTAGCTAGTGTCGGAAGTTCCATGCGGCCTTTCGCGGATGATGCTGTAGTATACAGAGGAGTTGCAGCATTAGAAAATTGCAGCGAAATGCAGGAAGATCTGCAGCGGATAGGTACTTGGTGCAGGGAGTGGCAACTGACCCTTAACATAGACAAATGTAATGTATTGCGAATACATAGAAAGAAGGATCCTTCATTTTATGATTATATGATAGCGGAACAAACACTGGTAGCAGTAACTTCTGTAAAATATCTGGGAGTATGTGTACGGAACAATTTGAAGTGGAATGATCATATAAAATAAATTGTTGGTAAGATGGGTGTCAGGTTGAGATTCATTGGGAGGGTCCTTAGAAAATGTAGTCCATCAACAAAGGAGGTGGCTTACAAAACAGTAGTTCGACCTATACCTGAGTGTGGGATCCGTACCAGGTCGGGTTGACGGATGAGATAGAGGAGATCCAAAGAAGAGCTGCGCGTTTCGTCACAGGGTTATTTGGTAAGCGTGATAGCGTTACAGAGATGTTTAGCAGACTCAAGTGGCAGACTCTGCAAGAGAGGCGCTCTGCATCGCGGTGTAGCTTCCTGTCCAGGTTTCGAGATGGTGCGTTTCTGGATGAGGTATCGAATATATTGCTTCCGCCTACTTATACATCCCGAGGAGATCACGAATGTAAAATTAGAGAGATTCTAGCGCGCACGGGGGCTTTCCGGTAGTCGTTCTTCCCGCGAACCATACGCGACTGGAACAGGAAAGGGAGGTAATGACAGTGGCACGTAAAGTGCTCTCCGCCACACAATGTTGGGTGGCTTGCGGAGTATAAATGTAGATGTAGAAGGGAGTCCTGAATCTAATCACATACCCGATTAGTTTATAACTAACTGCATAATCTGAAAACAAGTCTGAGGTGACTATTAATGTTGCCTGGTAGGTATTTAATGGCGTAATGCACCGACTGCTGCTCAGTTCCTCGGCAGTAGAAGGGCACGAGGTCGGCATGTACGGGACGCCTCGTCCATTATTCATCAGACTGTGGAGCCCCACGACTTTCTGACCTGGACCGGCTGTCGCAGCTGTGGCTGGGGACACTCGGGAGCCGGCGAGGAATCTCGGCGACCCCCCTGCCCCCCTGTCGCCCCCCTCCCCTCTCTGACACCACCCTGCAGCCAACACAGTGGGTGTTTCAATTATCTCGGCGCCATGTCGACCCCGGCAATGACAAATGCGCGCGCCTTTGACGCTCGCCCAGGCGACCGCTGTAGCTGCCAATCAAGCCCAGCGACTTCCCTCCCCCCCTCCCCCCCAGCTCCCTACCGACGCCCTTCAGCCCTTTGCTGAGATGTCCGCCTCTGATTGCGCCGGCCAATGGCGGCACCCATTTGTCACGTGACCCGCGCCCTTGGGATGCTGTTGGCCGTCGCGTCCGCTCTGGACCCTAGGCGCCTGAGATTCCTCTGCGTGTTCCGAGCGGTCGCGACGTCACCATCATCGCTGCTCGTCCAGAGTCTTCTCGCTCACACCTCGTGGCAGCCCGCCACTTAAATCTAATGAATAGTTACAGTGGACGGCCTGGACCATGCTGAACACGCAATACACCGAGGTAACAAAAGTCGTAGTATAGCGACATGAAAATACGTAGATGGCGATAGTATCACGTGCACAAGGGCAGTGAATTGGCGGAGCTGTCATTTGTACTCAAGCGATTCATGTGAAAAGGTTCCCTTCGTGATTACGGCAGCGAATAGTAAATGGTTGCGAAATCACACTTGACCTCTTAGCCACAAACAATCCAGAGCTGATAGAGAGCATCACGACTGATACAGGGATAAGTGATCACAAGGTCGTTGTAGCTAGGCTCAATACCGTTTCTTCCAAATCCACCAGAAACAAACGCAAAATAATTTTATTTAAAAAACCGGATAAAGTGTCACTAGAAGCCTTCCGAAGAGACAATCTCCATTCCTTCCGAACTGACTATGCAAATGTAGACGAGATGTGGCTCAAATTCAAAGATACAGTAGCAACAGCAATTGAGAGATTCATACCTCATAAATTGGTAAGAGATGGAACTGATCCCCCATGGTACACAAAACAGGTCCGAACGCTGTTGCAGAGGCAACGGAAAAAGCATACGAAGTTCAGAAGAACGCGAAATCCCGAAGATTAGCTAAAATTTACAGACGCGCGAAATTTGACACGGACTTCAATGCGAGATGCCTTTAATAGGTCCCACAACGAAACATTGTCTCGAAATTTGGTAGAAAATCCGAAGAAATTCTGGTCGTATGTAAAGTAGACAAGCGGCAAGACGCAGTCAATACCTTCGCTGCGCAGTGCCGATGGTACTGTCACCGACGACTGTGCCGCTAAAGCGGAGTTATTGAACGCAGTTTTCCGAAATTCCTTCACCGGGGAAGACGAATGGAATATTCCAGAACCTGAAACACGAACAGCTCCTAGCACGAGTTTCTTAGAAGTAGATACCTTAGGGGTTGCGAAGCAACTCAAATCGCTTGATACGGCCAAGTCTTCAGGTCCAGATTGTATACCGATTAGGTTCCTTTCAGATTACGCTGATGCAATAGCACCCTACTTAGCAATCAAATACAACCGCTCGCTCACCGATAGATCTGTACCTACAGATTGGAAAATTGCGCAGGTCGCACCAGTGCTTAAGAAGGGTAGTAGGAGTAATCCATCGAACTTCAGACCTATATCATTGACGTCGGCTTGCAGTAGGGTTTTGGAGCATATATTGTATTCAAATATTATCAATCACCTCGAAGGGAACGATCTATTGATACGTAATCAGCATGGTTTCAGAAAACATCGTTCTTGTGCAACGCAGCTAGCTCTTTATTCGCACGAAGTAATGGCCGCTATCGACAGGGGATCTCAAGTTGATTCCGTATTTATAGATACCCCGGAAAGCTTTTGACACCGTTCCTCATAAGCGACTTCTAATCAAGCTGCGGGCCCATGGGGTATCGTCTCAGTTGTGCGACTGGATTCGTGATTTCCTGTCAGGAAGGTCGCAGTTCGTAGTAATAGACGGCAAATCATCGAGTAAAACTGAAGTGATATCAGGTGTTCCCCAGGGAAGCGTCCTGGGACCTCTGCTGTTCCTGATCTATATAAATGACCTAGGTGAGACTCTGAGAAGTTCTCTGAGGTTGTTCGCAGATGATGCTCTAATTTACCGTCTAGTAAGGTCATCCGAAGACCAGTATCAGTTGCAAAGCGATTTAGAAAAGATTGCTGTATGGTGTGGCAGGTGGCAGTTGACGCTAAATAACGAAAAGTGTGAGGTGATCCACATGAGTTCCAAAAGAAATCCGTTGGAATTCGATTACTCGATAAATAGCACAATTCTCAAGGCTGTCAATTCAACTAAGTACCCGGGTGTTAAAATTACGAACAACTTCAGTTGGAAAGACCACACAGATAATATTGTGGGGAAGGCTAGCCAAAGGTTGCGTTTCATTGGCAGGACACTTAGAAGATGCAACAAGTCCACTAAAGAGACAGCTTACACTACACTCGTTCGTCCTCTGTTAGAATATTGCTGCGCGGTGTGGGGTCCTTGCCAGGTGGGATTGACGGAGGACATCGAAAGGGTGCAAAGAAGGGCAGCACGTTTTGTGTTATCACGTAATAGGGTAGAGGGTGTGGCAGATATGATACGCGAGTTGGGATGGAAGTCATTAAAGCGAAGACGTTTTTCGTCGCGGCGAGATCTATTTACGAAATTTCAGTCACCAACTTTCTCTTCCGAATGCGAAAATATTTTGTTGAGCCCAACCTACATAGGTAGAAATGATCATCAAAATAAAATAAGGGAAATCAGAGCTCGAACAGAAAGGTTTAGGTGTACGTTTTCCCCGCGCGCTGTTCGGGAGCGAAATGGTAGAGAGATAGTATGATTGTGGTTCGATGAACCCTCTGCCAAGTACTTAAATGTGAATTGCACAGTAATCGTGTAGATGTAGATGATGCGAATTAACAGACTGAACTGCAGTTGGAGCCAGCCGCATGGAATATCCTATTCCGAAAATCGTTAGGGAATTCAATATTTTGAGATCCACAGTGTCAACAGATATTATCCCTCACCACGGAAAACACAGCGGCCAACGGCCTTCACTTAACGACCGAGAGCAGCGGCGATTGTGTAGAGTTGTCGGTACTAAGAGACAAGCAACACTACTGAAATAACCCCAGAAATCCATGTGGGACTTAACGATGAACGTATCCGTTAGGACACTGCGGCCAAATTAGGCGTTAATGGGCCACGTCTGTTGGCAACGAACGCGAGTGCCTATTCTAACAGCATGGAATCGCTTGCAGCGGCTCTCCTGGGCTAGCGACCATATCGGTTGGACCCTAGACACCCGGAAAACCGTGACCTGGTCAGACGAGTCCCGGTTTTACCTGGTGATTGGGTTTGAGAGTAGTACAGACCTCACGAAGCCATGGACCCAAGTTGTCAACTAGGCATTGTGCAAGCTGGTGGTAGCTCCATAATGCTGTGGGCTGTGTTTACATGGAAGGGACTGGGTTCTCTGGTCCGACTGAATCGATCATTGACTTGGTGACCACTTGAAGCCGTTGGACTTCATGCTCCAAAAAAACGATGGCATTTTTTTGGATGACAATTGTGTGCATCTGTCCTAGGCCCTTCTTAAAAACGGGAGTGACCTGCGCTTTCTTCCAGTCGCTAGGTACCCTTCACTGATAGAGCTATATTTGATAAATTACTTCTAGAAGGGCAGGTATCTCATATGGCCCGGATCCCTTTCCAGTACTAAGCTATTGTAATTGTTTTTCTGTTCCGCGATCGGTTATCCCCATATCTGCCATTCTGACGTTCCCACGACAGCTGAAAGGAGGGACCGTTTGGCGATCTTCCACGGTGAAACAATCTTGGAAGAACTAATTCAGTATTTCGGCCTTCTCTCTGTCGTCTTCCTTTTCGGCGCCGCCGGCCGATGCGACCGAGTGGTTCTACGCGCTTCAGTCTGGAATCACGCGACCGCTACGGTCGCAGGTTCGAATCCTGCCTCGGGCATGCATGTGTGTGATGTCCTTAGGTTAGTTAGGTTTAAGTAGTTCTAAGTTATAGGGGACTGATGACAGATGTTAAGTCCCATAGTGCTCAGAGCTATTTGAACCATTTTTTTTTTCGGCGCCAGTATTGTCACTGAGTGAATGAACAGATAATTTTGACCCATTTACTGATGTTACATTCGACCAAAACTGTGCAAGTTAGTAGTAGCTCCATAATGGTGTGGAGTGTGTTTACATGGAATGGACTGGGTCCTCTGGTCCGACTGAATTGATCATTGACTTGGAGACCATTTACAGCCATTCATGGACTTCATGCTCCAAAAAAACGATGGCATTTTTGTGGATGACAATGCGCCAAGTCACGGGCGCTACAATTGTTCGCGACTGGTTTGAGCAACATTCTGGACACTTAAAACGAATGATTTGGCCACCCAGATCGCCTGACGTGAATGCCGGTGAACATTTATGGGACGTAATCGAGAGATCAGTTCGTGCATGGAACAGTGCACCGTCAACACTTTGGCAGTTATGGACCACTGTAGAGGCAGTATGGCTCGATTTCTCTGCAGGGGACTTCCAACGACTAGTTCATGCCACGTCGAGAAGCAGCACTGACCCGGACAAAAAGAGGTATCCATTGACTTTTGTCACCTCAGTGCAAACCTGCGGGATTAGATGACCCGTGTACTGAACAAATAAAAATATTTCGTTAAACAACCATGGAATGGATACTAGCTATGACGAGTAACTGTGTTCTTAAAATGCTAAAATTGCTAAGACCTTTCTTTCTGTTTTTCGGAGTTACCAGTCTTAGACTGCCAGAATGAGATTTTCATTCTGCAGCGGAGTCTGCTCTGATGTAAAACTCCATGGCAGATTACAGCTGTGTGCCGGACCGGAACTCGAACTCGGGACATTGGCCTTTCGCGGGCGAGTGCTCTACCATCTGAGCTACCCAAGCACGACTCTCAGTCTGTGACTGATTTGATGCAGTCCACCACGAGTTCCTCTCCAGTGTCAACCTCTTCATCCCAAAGTAGCACTTGCAACCTACGTCTTAAATCAATTCCTGCATATTCCAATGTCTGCCTTCCCAACCCCTACCCTCCCACTCCCACCTCCACCCTTTCAGTTGCTGCGCGGAGTGGCCGTGCGGTTTCAGGCGCCATGTCACGGATTTCGCGGCCCCTTCCCCCCGGATTATCGACTCCTGCCTCGGGCATGGGTGTGTGTGTGTTGTTCTTAGTGTGTAAGTCTAGGGACCGATGATCACAGCAGTTTTGTCCCTTCGGATTCACACACATGTGAACATTTTTCCCACCTCAGTTTTTACTCTCTACAGCTTCCTCCAGTTGCAAGAAAGTTATTCCCTGACGTCTTAAAAAGTGCCCTATCATCCTGTCCCTTCTTTTTGTCAATGTTTTCCGTATATTCCTTTCTTCGCCGATTCTGTAGAGAATCTCCTCATTCATTATCTTATTAGTCGACCTGTTTTTCTACATTTTCCTGTAGCACTACATCTCAAATGCTTCGACTCACTTCTGGTGCGGTTTTCCCACAGACCATGTTACACAAACATGCAGTGCTCTGCTCCAAACGTACATGCCGGCCGGGGTGGCCGAGCTGTTCTAGGCGCTACAGTCTGGAACCGCTCGACCGCTACGGTCGCCGGTTCGAATCCTGCCTCGGGCATGGATGTGTGTGATGTCCTTACGTTAGTTAGGTTTAAGTAGTTCTAAGTTCTAGGGGACTGATGACCTCAGATAAGTCCCATAGTGCTCAGAGCCGTTTTGAACCAAACTTACATTCTCAGAAATTACTTCCGCAAACGAAGGTGTATGCTCCATACTAAGAGGTTAAGTGAGTTATTATCCGCAAAGTCGTTATAAAATTGTATTGTAATCAAATAGAAAACTTAGAACAACATCATTTTTCAACGAAGTACCCTTGCGTTTCAATGCACTTGGTCCATCGTTCTGCAAGCATCCTGATGTCTTCGGTTGAGCTGCGAGCCAGGAATGCACCGCTTTTTCACTGCTTCGTCCGAGACAAATCGATGGCCCCTTAATGCCTGTTTGACTGGTCCAAATAAGTGATAATCAGAAGAGGCAAGGGGCGGATGATCCAGTGCTTCAAATTTGAGTTTCTGGATCGTTTCAGCAGTGTGGGCAGCGGTATGAGGACGGGCATTGTCGTGCAACAACACACCTTTCGACAGCAATCCTCGGCGTTTGCTCCGAATTGCAGGCTTTAGCCTGGCGGTAAGCATCTCACTGTATCATAGACTGTTTACTGTTGTGCCCCTTTCCCCATAATGTTCCAGTACTGGACCTTATGCGTCCAAAAAACCGTAAGCATCAGTTTTCCTGCCGACGGTCGGGTCTTGAACTTTTTCTTGCACAGCGAATTTGGATGCTTCCATTCCATACTCTGCCGTTTACTCTCCGGCTCGTAATGATAGATCCATGTTTCGTCACCAGTCTAAGAAGTTGTCCCATTCGTTACCACAGCGACCCAAATGTTTTTTGCAGATGCTCAAGCGCGTTTGTTTATGCCACTGTGTGAGTTGTTTTGGGACCCATCTTAAACGAACTTTATGAAACCCAAGTCTGTTATGGATGATTTCGTAGGCAGAACCATGACTAATTTGCAGACGATGTGCTACTTCGTCAGTAGTTAATCGTCTGTCTAAGAGAATCATTTCATGTGAACGCTCAATGGATTATTTATTTGTGACAGTAAACGGTCGTCCGGCTCCTTCATCGTGCGTAACAGTTGTGCGACCATTTCGGAATTTTTCAATCCATTCGTAGACATTCCGTTGTGGTAAAACCACTGTTCCCGTACTGTACCGAAAGTCTTCGATGAATTTCGGTCCCTGATACGCCTTCCGACAATTTTTTTGGTGCAAATAGACAGCGGAGCAGCCATGATTAACAGCGCGGCAGCGATAACGAAACAAACCTAGCAGCTTGAAAATTGCAAAGATATAACAACAAATAAACAAAGCATGCATCATCAACGTAAAACGACAGTACTACCAACATAAACATAAATATAACTAAATTGCGGATAATAATTGACTTACCCTCGTAGTAGACTTCTTCTGGCCAGGAATAACGTATTCCCCAGTGTTACCGTGCTTTTTAGGTCCTCCTTGCCCCGTCCATTGAGTGTTATTTTGCGGCCAAGGTAGTGAACAGAATTCCTTAACTTTGTGTACTTCGTGATCCCCAATCCTGATATTAAGTTTCTCGCTGTTCTCATTCCTGCTACATCTCATTACTTTCATGTTTCTTCGATTTACTCGTATTTTAGACTAATTAGACTTTACAATATCTTAACTTTTGGAATTGTCGTTTATAACTACAAATACATCGGCTTGTAAAACGGAAGGACGAAAGTAGCTTTCGTATGCTGTGTCACTGCCAGGTAGCATAGCTCGAGGGAGGACTACACATACAAGGAACAGGAAAGTAAATGAGACAGCGGAAAGAAACACGAAAAGAGATCAACAGAAATGACGCCTTTATTCAAAAAGAATAATCACAACGAAGCCACCGCTATTCATGATGATACCTAACACATTACAAAAATTGAGACTCTGATCCTGGCTGCATTGCGCGTTCCCGCCGCTCGCTATATGACGTTAGGTTCAGCATTGTGGAACATGATCGTTCTGGTGTTCGAGGTGTTAGTGTGTGCGGAGGTATAATGTTGCCTGGGCGCACTGACCTTCAAATCTTTGAACTCGGCGCATTCACTGGTCAAGGTTATTGTAACACTACATTCCATCCCCAAGTGCGTCTTTTTTTTATACAGGTAGGAAATTTTAAGTTGACAAACCAGAATAACACGAAAAATAAGCTTCACACAAAAAAACTTGTAGAATCCAAAGCTGACTATTTTCGAGGAGATCATCTGCTGGTGCTAAAATTAGCCCACCACCCCAGCCCCCTCTCTCCCCATAGGGTGGGGTTTGAGAAAGAGGAATTAGAGTTTTGCAAATGTTGACCCAAATATTAACTTTTTTCTGCAGATTCGGATAACTTTTGTTTGTTTCATGATCGTGAGGCCACATAATTTTTAATTATCAAACAAATCTTCTCACTAGCTAACTAACCAAACATCCTAATTACTAACGAGTGAACTCATTAACTAAAAAACTGATTCACGAACCTAATTTTTTATTAGATTCGGAGTAATCACTCTTGTTCGTCGAGAAGTCTCACAACTGGAGTGGTTGCTTGATTTGGGACGTTTAGTTTCTGGTGGAAAAATGTAGAAAACGACATTCATAAATTTATTGACTTAAATCACGTTGTTCACACCTTTATTTCATTTCGGAATATCGCGGCTGTTACGTCGTTTACGTTTTTAGAATTATGTACGATACTCGATATCCCACTCAGCCCTGATCGATAATCGATGCTCTTATCCAGCCCTTGCTTCATTTTTGGTTAGCGAGTAGGTTAGTCATTTACTTTGTTTACTCTGTCAATTAATGAGTTCACTCGTTAATAAGTAGGATGTTTGGTTAGTTAATTAGCCAGTCAGATGATTTGTTTGATAATTAAGTTATGTGGCCTGATGATCACGAAACAAACGAAACTTATCCGAATCTGCGGAAAAAAATCAATATTTGGGTCAACATTTGCCAAACTCTAATTTCTCTCTCTCAAACCCTATCCTATGGGGAGATGGGGAAAGTTTTATTTTTAGTGAATCAAAACTTACAAAGTAAATAAGTATTTTTTATCTATCCGTAACCATTTTCCATGCAAAAATGAGAACATGGATTTTCTTCAATTACAGCGCCAACTACCAAGAATCAAAACAAACGTTCAAAACAAAATGTACGCAGTATTTTATGCAGAATCTGAGTCTGCAATAAAAAATGTGGGTTCCCATCTGAAATTTTAAAGCTGCCTCCCGCCCCACCACCAGGGGGCTGGGGTGGCGGGCTAATTTTAGCCCCAGCAGATGTCCCGCTCGAAAATAATCAGCTATGGATTCTACACATTTTTTCGAGTGAAGCTTATTTTTCAGGTTATTCTGGCTTGTCAACTTAAAATTTACACCCTGTATAAAAATATTACGCATTGGTGAGGTTTGAACCCAGGACCCATGACATATTTGATTACTACTCAATGACCCAGCCGCCATTTTTTTTTTGTTACCATTTTTCCGTCGTAGTCCTCGACATTTCGTCTGCGTGGACGTGGCATGACTTCCCTTCAGGTCCATCCTTGCATACTTCACTGAGCTTTTTTTTTATGTATTATTATTTCAGTGGACAGCTCGACCTATGATCCGAACACTCTAAGCTAGTGTGCCAGTCCCCGATACCACGTGTGACACCCAATCTCCACAGGGGCAGCAACGCTTATTGCATTTCTAAAGCCTGCGAAGAAATCAAAAGCAGAAGGTCCGTCTATCTTTCTTTGTCAACTCCATATACTGTTAGAGAGAATGATCCTCAGCCGGATTTCCATCTATGCAGGTCGGGCCATTATCACAGAACAAACGGATTTTCGTGTTGCCAAGTCATGCTATGATCAGATCTTTAACCACACGCCACATACAGAAGATGGTTACGAACGAAAGCAGATCACACGCGCGGCTTTCATCCATCTCACAGAAACCTCCGATGCAATCCGATATTGCACTGTAGTGTTATTCTGAATTACGATGCAAAGTTCCTTTGGACATGCATGCATGTTCAAAGGAACAGGCACTGCGGCGATTACAGCCGTTATCAAACACATTAAACGTATTAGCAACTGCGAATATAGATAACCATGAGCTGTGGAATGCAATGACAACGACAATTTGTGGCGGACGGGCAATCGAATCCGGATTTGCTAGTCATCACCAGCAGTCGCCTTATCAATTAAGACGGTATTGCAGTGTCTGTTTTGTTCTGACGCTGAGCAAGCGACTTTCAAGAAAAATATCTCAACTGTACAGGACTATACATACCGTATGTACCAGTACAGGTTGTAGACGCATGGTTGACGACATAGTTTGACTCGAGGCATGAGTCGTGCACGGATAGCCAAATGGTTCAAATGATTCCAAGCACTATGGGACTTAACATCTGAGGTCATCAGTCCCCTAGACTTAGAACAACTTAAACCTAACTAACCTAAGGACATCACACACATCTATGACAGAGGCAGGATTCGAATCTGCGACCGTAGCAGCAGGGCGGTTCCGGACTGAAGCGCCTAGAACCGCTCGCACACATCGGCCGGCTTGGCCAAATGTTCCCTGTTTTTAAATGTAATTGTCATAAAAAAGAAAAGCTGAAATGTTGTGCTTGAAATAGATGAAAATAAATTTCTTAGTTTAATGACTTTGAAAAAAAATATGGTAAGGCGATCGCAGGCGATAAGCGGGAAATCCGGGTTCGTATCCCGGCCCGGCACAAATTTTAATAACCCTCATTCCATTCTACAGCTGATGGTTGTCAAAATTCGCAATTGCGAATAAATGTTATGTATATATGATACAATCAGTTATAAGAAAATAATAACGAAAGTATACAGTAGCGTTAAGGATTACAGACTGGTACAATTCATCATATTAAGCGTACAAATTCATTCTTAAAGTAATCAGATTTTTGAAGCTCTTTTATAAACGGGAGCTCAACGCTTTAAGGAAATATTAGTTGGAATTGGGTTTCCACTGACTTACTAAACTGGTGAACGACTAATATGCCTGCCATCCTTACTACTATATATCTTTTCTTTGAATCTGTGTACATTCAACTCGTCCATATTTTCTGCACATATTTTTTCTTATGAATATTGGTGCTGGACGCAGTTAATTTTAGAAATCAAATAAGAACAGGACATTATGTGCAGCAGTAGCCGCAGAAGGGACGAACAGCTACTCGGAAGCTCACAATGAGCAGCGGCTGGGTGATTCCACATTAGTCTTGCTCCGCAGACAATTACCGCCAGCTACACCCGCCAGACACGGAGTTGCTTGTTTGGCGTGGGAAGTCGCATCTCTGGTGCCATAAACTCGAAGGTGGGACCTTGTGGGACCAGGAGGCAGAAGCTCGCCAAGGATGGTAAAGGGCGAGCTGGCGTCTTTTACAATCCTCTCACGTAATCCCGTCGCCGGGACGGAGGTGCGAGATCGTTCTCTGAGTTTATCGGAGACTCCAATCAAACCGTGTGTACCACATCAAGGTCTTAACGTGAGGTGTCTACACACGTCGTCTTCTTCTTCTTGTGGCTTATCTGTGGCTGGGGCCGCTTCTCCGCAACCGGGCGCAGCCCCAAATCCTCCCGGAACCTGGTAGGTAAGCAGGTAACAAGACCGAATCCTTCCAAACTGACGCAGTGTGACAGAGCGTTGTGTGCGCTAATGACCACAGCTGCCTGCGTCCACTTCGCAGTTCGCGGTAGTTCGTTGTAGAGAGAATGTGTCCTCAGACGAGCTTACAGTTTCAGTAAGTAGGAAGGGAAGGAAAATGCTGGTTTTTGAAAGGTAACACCTTCGGTTTTCAAAAACTGCTGAAAGGTGATCTAGGCAACGGCCTTGCCGCAGTGGATACACCGGCTCCCGTGAGATCACCGAAGTTAAGCGCTGTTGGGCGTGGTCGGCACTTGGATGAGTGACCATCCGGGTCGCCATGCGCTGTTGCCATTTTTCGGGGTGCACTCAGCCTCGTGATGCCAATTCAGGAGCTACTCGACCGAATAGTAGCGGCTTCGGTCAAGAATACCATCTTACGGCCGGGAGAGCGGTGTGCAGACCCCATGTCCCTCCTATCCGCATCCTCCACTGAGGATGACACGGCGGTCGGATGGTCCCAGTTGGCCATTCGTGGCATGACGACGGAGTGCTGAAAGGTGGTCTAGCGCGATGGACGTGCAGAAGTTTTGTTAAAACTGTTATAACTCTGCTTCTGTGAAGAAATCAAGGCTATAAATGATTACAGTTTCCAAAAATAAATATCTAAACAAGATAAAAGATAAAACTTTTAAACATACAATACACGCAAAAATTTTTTACATCTTCTACTGTAACTTCGTATGCTTGTAGTATTCATAACGTTTAGAACAGCTACCTGCTTCAAACGGGAGGATTCGATCCCATCGTTTTTCAGACCCTTCCGGACTTGGGATGATTCGGTACCATTTTTCTGACCGTGGGAGGATTCGGGGCTGCGCCCCCGCGACCAGTCGTCATCCTCTTCTGTCTTGCATTTCCTCAGCGTTCATATTGCCTGCTTCCTTCCGTTGCCTCCTCAATGTCATTATGCCAGCTGCATTGTGGGCGACCCCTTTTCTTCCCCGCGTTTGCTATCCACTATACTATCCTATGTGTTATGGTGTCTTCATTCGTCCTATTGACATAAACCACAGCAGCTGTTTTTGTTGGATGTCATCACAGACATCCCTGTCCATTTTAATTTTTTGTCAGAGTACATCATTTCTTATCCTATCCATCCTAATACAACTTGAGCCTCCATCTCAGTGGCAAGCATTTTTTTTAACATCCTAGGCTTTTGCTTCGTACATGAAGGAGTGCGACTAAATGAAATTTAAAATGTGTATTGGACGCCACAAACAGTCGTTAAAGCAGTCACTAAAGCAATAAAACTTTTAAAAAGTTGCGTTACTGTTCATCATTTTTATTTGCATCTCCTTGTGTTGGCCGTGTTTGCAGTTAAAATTGTTGGATGTGAGGTCCGCCAGTTATGCAAAATACCGTTTTTTTCAGTAACCATACATGTTTCTGCACCACTGTGCCATCATCGGTGGATTTTCGTTTTTATATATAATTAAAAACGAAAACCCACTGATGATGGCACAGTGGTGCCGAAACATACAACCAACAAGTTACATTACTACACTCCTGGAAATGGAAAAAAGAACACATTGACACCGGTGTGTCAGACCCACCATACTTGCTCCGGACACTGCGAGAGGGCTGTACAAGCAATGATCACACGCACGGCACAGCGGACACACCAGGAACCGCGGTGTTGGCCGTCGAATGGCGCTAGCTGCGCAGCATTTGTGCACCGCCGCCGTCAGTGTCAGCCAGTTTGCCGTGGCATACGGAGCTCCATCGCAGTCTTTAACACTGGTAGCATGCAGCGACAGCGTGGACGTGAACCGTATGTGCAGTTAACGGACTTTGAGCGAGGGCGTATAGTGGGCATGCGGGAGGCCGGGTGGACGTACCGCCGAATTGCTCAACACGTGGGGCGTGAGGTCTCCACAGTACATCGATGTTGTCGCCAGTGGTCGGCGGAAGGTGCACGTGCCCGTCGACCTGGGACCGGACCGCAGCGACGCACGGATGCACGCCAAGACCGTAGGATCCTACGCAGTGCCGTAGGGGACCGCACCGCCACTTCCCAGCAAATTAGGGACACTGTTGCTCCTGGGGTATCGGCGAGGACCATTCGCAACCGTCTCCATGAAGCTGGGCTACGGTCCCGCACACCTTTAGGCCGTCTTCCGCTCACGCCCCAACATCGTGCAGCCCGCCTCCAGTGGTGTCGCGACAGGCGTGAATGGAGGGACGAATGGAGACGTGTCGTCTTCAGCGATGAGAGTCGCTTCTGCCTTGGTGCCAATGATGGTCGTATGCGTGTTTGGCGCCGTGCAGGTGAGCGCCACAATCAGGACTGCATACGACCGAGGCACACAGGGCCAACACCCGGCATCATGGTGTGGGGAGCGATCTCCTACACTGGCCGTACACAACTGGTGATCGTCGAGGGGACACTGAATAGTGCACAGTACATCCAAACCGTCATCGAACCCATCGTTCTACCATTCCTAGACCGGCAAGGGAACTTGCTGTTCCAACAGGACAATTCACGTCCGCATGTATCCCGTGCCACCCAACGTGCTCTAGAAGGTGTAAGTCAACTACCCTGGCCAGCAAGATCTCCGGATCTGTCCCCCATTGAGCATGTTTGGGACTGGATGAAGCGTCGTCTCACGCGGTCTGCACGTCCAGCACGAACGCTGGTCCAACTGAGGCGCCAGGTGGAAATGGCATGGCAAGCCGTTCCACAGGACTACATCCAGCATCTCTACGATCGTCTCCATGGGAGAATAGCAGCCTGCATTGCTGCGAAAGGTATACACTGTACTAGTGCCGACATTGTGCATGCTCTGTTGCCTGTGTCTATGTGCCTGTGGTTCTGTCAGTGTGATCATGTGATGTATCTGATCCCAGGAATGTGTCAATAAAGTTTCCCCTTCCTGGGACAATGAATTCACGGTGTTCTTATTTCAATTTCCAGGAGTGTAGTTTCGACGCACTGAGTCGTCAATTGCAAATGTAATTACAAAGGTGGAAAACTGAGTTAATAATTGCAGTGCAGCTTTCCAGGTTTGTGATTACATTTGTAAAAATGACGATCTACAAATTATGTCATTTTTCCGTTCCAACCGCCATATTTCTTATCATGTGGCTCAGAGCATCCTCATCTTCTGCTAGTACGATGTTGTCATCTGCAAAATACGGGCTAAATTTCTTGCTGTCCTCTTCTGTGACTCCCGTATTTTGGCATTTTCTGTGCCAACTCTGCAGGGTTGCTCCTAGATACAGCTGAGACAGGGTTGGTGACAGTTGTAATCTACCCCCTCATTCCTGCTTGTGGCTATTGTCCACAATAAGCAAAGCCTTTTATGAAAAATTTTCTAGGTTACTTAGCTTGTCATGTTCAGTTGCCTCCAGTTCTTCTTGTCTAGGGGGATCTGACTCTTGAAGCTGCAATTCTCCCATTTTAGGTCCACGTGGTTGAATTGAACTAAATAAATTTGAAGAGTGTTGCTGCAGAATTTTTGTTTTCACGTAAATATATTTTGTCACATTTTAGTATATCATACAGTTTTTGATTTTTCACGTTAACAAAGCCGAAATTACATTATTCCCACAAAAATACAACTATACGTCCTGTCACATCAGAGGCGTGCTTACGACTCCCACACTCTGCGGAAATAATAATATTCCAAAGAGTTTACAATTTTTCTTAACAAATGTGTTTCTAATAGTGTCTGTTACTTCATTGCTTTCGATTATTATTTCATAAATGAATCCAGAAATAAACATAGTAACCTGAACATTAATGCGTAATTAATAATAGAAATTTTAAGTGTGCCAGTTATTCGTAATTTAAATTTGTTCTAATAAAAATAATTTTAACTGTTCATTCATAACTAGCATTTATCGAGTATAACATCGAGACTGAAATATTTTATAAAGTAGCTCATTTTCATAAACTGTAGCTTGAAATATAACATACTGGTATCGATAGCTACAGTTGAAGAAAAGTATTGCCAGAGGGGGATGTCCCGCTACACCACATCCTTGCCGAAAACCCTTATTCAACTGAAATTCTTCTGTCAAACTGTTCCAAATCCTTACTCTCGATGTGTTGTTTCTATATAATTTCATAACAGCCTTTAACATTCTTCGACCTAATTCTTTCGGTTTCAACTTTTCCCACTGTTCTTTGGAACATATATTATCATACGTTTTCTCTAGGTTAGTCAATGCAACAGGCGTCTCCAGTCCAACCTTTGTGCGTTTTTCATATATTAGTTTCATTGTCGAGATGTTCTCCATTACCGATCATCCTGTTCGACATTCTGCTTGCTCTTCTGGCGCCTTGTCAGTTGTTTCTTTCTTTACCAAATCTGTCAGTATCTTCGAGAACAGTCGTCCAACGAAAGGGATCACTGCCAATGTTTTATAATTATTTGGATCATTACATAACCCTTCCTCATGCTCTGGTCTTATGTAACATGTTTTCTATTCCAACGGAATATCTTCTCCATGTAACACTTTTTCAAACAGTTTCCTTAGCATATCCCACAATTTCGGTGGACCAAACTTCACCAGGATCCATTACCTGCTGCCTTCTTCGTCTTCCAGTTCCTCACGGCCTGTTGAAGAACAGTTATATCTAAACGCAATAACTCCTCCTGTTGCACCCTTGCCTCACAACTGCGTTAAAATTCAGATCGATTTTCCGGGAGTAAAACCTTAAAGCACGTTATCCATTGACCATGGCTAATATTACGATGATATAGCTTGTCATTAGCTGACACTCGCATTGACTTGATTGTTCTCCTTGCCTCAGAACTTTACATATTTACATCTTTCTTCCCATGAATTTTATTTCCTTTTTGACACTTCTCCTTTCACTTCTCTATTTACTGTTTTATATCTACCTCTGTTTTTACTATCATTTGCGTTCAGGAAAGTCAAGTAAGCTTCTTCTGTCGTTCTAACCATCTCAGCTATGTCTGCATCCCGCCGGCCGGAGTGGCCGAGCGGTTCTAGGCGCTACAGTCTGGAACCGCGCGACCGCTACGGTCGCATGTTCGAATCCTGCCTCGGGCATGGATGTATGTGATGTCCTTAGGTTAGTTAGGTTTAAGTAGTTCTAAGTTCTAGGGGACTGATGACCACAGCAGTTGAGTCCCATAGTGCTCAGAGCCATTTGAACCATTTTCTGCATCCCACCAAACTGATTCCATCATCTTCTCGTATTCTACAATGGCTTCTTCCGCTGCTTCATCTATGACCTTCTTTATCTACTCCCCCTGGCTGTAAATTACCTGGTTCCAGGATACCAAGAAACGATGTGTAAGACACCAACCAATTTCGGAAGCCAATTGTTACTGATAACGCAGTGAAATTCAAAACCGTATAAAATCATCATAGACTATTTAATAGTTGTAATCTGAATCTACCAGGTGGCTATAACGACACTGGCGGTGTTCAAAGTCCTGTAGTGCTGCATCGCCAGATGTTGAAATGTCGTAGGTAATGTTAATGAATCGGTGCACTCACGGGGTTTCCTAAAAAAATCCTTTTTCTGCCACTAGGTGAAAATATGGCGCTGTTAGCAGTCACAATAAAGTGTGGGACAAGAAAAAGCGAAGGTACCGTTCAACACACGGTAACTGTGATTCTGGCACATTTGTTGGGATATGGTCACAAGATACAGCATGTGTTGAATATGGTCCCCCGACGCAGCAGTATTCTTCATCTGTAACATGGCATGATCGACAGTTGTTGGTGTCACATCCGGTGTAATCAGAGCGAAGTATCGTCGTATGCCATCCTTCAGTTCAGGAAGAGTTCAGACCCATCCCTGATCGACACAAGCTTGCTCATACACCTACAACCAAAAGTCAAATATATTTAGGCTGGGGATCTGGAAAGCCACAAAAAAAGAAACTGCATCGAAGCAATGCGGCCATTATCGAAGTTTTCTCGAAGCAAACCTTTCCGCGGCAAGCGACATGGGGCTCGCCCCATCTGCTATGAAAGTAATAGTGCGCACACAGCTGAGTTATTGCGAAGCTGGAAATACACTGAAGCGCTAAAGAAACTGTTACCGGCATACGTATTCAAATACAGAGATATGTAAACCGGCAGAATTCGGCACGGCTGTCGGTAACGCCTGTGTAAGACAACAAGTGTCTGGCGCAGTTGTCAGATCGGTTACTGCTGCTACAATGGCAGCTTATCAAGATTTAAGTGAGTTGGACGCGGTGTTACAGTCGGTGCACGGGGGATGGGACACAGCATCTCCGAGGAAGCGATGAATTGGGAATTTTCCTGTTCGACCAATTCACGAGTGTGCTGTGAATATCAGGAATCCGGTAAAACATCAAATCACCGACATCTTGCAGGAACGGGAACAACGACGACTGAAGAGAATTGTCAACGCGACAGAAATGCAATCCTTCCGCAAATTGCTGCAGGTTTTAATGCTGGGTACCAACAAGTGTCAGCGTGTGAAACATTCTACGAAACATCGTTGATACGGGCCTTCGGAGTCTAAGGCCCACTCGTGTACCCCTGATGACTGTACGACACAAAGCTTTACGCCTCGCCTGCGCACGTCAACACCGACATTGGACTGTTGATGGCAACAAATATGTTACCTAGTCGTAGGAGTCTCGTTTAAAATTGCATCGAGCGGTTGGACGTGTACGGTTATGGAGATAAGCTCACGAATCCAGAGACCCTGCATGTCAGTAGGGGAGTGGTCCAACTGGTGAAGGCTCTGTAATTGTGTGGGGTGTGTGTAGTTGGAGTGATACGGGACCCCTGATATTTCTACAAAAATGACCGGTATATTTGGAACGGCAATAAAAACTAAACGAGCAGCGATAGAAATACACCGTTTGTTGCAATATGCTTGGGACAACAGTACATTTTCAGGCAGACAAACTTTGGAAATTACAGTAGTTACATTTGTCAACAACAGATGGCGCTGCGGTCTGGGAACCTCTATAGTACGATATTTTCCACATATCCACCATGCGTAGCAATAATATGGCGTAGTCTCTGAATGAAATTACCCGAAACCTTTGACAACGTGTCTGGCGGAATGGCTTCACATGCAGATGAGATGTACTGCTTCAGCTGTTCAATTGTGTCTGGATTCTGGCGGTACACCTGGTCTTTCAAGTGTCCCCACAGAAAGAAGTCACATGGGTTCATCTCTGGCGAATAGGGAGGCCAATCCACGCCGCCTCCTGTATGTTTCGGATAGCCCAGAGCAATCACACGATCATCGAAATATTCATTCAGGAAATTAAAGACGTCGGCCGTGCGATGTGGCCGGGCACCAGCTTGCATAAACCACGAGGTGTTCACAGTGTCGTCTAAGGCAGTTTGTACCGCCACAAATTCACGAAGAATGTCCAGATAGCGTGATGCAGTAATCGTGTCGGATCTGAAAAATGGGCCAATGATTTCTTTGGAAGAAATGGCGGCCCAGACCAGTATTTTTTGAGGATGCAGGGACGATGGGACTGCAGCATGGGGCTTTTCGGTTCCCCATATGCGCCAGTTCTGTTTATTGACGAAGCCGTCCAGGTAAAAATAAGCTTAGTCAGTAAACCAAATGCTGCCCACATGCATATCGCCGTCATCAACCCTGTGCACTATATCGTTAGCGAATGTCTCTCGTGCAGCAATGGTAGCGGCGCTGAGGGGTTGCCGCATTTGAATTTTGTATGGATAGAGGTGTAAACTCTGGCGCATGAGACGATACGTGGGCGTTGGCGTCATTTGGACCGCAGCTGCAACACGGGGAACGGAAACCCGAGGCCGCTGTCGGATCACCTGCTGCACTAGCTGCGCGTTGCCCTCTGTGGTTGCCGTACGCGGTCGCCCTACCTTTCCAGCACGTTCATCCATCACGTTCCCAGTCTGTTGAAATTTTTCAAACAGATCCTTTATTGTATCGCTTTTCGGTCCTTTGGTTATATTGAACCTCCGTTGAAAACTTCGTCTTGTTGCAACAACACTGTGTTCTAGGCGGTGGAATTCCAACACCAGAAAAATCCTCTGTTCTAAGGAATAAACCATGTTGTCTACAGCACACTTGCACGTTGTGAACAGCACACGCTTACAGCAGAAAGACGACGTACAGAATGGCGTACCCACAGACTGCGTTGTCTTCTATATCTTTCACATCACTTGCACCGCCATCTGTTGTTGAAAATTGTAACTACTGTAATTTCGAAAGTTTTGTCCGCCTGAAAATGTACTGTTGTCCCAAGCATATTGCAACAAACGGTGTATTTCTATCGCTGCTCGTTTAGTTTTTATTGCCGTTTCAAATATACCGGTCATTTTTGAAACACCCTGTAGATACAAATATAACAGTTGACACGTACGTAAGCATCCAGTCTGATTACCTGCATCCGTTCATGTCAATTGTGCATTGCAGCAGGACAGTGCGATATCCCACACCTCCAGAAGTGGCTCCAGGAACACTCCTGTGAGTTTAAACACTTCTGATGGCCACCAAACTCCCCAAACACGAACATTATTGAGCATGTATGGGGTGCCTTGCAATGTGCTGTTCAGAAGAGACCCCCACCCCGTCGTTCTGTTACGGATTTATGGACAGCCCTGCAGAATTCATGGTGTCAATTCCCTCCAGCGCTACTTCAGACTTCAGTCGAGTCCTTGCCACGTTGTGTTGCGGCACTTCTGCGTGCCCGCAGTGGCTCTACATGATGTTAGGTAGGTGTACGAGTTTCTTTGGCTCCTCTGTGTATATAATATTGGCAATCGAGGGTTGTAACTTAAATAGTGGCAACTGTTTATTCGTAACCGACACAAAAGAGTTACATGTCAGCACCTGTTACTGTCCTTCAAAGTAGTCACCAGTGTTGTGTAGATCCCGTTGCCAGCGATGTGGAAGGCGTAGTATACCGTTAGCAGGACCTGTTCTGTTGATGGTGCGAATGGAGCGGTCTACTGCCTGTCTAATCTCTGGAACAGTTCTGAAGCGAATGCCACGAAGTGGTTCCTTCATCTTCGGAATCAAATCAAAGTCACAACGACTTAAGTCCGGGGAGTATGCTGGATGGTAGAGTACTTTCCAGTCCCATCGACCAAACAGAGCAGCCACAGCTTGCGCTGTATGAGCCTGCGCATTGTCGTGCAAAATGATGGGTGGATTGCGGAGAAAGTATCGCCGCTTCTTTCGCAAAGCTGGTGGTAGGTGATGCTCCAAAAACGAACAGTATTACTGTGCATTGACCGTCTGCCGTGGAGGAGCGTAATGCGTTAGGATAATACATTCACAGTCGTACAGCCGGCCGGGGTGGCCGAGCGGTTCTAGGCGCTACAGTCTGGAACGGCGCGACCGCTAAGGTTTCAGGTTCGAATCCTGCCTGGGGCATGGATGTTTGTGATGTCCTTAGGTTAGTTGGGTTTAAGTAGTTCTAAGTTCTGGGGGACTGACGACATCAGATGTTAAGTCCCATAGTGCTCAGAGCCATTTTTGAACAGTCGTACACGAGAATCACCATAACTTTAGACCGCTCCATTCGCACCATCAACGGCAAATTACGCACCCACATCGCTGGCAACGGGTTCTACACAACGCTGGTGACTACTTTGAAGGACAGTAACAGGTGCAAACATGTAACTCTATGTCGCCTGTGAATAAACAGTTGCCACTGTTTAAGTTCCAGCCCTCGTATTTAGCAGTCAGGTTCAACGAGCTTAGAAAACAAAGCAAAGTGCTACGGAAAAGAACAATATTTCCATTCATTAAGTGTGGAAACGCCCCATTGGACATGAGGTGTTTCTCAACAAAATAGTAAAATTTACTATGTCATAACATGAAAACTATGATGTATACCTGAGGTATTTCTATCACAGTGGATGTCGCTGCCTTCAAAGATACACACTCCGTCTTCAGGCCACGAGTGGCCTACCGGGACCATCCGACCGCCGTGTCATCCTCAGTGGAGGATGCAGATAGGAGGGGCATGGGGTTAGCACACCGCTCTCCCGGTCGTTATGATGGTTTTCTTGACCGATGCCGCTACTATTCGGTCGAGTAGCTCCTCAATCGGCATCACGAGGCTGAGTGCACCCCGAAAAATGGCAACAGCGCATGGTGGCCTGGATGGTCACCCATCCAAGTGCCGACCACGCCCGACAGCGCTTAACTTCGTTGATGTCACGGGAACCGGTGTATCCACTGCGGCAAGGCCGTTGCCTTTCAAAGATACATAATCCGCCAACATTTCATTTTGCAGAAAATGTGGACATGGGAGGTTTCTGATTTTATCGATTCAGTTGTGATTTGTCTTTTACTGGGTGTTACAAACCCCATCCCGTCGTGCGGGTAGCGGCCAGCTCCCCAGAGCGGTACCGGACGGTGTCGCCGTCGAGATAAGACGGCGCCGGCAGCGCATCACTCATCGGACGTCACGCGCCTCTCCTGGAGACGTGCCGGGGGATTCTGAGGACCCGCCGCCTGGACGGCGCTGTCCGACGATAGGGGCAGCAGCGATAGGCTGGGCGTGGAGCCTCCCAGGCAGACCCCTGATGGATGGCTACTGCCGTGGTCCGTCAGGGGGTGCGACGGGCCCCGTCTGGGCTTCGGGCCCGCATCACACACTTCTGTGTGTCTCCCACAAACATTGCAGCTGTTACGAATTAACTACACTACTGGTCATTAAAATTGCTACACCACGATGTTGACCTGCTACAGACGCGAAATTTAACCGACAGCAAGAAGATGCTGTGATAATCAAATGATTAGCTTTTCAGAACATTCACACAAGGTTGGCGCCGGTGGCGACACCTACAACGCGCTGACATGAGCAAAGTTTCCAACCGATTTCTCATACACAAACAGCGGTTGACCGGCTTTGCCTGGTGAAACGTTGTTGTGATGCCTCATGTAAGGAGGAGAAATGCGTACCATCACGTTTCCGACTTTGATACAGGTCGGATTGTAGCCCATCGTGATTACGATTTATCGTATCGCGACATTGCAGCACGCGTTGGTCGAGATACAATGACTGTTAGCAAAATATGGATTCGGTCGGTTCAGGAGGGTAATACGGAACGCCGTGCTGGATCCCAACGGCTTCGTATCACTAGCAATCGAGATGACAGGCATCTTATCCGCATGGCTGTAACGGATCGTGCAGCCACGTCTCGATCCCTGAGTCAACAGATGGGGACGTTGGCAAGACAACAACCATCTGCACGAACAGTTCGACCACGGTTGCAGCAGCATGGACTATCAGCTCGGAAACCACGGCTGCGGTTACCCTTGACGCTGCAGAGAGGAGCGTCCGCGATGGTGTACTCAACGACGACCCTGGGTGCACGAATGGCAAAACATTTTTTTCGGATGAATCCAGGTTTACAGCATCACGATGGTCGCATCCGTGTTTGGCGACATCGCGGTGAACGCACATTGGAAACGTGTATTCGTCATCGCCATACTGGCGTATCACCAAGGCGTGATGGTATGGGGTACCATTGGTTACACGCCTCGGTCACCTCTTGTTCGCATTGACGGCACTCTGAAGAGTGGACGTTACATTTTAGATGTGTTACGACCCGTGGCTCTACCCTTGATTCGATCCCTGCGATACCCTACATTTCAGCAGGATAATGGACGACCGCATGTTAAAAGTCCTGTACGGGCCTTTCTGGATACAGAAAATGTTCGGCTGCTGCCCTGGCCAGCACATTGTGCAAATCTCTCGCCAATTGAAAACGGTCAATGGTGGCCGAGCAACTGGTTCGTCACAATACGCCAGTCACTACTCTTAATGAACTGTGGTATCGTGTTGAAGCTGCATCGGCAGCTGTACCTGTACACGCCATCCAAGCCCTGTTTGACTCAATGCATAGGCGTATCAAGGCCGTTATTATGGCCAGAGGTGGTTGTTCTGAGTACTGATTTCTCAGGATCTATGCACCCAAATTGCGTGAAAATGTAATCACATGTCAGTTATAGTATAACATATTTGCCCAATGAATACCCGTTTATCATTTGTGTTTGTTCTTGGTGTAGCAATTTTAATGGCCAGTAGAGTACATGAATCCGTGGTGTTTGTTCTCTCGGACATGTCCTTAAGAACAGACACCACGCATTCATGTACTCGATAGGCCTATCTAGGCAATAGGTTCACCTTCTTCAGTGCGGTTGCGCAAATACCGGAATCTCTGAGTAGCGAACAGGAGTGTAGTTGACTGCGGATACTAGGCACTCGATCTGTCCCGGACGGTGCAGTGGTTACCACACCCGCATAATAACCAGGAGATTCTGGGTTCGAATCCCGGTCGGGTACATATTTTCGCTCGACACGTTGATACCGCTCATTATACCGCTACAGCAGCTAGCAGTGATTCCCCTTCAATTTATATACGACGTAACCAATTAAATCTATTTTTAGACTAGTTTAGACCCCGCTGCTTCGCTCGCATAGACTGTTTGGCCTTCAGACATATTTTTTGTTTTTATGTAATCGAGTTTTGATATTTTTCACAAATTGCAACTCCTTCTGAGTTTTTCACGCTATTTAACGCCATACAAGCACGGCCTTTTCCGAACGTACTTCTGACCAAAAACCGATTCTGGTAGCTGGACTCAAAACATTTTTGTTAATCATGCCATTTCCGTTCCTGTTCAGATATTTCGATAGCAACTTCTATGCAATAACAAATATTTCTCTAAATCTTACCGAAAAGTGAAATATCAGTTTTCATAAATTTCGCTTTAAAATTTTTTTAATGGAACGAAATATTTTCTTAAAAATTTTCATCCTCTGTTGCACTTCATTAGCGATTTAAATTCCAGAAACAATGAAACACGATTTTTTTTTGTTTCTAACCGAGAAGTCAAGTACCAGTTGTCACAGATGTAGGCTTAAAAATCCCTTAGCAGTTCTTTAGTAACTATTTATTCTGAAAAAGAAGTGTCACCCACTGTTATATACTCTTGATGGTTTAATTTCCAAAAATGCTGAAACACGAATTTTTTATTCTCTGGCTGAGAACCAAATACTAGTTTCCGTAGGTCTAGCTTCAAATTTCCCTGAAACCGACATACGTTCAAAGAGCCTTTTATCACCTATTTCACCGACTTAGGAGTGGAATTTCGGATAATTCCTTCTTAAACGACGCCTAGAGAATATGACCTCACCCAGTTTCGACTAGGCCATGATGAGTCAATGAATCAGTCCCACCCTGTTTCACCTGTTTAGCGGTTTAATTTCCAAAAACAATGGAACATATTTTTTTTTAAATTTGTAACAGAGAAGTCAAGTGTGTTCATGGACGAAGCTTTAAAAATACTTCAGTAGTTCTTTAATAATGATATATTACAAAAAGAGTTTTCATCCACTATATCACCCCCCATAGGATTAAATTTCCAAAAATATTAAAACACACATCTCTTTATTTCTGACAGAGGAACCAAATACGAATTTTCGTAGATCTAGCTTCAGAACTGCCTTAGCAGCGACTTTTTTTTAAAAAAAAAAGTCATCCTCTATTTCACGCCCTTAGGGTTGGAATTTCGAAAAATCCCTTCTCTAACGATGTTTACAGTATAAGATCCATACCTTCTCCAAATTTTAAGTTTCTGTCCTCTGCGGTTTGGGCTGGACGATGATGAGTAAGTAATTCAGTCAGTCAGGGCACTGCCTTTTGAATATAGACACGTTCGTACGAGATTTACAGGACGTACCTTAAGGGCCCCACACACGAGCGACCAATTGTAGTGATCCATCGCATGAGCGACCGATGGCTTCGTAGATCGGACTTGCAGGCAAATCGCGGCGATCGGTCGCTGATCGCTGGTTGGATGGAAACACCAGGTAGTCTGACAGATCACATGTGATTTGTGGACGCAGTTTATCTGCCTGGCTGGTTAGCAGCGGTGTGTGGCAGTGTGGTTGGTTGGTTGATCTGGGGGAGGTGACCAAACAGTGAGGTCGTTGCTCCCACCGGATTAGGGAAGGATGGACAAAGAAGTCGGCTGTGCCCTTTCAAACGAAACATCCCGGCGTTTGCCTGAAGCGATTAAGGGAGATCACGGAAAACCTACATCAGGATGGCTCGACGCGAGTTTGAACCGTCGTCCTCTGGAATGCGAGTCCAGTGTGCTAACTACTGCGCTACCTCACTCTGTTGGCCGTGTGGCTGCGACTCGCTTCTCAGTTTTTATCAAGCGTGTTTGTATAGTTTTGTTTCGTTTCGCTTTGTCCATGTCCCTAAGAATTTTGCGTTAGAATTTATAGTCATCCAGGAACCGCGAACTACTCTGGAAGGCGAAGTGGAAACCGGAATTGCCATTTATATTAAGAAATGCAAAATACTCCCTCCGACTTTCATATTATTAACACGGGGAGGGGGGGAGGGTACGACGTCAAACGGGTCGACTTGGAGCAGGAGAGGCAGTGCAATTTTAATTTCCAATGTATATACCTTTATAAATAAATTCATATAACTTGGTTAGCATGACCAGAAAGGATTCAGGATTCACATTCATAGCAGTGGGAGTACAAAAACCGTAACAATATATATATATATATATATATATATATATATTACATATGAAGTTTCATGACTTTGTCACTAACCATTGGCTGCATTTATTGTTGTAGGTACACTTTTCTTCATAAGTAAGAAAGATTATTCGATGAATTTTGCACAGCGTACAAACCATACTTACAGATGTATGTACGTTTAGAGTTTTCCAAATCTATTAAAAACTGCGATAAAAATTGAGTTAATTAACTTTGAAATTTGAGTTTTTTCTAAACATGAAGTTTAAAATGTACAAGCGCATTCATTTTTTCATAAAATAAATAACCTGTAAGTATGGTTTGTATGTTGTGCAAAATTCATCGAAGAATCTCTAATACTTATGAAGAAAAGCGCACCTATAGTAACAAATGCAGCCAATAGTAAGTAAAAAAATCATGAAATTTCACAGATAAAAAAATTTCATTTTGTAATGTTTTTTAACTTCCGTTGCTATGAGTGTGAATCCTGAATCTTTCCCGGTAATGCTGACAAAGTTTTATGAATTTATTTGTAAAGGTATATACAGTGGAAATTAAAATGTCCTGTTGTGCCTCTCCTGCTCAGAAGTCGGCCCGTTTGACGTCCTACGCCCTTAACATTTTCAAGCTCGTGCCGCAGAAGTAAAATTGATAGGAAGTTCAGAGTAATTGTCCCGATACGAAGGGCTCCGTCTTAGGATTTAATTTACTTATGAAATAATTATATGAATTACTGAAGTTCATAACTTCTGAACACAATGACATACGTACATATTCTAATGTTAAGAGAACAGTTTAATTTAAATGTTCAGGGCAAATCTGTTACGCAAGTATACTCAAGTTCCTTGTTATTTCATGTAATCTAACGCTCCTTCACACAGTATACAACAATTACGGTAATCAGTAATTCTGTTATGAAACTTACTGGCAGATTAAAACTGTGTGCCGGACCGAGACTCGAACTCAGTTGGTAGAGCACTTGGCCGTGAAAGGCTAAGGACCCGAGTTCGAGTCTCGGTCCGGCACACTGTTTTAATCTGCTAGGTAGTTTCATATCAGCGCACACTCCACTGCAGAGTGACAATTTCATTCTGGAGTAATGTTGTTATTGACAATATCTCTATAGACGCATCCAGTAAAATGTTGAAATACTTGCAGTTAAACTACAAAACTAAAGAATAAAAGACGTATTGAGGAATAACAAACCTAAAATTAATTCTATTGGTACAATTGCAAGATGTACACGATCCATTTTACGTCACTGATATGTGAAATGTAGTCCGTAAAGTAACTTACACTTCCCAAGAGGCCGGCCGGTGTGGCCGTGCGGTTCTAGGCGCTACAGTCTGGAACCGCGTGACCACTACGGTCGCATGGATGTGTGTGATGTCCTTAGGTTAGTTAGGTTCAAGTAGTTCTAAGTTCCAGGGGACTGATGACCACAGATGTTAAGTCCCATAGTGCTTACAGCCATTTGAACCATTATGAACTTCCCAAGAACAGAGTTTCAAAACTAGTTTAATTAATTATAATTTTTGTTTATTTTAAATTTGTCTTCCAACTATTCGTTGGGACACGGCAATCAACTGCAACTGTATGTAAACGCAGTAGTTCATTTTCCGTAGCAGAATTTCTCGACAAAGTAGCAGTCATATTAGTGATTGAAAATGCTTACGAAATTGCTCATGTATGGGGTGTGTCGTGGAGAGCGACCAACTTCATACAGTTTCCCAAGCGCTGGATCCGTCGGTCGTGTGTGTGCTGGCCCTTTAAGGGAAATGTAACTCATCTACGAAGGAAGTGGCTTCTGAAGCACTTGTTCGGTAGATTTTTGAGCACTGTTTATCAATCTGGGACCCTTACTAGGTGAGAGGGATGGAAGAGAGAGAGAAGATCCAACGGAGAGCGGTGTGTTGTATGACGGGATCGGTTAGCCGACGCGAGAGCTCGACAGAGATGCTCAACAAATTCCAGTGGCCGACGTTACAAGAGAGGCAGTGTTTGTGCATCAGGGAGAGGTTTACTACAGAAATTTCGATACTGCGCTACCTGTGAGGAGTCGGGAAATTTTGGCCAATACAGCAGCTCACCCCGACATTCATTCCTACCACCTGCCATTCGCGAGTGGGACAGGGAAAGGGGGATCAGTCAGCAGGTACAGCGTCAGATGGCTTGAGGAGTGTTGACGAAGATGTAGATGTTTCATGAAACCACAAAAGGTTTCACACTTTCTCCTACACAGACTCTGTGGTATCGATAACAACGATGCCGCCGCGTAGGCGCAAGTTCATAAGTTGACACTACGAGACACCGACGACAGCGCCCTCTAACCGGCGCTACGCAGCTCTACAAGCGACGCTCCGGATACAGCCGATTCCGAGGAGACGACCCAGCAACATTGTTTTAACTTCATAGGGGGCCATTACTGACTTCGTTGCTTCAATGATACACTCCTGGAAATGGAAAAAAGAACACATTGACACCGGTGTGTCAGACCCACCATACTTGCTCCGGACACTGCGAGAGGGCTGTACAAGCAATGATCACACGCACGGCACAGCGGACACACCAGGAACCGCGGTGTTGGCCGTCGAATGGCGCTAGCTGCGCAGCATTTGTGCACCGCCGCCGTCAGTGTCAGCCAGTTTGCCGTGGCATACGGAGCTCCATCGCAGTCTTTAACACTGGTAGCATGCTGCGACAGCGTGGACGTGAACCGTATGTGCAGTTGACGGACTTTGAGCGAGGGCATATAGTGGGCATGCGGGAGGCCGGGTGGACGTACCGCCGAATTGCTCAACACGTGGGGCGTGAGGTCTCCACAGTACATCGATGTTGTCGCCAGTGGTCGGCGGAAGGTGCACGTGCCCGTCGACCTGGGACCGGACCGCAGCGACGCACGGATGCACGCCAAGACCGTAGGATCCTACGCAGTGCCGTAGGGGACCGCACCGCCACTTCCCAGTAAATTAGGGACACTGTTGCTCCTGGGGTATCGGCGAGGACCATTCGCAACCGTCTCCATGAAGCTGGGCTACGGTCCCGCACACCGTTAGGCCGTCTTCCGCTCACGCCCCAACGTCGTGCAGCCCGCCTCCAGTGGTGTCGCGACAGGCGTGAATGGAGGGACGAATGGAGACGTGTCGTCTTCAGCGATGAGAGTCGCTTCTGCCTTGGTGCCAATGATGGTCGTATGCGTGTTTGGCGCCGTGCAGGTGAGCGCCACAATCAGGACTGCATACGACCGAGGCACACAGGGCCAACACCCGGCATCATGGTGTGGGGAGCGATCTCCTACACTGGCCGTACACCACTGGTGATCGTCGAGGGGACACTGAATAGTGCACGGTACATCCAAACCGTCATCGAACCCATCGTTCTACCATTCCTAGACCGGCAAGGGAACTTGCTGTTCCAACAGGACAATGCACGTCCGCATGTATCCCGTGCCACCCAACGTGCTCTAGAAGGTGTAAGTCAACTACCCAGGCTAGCAAGATCTCCGGATCTGTCCCCCATTGAGCATGTTTGTGACTGGATGAAGCGTCGTCTCACGCAGTCTGCACGTCCAGCACGAACGCTGGTCAACTGAGGCGCCAGGTGGAAATGGCATGGCAAGCCGTTCCACAGGACTACATCCAGCATCTCTACGATCGTCTCCATGGGAGAATAGCAGCCTGCATTGCTGCGAAAGGTATACACTGTACTAGTGCCGACATTGTGCATGCTCTGTTGCCTGTGTCTATGTGCCTGTGGTTCTGTCAGTGTGATCATGTGATGTATCTGACCCCAGGAATGTGTCAATAAAGTTTCCCCTTCCTGGGACAATGAATTCACGGTGTTCTTATTTCAATTTTCAGGAGTGTAGTTTGTCCTACTGCTAAAGGCTATTAACGTTGAAGCCTATCCAGTCGCACCTACGGGCTCTTCAGTGTAATTGACTAATAATTGAATGTACTTCCACGTAAAAAGCAGTACCGAGAATCTTACCTCACCTGCTCCTACTCGATTCCTTCACTCGGCCAACCTTCCAGTTTTCAGTAGCAGGCCCACGCGCCGCCTCCCAGGCGGGATACAAAAGACACTATTGTGACAACGGTCGTTCTAAGTTACAGTACTTGTAAAAGAGAGGTAGAAAAGAAATCAGATTCTGTCTAGAGCGCAAGTACAAGTACAGGGCTATTCAAAAAAAAGGACCAGATTTCAAGTATTTATTGCTTCCAAACTACAGAAGACAGATACACGATTCAAACGTTCCTGGAAAGAGAAAAGTTCAAACTTTTATGCATTCAGTGTGAGCACCATGCGTTATATGACGCGTATCAAAACAGTGGCTCATTTCCTGCCACACACGAAGCAGCTGTTGGAATTCAGAACTATAACAGTGCGACGTCGCAGACTTTCAAGAGTGTCAGGCATATGAGGGGTTACAAATGCGGTCTTTGACGTAACCCCACAGACAAAAGTCACAAAGTGTGAGGTCTGGAGACCTGGGAGATTACCGGCGATGAAGTTCATCTTTCGCTACTCCTCGTCCAATCCGACGTCTTCGAATGTTGTCACTCAGGTAACGTCCGACACGTTTAGAGAAATGAGACGGGGCACCATCTTGCATGGAGATGAAATCATTTGAATGATCTTCAAGATGAGGAAATAACCGCCGGCCGCTGTGTCCAAGCACCTCTAGGCGCTTCAGTCCGCACCCGGGCGCCTGGTACGGTCGCAGGTTCTAATCCTGCCTCTGGCATGGATGTGTGTGGTGTCCTTAGATTAGTTGGGTTTGGTTAGGTCTAAGTCTAGGGGACTGATGACCTCAGATGCTAAGTCCCATAGTGCTCAGAGCCATTTGAACCATTTGAGGAAATAACCAGTTTTGAAGCATGTCTAGATAGGTTAGTACTGCCACAGTTTTGTCCATGAACAAGAGACGTCCATAAACTTTGTTTATACAAGTTCAAATTTTAAACTGTTGTCTGTCCAGGAACGTTGGAATGATGGTGTTACTTGCTGTAATTTGTAAAATATAAATGATTGAAATCTTTTCCTTCTTTTTGAAATTCCTTTTATATTCATAAAAATTTCATTGACGTAAGCTACCATTTGCAATAAACAGCATAGACATATGGAAAAGTAACAATAAAAAGATTTATAATTTAGCAACAATTTGCAACAAACAGCATAGCTACATCACGACTCAAACATCTATACCGGGCGAGGTGGCGCAGTGGTTAGACATTGGATTCGCATTCGGTAGGACGACGGTTTCTACCCCGCGTCCGGAAATCGTGATTTAGGTTTTCCGTGATTTCCTTAAATCGATCGACTGAAATGCCGGGATGGTTCCTTTGAAAGGGCACGGCCGACTTCCTTCCCCGTCCTTATCTAATCCGATGAGACCGATGACCTCGCTGTCTGGTCTCCTTCCCCAAACACCCCAACCCTCAAACATCTATAACGCAGACTGAAGAAGCGAATTAAAATTTGTACCAAGATTGAGAGTCGAGTTGAGGTCTCGTGCTAGGGTAGACTGTACAGTTCTGCAAAGCCACTGTGTCAAGGTGGCGTACTGATTATCGCATATGACAGCTGAGTAGATTCAAATCCCAACCTCTGCACCAATTTTCATTCCTAGCCTCAGTCTGTATGTATACATTATACACTGAAGCGCCAAAGCAATTGGTATAGGCATCCGTATTCAAATATAGAGATATGTAAACAGGCAGAATACGGCGCTGCAGTCGACAACACCTATATACGAAAACAAGTGTCTGGTGCAGTTGTTAGATCGGTTACTGCTACTAGAATGGCACGTTACCAGGATTTAAGTGAGTTTTAGCATGGTGTTGCAGTCGACGCACGAGCGATGGGACACAGCATCTCCGGACCGAAGAAAGTGATGGAAGTGCAACCCTTCCGCAAATTCCTGCAGATTTCAGTGCTAGGCCATCAAAAAGTGTCAGCGTGCAAGCCATTCAACGAAATATCGCCGATATAGGCTTTCAGAGCCGAAGGTCGACACATGTACCTTTGATGACTGCAGGACACAAACCCTTACGCCGGGCCTGGATCCGTCAATGACGACATTGGACTTTTGATGACTGGAAACATCTTGCCTGGTCGGACGAGTCTCGTTTGAAATTGAATCGAGCTGATGGACGTGTACGGGTATGAAGACAACGTCATGAATCCAAAGACCCTGCATGTCAGCAGTGGACTGTTCAAGCTGGTAATGGTGTGAGGGGTGTGCAGTTGGAGTGATATGGGACTCCTGATACGTCTATATACGACCCTGACAGGTGGCACGTACGTAACCATCCTGGCTGATCACCTGCGTCCGTTCGTGTCCATTGTGCGGACTTGGTCAATTCCAGCAGGACAATGTGACAATCCACACGTCCAGAATTGCTACAGCGTGGCTCCGGGAACAGTCTTCTGAGTTTATAAAGTTCCGCTGGCCACCAAACTCAACAATCATGAATATTATTGGACATATCTGGGATCCCTTGGAATGTGCTGTTTAGAAGAGGTCTCCGCGCCCTCCGGATTTATGGACAGCCCTGCCGAATTCATGGCGTCAATTCTCTCCAGCACTACTTCAGACATAGTCGAGTCCATGCCACGTCGTGCTGCGGCACTTCGGCGTACTCGCGGGGCGCCTATAAAAAAAAAAGCAGGTGTACCAGTTTCTAAGGCTCTTTATATGTAGTTCCTCGGAAATAAAATATCATAATCAGGGAGAGGCCTTATGCTCACCCCCTTTATCCGGAAATGACTGTATCAGTGAATATGTGTGTGTGTTGTGGTTTATTAAAGGAAAATGCACGGACAGCTTAGTGACTTTTTTTTAATGTATGGCACCCCCCCTAAGAGTGAGAGTGGGAAGTTGTGGGTCGGCGAAGCAGCGACCATCGCTCGCTGCAGACGCCGCTACGCACCTCCACTGCACCCCCTGACGTGCGTCGCGCCGTGACGGATGGCGTCTGGCCGCGTTATCAGCGGCTGCCGGCTCACGCACTCCAGAACAATGCCGGCCATGGCGGGGGCGGGGGGAGACGGACTGACAAGCGCAGGTCCCGTCCCGTCCACCGCCCATTGTGTGAGTCCAGCGCCAGATCCCTATCTGGCCGTTCTGGGAAGCTGCGAGCTGCGCCCGTAACGCCCGCACGCCTCGCCTCGCGCCCAAAATATTCCGGCCGGACATCCACCCCGCACCCCCCTCCTGTGATTTCCTACGGCGTAGCCAGGGTGTCCGGATTTCACGGAAACGTGGCGGACGGGGAGCAATTCTCGCTATCTCGGCGGCGTCCATCATAAAGTGTCACGCCGGCGAGACTTTGATTCTTGGAAGCGATTAAATAAGATGGAACACGACCCAGTCTGACTCCCCTCCACGCTCTATGCACGTTTTGACCATTACACTTCCCTCATACTTTTTTATTTTTATTATTTTATTTTTCAAAACTACAGGTCTCCTACAACAAGCCCACCGGAGGATATATAAGTCATCCCCTTAAAACCCAAGTCACTTTGGAGCACAGTAGTACCAAGCAGTTATCTACGCCTCCATTGCTTTAACTCTTGGTGGTGACACGTGTAGTCACAGGTATGAGTGGTATATGTTCTGCCAAGTTGTAGACGTTTGTGAGAAGCGACACTTGTGACAAACTGGAATGTGGCGACACTTGTGAGAAATCCGGGATGCTTAGGGACCGCCGCACTACCTGCTCGGCTACTACCTGCTGTTGCTTGGTGTGATTGGGCGCTCGGCTTGTGCCGGCCCGGGCAGCTGCCGAGGGACATTCACACTCCTCCAGCGCAGCCAGGCTACATTATTTCATAACTTTTTTGGGTAAGGAAGAGTAGCCTTAGTCAAATTAGAATCCGGAGCCGATTTTGCCTCCACGATATCATGTGACCCATTAGTTTCAGCACAGTTACGCGTATGACCTTTTCATTGGAATTTTTGTTCTCATTAATCTTACATAGGGCATAATTTTCGCTCAACCTCATACATCACGATGTATTTTACAGAAACTATGTTGTTGTTGTTGTTGTTGTGGACTTCAGTCCTGAAATTGGCTTGATGCAGCTCTCCATGCTACTCTATCCTGTGCAAGCTTCTTCATCTCCCAGTACCTACTGCAGCCTACATCCTTCTGAATCTGTTTACTGTATTCATCTCTTGGTCTCCCTCTACGATTTTTACCCTCCACGCTGCCCTCCAATACTAAATTGGTGATCCCTTGATGCCTCAGAATATGTCCTAGCAACCGACCCCTTCTTCTAGTCAAGTTCTCCCACAAACTCCTCTTCTCCCCAATCCTATTCAATACCTCCTCATTAGTTATGTGATCTACCCATCTAATCTTGCCGGCCGAAGTGGCCGTGCGGTTAAAGACGCTGCAGTCTGGAACCGCAAGACCGCTACGGTCGCAGGTTCGAATCCTGCCTCGGGCATGGATGTTTGTGATGTCCTTAGGTTAGTTAGGTTTAACTAGTTCTAAGTTCTAGGGGACTAATGACCTCAGCAGTTGAGTCCCATAGTGCTCAGAGCCATTTGAGCCATCAGCATCCTTCTGTAGCACCACATTTCGAAAGCTTCTATTCTCTTTTTGTCTAAACTATTTATTGTCCACGTTTCACTTCCATACATGGCTACACTCCATACAAATACTTCCAGAAACGACTTCCTGACACTTAAATCTATACTCGGTGTTAACAAATTTCTCTTCTTCAGGAACTCTTTCCTTGCCATTGCCAGTCTACATTTTATATCCTCTCTACTTCGACCATCATCAGTTATTTTGCTCCCCAAATAGCGAACCTCATTTACTACTTTAAGCGTCTCATTTCCAAATCTAATTCCCGCAGCATCACCCGACTTAATTCGACCATATTCCATTATCCTCGTTTTGCTTTTGTTGATGTTCATCTTATATCCTCCTTGCAAGATACAGTCCACTCCGTTCAACTGCTCTTCCAAGTCTTTTGGTGTCTCTGACAGAATTACAATGTCATCGGCGAACCTCAAAGTTTTCATTTCTTCTCTATGGATTTTAATACCTACTCCGAATTTTTATTTTGTTTCCTTTATTTCTTGCTCAATATACAGATTTAATAACATCGGGGAGAGGCTACAAACCTGTCTCACTCCCTTCCCAACCACTGCTTCCCTTTCATGCCCCTCGTCTCTTATAACTGCCATCTGGTTTCTGTACAAATTGTAAATAGCCTTTTGCTCCATGCATTTGACCCCTGCCACCATCAGAATATGAAAGAGAGTATTCCAGTCAACATTGTCAAAAGCTTTCTCTAAGTCTACAAATGCTAGAAACGTAGGTTTGCCTTTCTTTAATCTTTCTTCTAAGACGTCATAGGTTCAGTATTGCCTCACGTGTTCCAACATTTCTACGGAATCCAAACTGATCTTCCCCGAGGTCGGCTTCTACCAGTTTTTCCATTCGTCTGGAAAGAATTCGCGTTAGTAATTTGCACCCTGAACTATTAAACTGATTGTTCGGTAATTTTCACATCTGTCAACACCTGCTTTCTTTGGGATTTGAATTATTATATTCTTCTTGAAGTCTGAGGGTATTTCGCCTGTCTGATACATCTTGCTCACCAGATGGTAGAGTTTCATGAGGACTGGCTCTCCCAAGGCTGTCAGTAGTTCTAATGGGATATTGTCTACTCCTGGGGCCTCGTTTCGACTTAGGTCTTTCAGTGCTCTGTCAAACTCTTCACGCAGTATCATATCTCCCATTTCATCTTCATCTACATCCTCTTCCATTTCCATAATATTGTCCTCAAGAACATCGCCATTGTATGGACCCTCTATATACTGCTTCCACCTTTCCGCTTTCCCTTCTTTGCTTAGAACTGGGTTTCCTTTTCAGCTCTTGATATTCATGCAAGTGCCCCTATATACTGCTTCCACCTTTCCGCTTTCCCTTCTTTGCTTAGAACTGGGTTTCCTTCTCAGCTCTTGATATTCATGCAAGTGGTTCTTTTTTCTCCAAAGGTCTCTTTAATTTTCGTGTAGGCAGTATCTATCTTACCCCTAGTGATGTATGCCTCTACATCCTCACATTTGTCCTCTAGCCATTCCTGCTTAGCCATTTTGCACTTCCTGTCGATCTCATTTTTGAGACGTTTGTATTCTTAGTTACAAGTATGAGTGGCATATGTTTCGACAACATGGTTATGGATTAACAGCGATTAATATAAATTGACTTAGTAATAAGAAAGTCTTAATCACGTTGTAACGTTGTTGGTTTAATTTGCTATGAAAGCGGTGCTGATAGACAATAAAAGCGGGTTAAATCTGTGAGCTGTATGGGGAAGTTAACCTTGCATTACTGCGCAACTGTTTCACCAGGTATCCAGTCTAGCTTACCAAATTTCCAACCAGACTAACATTAACTATAATCTTTTAATCGTCATACGACAACCGGTGATATATATATATATATATATATATATATATATATATATATATATATATATAAGAGAATTTAAATAAAAGGAAATAAGTCAGTTTATATTTGGAAATTTATTTTAACATTGATCATTGAAATTTCAGCATATTAAACTTGATTCATAACTAAACTGGTGCCTTATTTAGGATTGTGAAAATGTGAGATTGTAATCTTATGGCACACATCAAATATGGAGCCAAGATTGGGAGACTGCATACAACACTGCATTCATAAAATAACACACGAAGAACGTTGAAACATATGCAAGAGGAAATTAACCACAACCGACCGATTCAATTTTCACCCAAAGAAGTTACGTTCGTAGCACAATCCTGTCCGTCGTGTAATTACCACACACTGGTATACTAAATTCATACTAACTCTCTGTGGAATCTTACCGAAAAGAATAGCTGAGGGCTACTTTGATGATTACACCACATGCTTCACGTGGTCAACTTGGTTTACACAAAGAGTGTAACTCCACAATAATTTTGATAATTAAAATAAATTAGATCGAAAAGCAATTTACAAAAGAAAAACCTCGAACTGGTTACTATCGTCTTATTATTAACCTGATGGGTCAAACAATTGTATAAGCACGTGGTACTGGTCTCACAAAGTACACCCCACGTGGGTCGAACATAAAGAAAAGTTGCTATATTGAAAAATATTGCCAAGACGAGACGTTATAATCTCACCCACATTCGCATATAAGATTGATGATCTTAGAGTTACTGATCAACACGTGGTTCCAATTTACTCACAAAGTAGTGACAAAGCAACTACCGGAATATATTCTGAACTTCAGACTCGAATTACACTGCGTTGCAATTTACGATAACATTAGATATTTTAGAGCTAAACCTGAAATAAAGGTGATTAAATTTTCAGTTAGGCTGATCTTAAGAAATCCATTGTCCTACGGACTTACCAGACACGCTCTTAGCCGGAGATCTTACCACTTCAGACGCTCGCCACGGACAGACTGACTGGTCCCTTCCTGAGGGGTGGCTCACAAATACAAACGGAAGTGGCCAGAGGGGCAGCTTCCTATACCAACATGACAACGGACGGACAGGACCATACTAAGGATAGAAATCTCTTTGCTTTTAGAAAGCGTAGCTACCTGTTCCGACGTTGGTCCTACTGTTCTCTAGCAGACAGGCTTGTCTGCTACCATCCAGCATGCAACTAGAAATACATTTGCTGATTCATCCTCTCACACAGAAGGGAAGGGGGATGACAGTATCTTATCATATACAGTATATAAAAGAAAGCGGATGTAGGTTCCGTATGAGACTGTGTGACATGAATTACATATAAACTGTGTTTTAAAGTGTAGTAGTGTGACAGATCGTTCTTGTTTATGTGTAAAAGTAACACGTTTCACTGCTCAGTCTCCTCCCAGATAGTCAGAAACACCACAGTAAATTTAGAAGAGGAATTTATGCCGTAAATGACAACAGATTTAAGAAATTAACATGAAAGGAATCCAACAGAGAGCCGGCCGGGGTGGCCGAGCGGTTCTAGGCGCTACACTCTGGAACCGCGCGACCGTTGCGGTCGCAGTTTCGAATCCTGCCTCGGGCATGGATGTGTGTGATGTCCTTAGGTTAGTTAGGTTTAAGTAGTTCTAAGTTCTAGGGGACTGATGACCTTAGAAGTTAAGTGCCATAGTGCTCAGAGCCATTTGAAGCATTTTTTTGAATCCAACAGAGACCTTTCAACGTTTTGTATTTATTTAGTGCCGACCGGTTTCAGCCCATCGTAGGGGCCATCTTCAGGACGAAGATATGGTTGACTGCTGGTGGCGTCACGTCTACGAAGCTGTGACAGGAGACTGCCACACCTTGGTAGGCGTGACGCCACCAGCAGTCGACCATATGTTCGCCCTGAAGATGGTCCCTACGATGGGCTGAAACCGTTCGGCGCTAAATAAATATAAAATGCCATTAAGACTGTTTTCTTAATACTATGAGTGGTATACGTTCTGTCGTAAATACCCCAAGAACAGACAGCACTCGCGATGAAACACTGGCAATATACATGAATTATTCGCGTTAGAGGGATGGAAAGGAAACGGGATGGGAAAGAGATAGAAAGTAAATAATGACTACCCGCCGTACAGGACATTGCGGCAATGCAAAGGCGAGAATTTGTCCCAGACCGGGACTCGAACCCGAATGCTCAGCTTCCCTACATCAGTTGCCTTAACTGCTTTTTTTCTGGTTGGTGGATGACGCAACCTGCCACAAATACTTTTTGAATGTTTTATTTTAGTGCCATAATCGGTTTCGGGCCACCATGCCCATTTTCAGATGGCTTCGAAAAGGTGATGCGGCAAATGCCAATAAACCCAGGAGGAACAATACTTAATCGGCAAAGAATGGGAAGGAATATGAAAGAGTAAAAACATTTAAATATTTAGGTTCTGTAATAACGGAGGACAATAAAGAGGCAGTAGAAATTCAAGAAAGGTTAACGAGTGGAAATTGTTGCTATTTGGCCTTGCAGAATGTATTCAGTTCCAGGAATGTTAGTAGGAATACAAAAATCAAAATAAACACGACCATATTAAGACGCATAGTAATAGAGGGTGAGTCGCGTAAGACGTAACACCCCCATTATTCCGGGGGCGATTGCACGTATCGGCATGCGGTGTTCGGCGAACCATAGCGGACTATGGGGCACATACGTTGGTACGTGCACAATAATCACCACGTTTATATTGACCAAGATAATGAGGCGAGTTCATGTGTTTTAACTGGGACACTGTACTTTTTTTACCATCATCCCAACGCTCCGGAAAAGGCGCGTATAGTGATGTATGTTGCTATTGTGAATCAAACTTCGCTTAAAAGACGCTGGGAAATATTGTACGATTGAACGTCGAGGCGGTCGGAAGCGGCTGCCGACTGTAAACACGTCTCGCGCGACCCGCAGGCCGAGTTGCCGTGCTCTATGCAGCATGCACGGCCTGCGCTACTTAGGTACCTCCCCAGCCGCCCTCTTTTAAACAAAGTTTGAATCACAATAGCGTTACATCACTGAACGCGTCTTTTCCAGAGCGTTCGAATGATGGTAAAAAAAGTATAGCGTCGCATTTAAAAACATGTATTTGCCTCATTACCTCGGTCAATATAAACGTTGGGATTGTTGTACACATACCAACGTATGTGCCCCATTGTCCGCTATGGTTCGCCGAAAACCGCATGCCGATACGTGCAATCGCCCCCGGAATAATGGGGGTGTTACGTCTTACGCGACCCACCCTGTATATGGATGAGAAGACTGGGTATTGACATTGAAGGAGGAGAACTGGTTATTGAGATTCGAAAGATAGATACTGAGAAGCATTTTTGGAGCAGTGAAAGAGGAAGATGGCTAGAGAGTACGGACAAATGTAGAACCACAAACACTTTTTGGACAGGTGGATATTGTTGTTAAAATTAAGCATGGAAGAATAAGATGGGCAGGACTTGCACAGAGAATGCCAGAATGTCAAAGTTTTTATGGGAAGACCTGACGGGAGAAGGAGAAGAGATAGACCCAGGAAAAGGTGGCTGGACGATGTGGAAGTAGATTTAAGGGCGATGGGAATAAGAAATAGGAGAAGGAAGACGATGGACAGAGAAGAATGAGGGCAGGTGATACAGGAGGCCAAGGATCTTCAAGGACTGTAGAGCCAACCAAGAAGAAGAAGAAGATGATGATGATGATTTTTCGTTACATAGATGTTTTGGTTAACAGGATGTCGTCTGCTCCACACCGCACAAGAATATTTGCATATTTAGTGCCACTTTGTTCTTCATTGTTCTGCTCACTTGCTCTGGGCCGACGTCAGATGACACTCCTTCAAGTTGGTCGTTGAATATTTTACTTACGTTTTTTAAGTACACATGGCAGCCTGCTCTACGACTGATTACGGTGAGCTACTGTGCTGGCACCGTCTCAGCCATCCGGTCACAATTTATGATAGGCTCAAATTCCAAACTTCTTGCTTGCTGCATCGCAATCAGCCCATTCCATTAACCCACCCGCCCCTCCTCCGCCCCCCTCCCGCTTTAGTTGCAGATTTCTGATTCACGTAGGAGTCTGTAGGATGGCTGTGCATCCGCTTTGGAACACTTTCGTCAAACAGTAGTCGCACCCGTAGAATTATAGAGATGAGTGGTGTCCCACAGAACAAACAGCATTCGCGATGAAGGAGATACGACATCCAAAGAATGGTTCACCGTTTGTTTCGTACATAATTTACGAGTCGCATCTCAACAGAAATAGCAGTAGAACTTAGAGAAACAAATGAGCTACGAAGTGACGCGTAATTCACGGTACCGTCGCTTGCAGCCTAGTGTTTGCAATATGGCCGACCACGGACGACTTAGCAGCGATCTTGAGTAATGTTACTTTCTCACCAAACCAAAGGTTCTGTTGCGAGTCAGAGGCGGTTTCGACAAATCTTAAATCTTCGTTTGGGCGGTAATTCTCACTTACACCAAGACCTTGGAGTCTTCTCCATAAACTCTTCTTCATATGAAAGTGACATCCATTTACTTCACTTGAGGGGAAAACTTGGCAAAGAGCCAACATCGGAGTTGCCTCAAAATCGACGTACATCGGAAGGATTCCATCCTAAAGCATTCCAGCAGCCCGAGGGCAAACGACAAAGCCAACAGCTGAAATATCCCACATCTCCTCCGTCAAAGACCTCCAAAGCTGTTCACATAGGTTCCAGTAAGGTCATGATGATTTTCTTCTTCTTCTATTACAGGGCCCCTCTGCTCGTCGAGTTCCTCGAGCGTGGAACCATAATAAATTCGCAGCGTTATGAAGACAATTTACAGAAACTATCTACATCTACATATATACTCCGCTAGCCACCAAGCGGTTTGTGGCGGAGGCCACAATTCGCGCCAAAGCCATATTCTACGCCCCCCCCCTCCCCCCCTTCCCCCCCCCCCCCCCCCCCCCCCCCCGCTGATCGCGCGAGGGAAAAACGACTGTCTGAACGCCTCAGTACGAGCGCTAATTTCTCTTATCTTAGAAAGGTGATCACTGCGCGATTTTAAAGTTAGTGGTAATAATATATGCTCTATATTGTCGGCGAAGATCGGATTTCGGAATTTAGTGAGCAGCCCCTTCCGTTTAGCGCGTCGTCTATCTGCAAGTGTGTCCCTCTTCAAACTTTCTCGCCATGGCTAAATGTACCAGTCAGGAATCTTGCCGCTCTTCTTTGGACCTTCTCAATCTCTTGAATCAGACCCAACTGGTAAGAGTCCCATACGGACGAAGAATACTCTAAGACTGGACGAACTGACGTATTGTAAACAATGTCCTTTGATGAAGGACTGCATCGCTTCAGGACTCTACCAATATACCGCAATCTAGAGTTCGCCTTGCCCGTTACTTGTTAGTCTGATCATTCCATTTGAGATCATTTCGAATAGTCAAACCCAGATACTTGACTAATGTTACTGCTTCCAAAGACTGGGGATTTATTTTGTACTCGTACATTAATTGGGATTTTCGCCCTGTTATAAGCTGTAGGTTCCACTTGCTAATTTTGAGAGATAACTGCCAGTCATTACACCACGCATTTATTTTCTGCAAATCCTCACTGATTTGTTCACAACTTTCGTGTGATACTACTTTCCTGTAGACTACAGCATCATCGGCAAACAGTCTAAGGCCGCTGTCAATACCATCAACCAGATCGTTTATGTAAATCGTAAAAGGCAGCGGACCAATCACGTTGCCCTGGGGCACACCTGAACTTACTTTTGTTTCTGTTGAAGTCACCCCATTGAGGACGACATACCGCCCTCTGTCTGTTAGAAAACTATCCAACCGCATATGTCATCGGATAGACCGTAAGCGCGTCCTTTTTGTAGCAAGCGACAGTGCGAAACTGAGTCGAACGCCTTTCGAAAGTCGAGAAATATGGCATCAACCTGGGAGCCGGTATCTAGAGCCTGTTGTATATCATGCTCAAAGAAGGCCAGCTGTGTCTCGCATGACCGCTGTTTCCTAAAACCGTGCTGGTTTCTGCAGAACAGCTTGTCAGAGTCTAGAAAGATCATTATGTCTGAACACAAAATATGTTCCATGATTATACAACAAATCGATGTCAGTGAAATCGGCCGGTAATTATGTGCATCCGATTTGCTCCCCTTTCTATAGATTGCTATGACCTGGGCCTTCTTCCAATCCCGTGGATTTTTCCGCGCCATTAAAGTTAAAACGTCCAGGAATGCTGTCTATTAGAATCATCCAGTAGCACGATAACGCCCACCACCACACTGCCAATTGGACGAAGGCTACGCTTCAGCGATTTGGTTGGAAAACACTGCAACATCCTACGTACAGCCTGGATCTGTCACGTGCGATTTCCACATCCTTGACGTCCTGAAGAAAGTCATGCGTGGACGAGAAAGTGCAAGAGTGAGTGGGGTTATGGATCCATCAGCGGCCGTTCACGTTCTCGGAAACAGGAAACGATCGTCTCGTCTCGCAGTGGAATGAACGTCTTAACGCGTGTGCTGATTACTTTTAAATGGAACCACTCCACGCTCCCATTGTGGTAAGGGTTCGGTTTTCATTTGACTGGCCCTTCTGGGGTTCTTAAAAAGCTATTTACCACTACTCTGATCTTTATCAAATCCTTATGTGTGACAACTTAAGAACTTCGTATCGAACTCTGCTTCAAGCCGGCTTGTGTCGCAGTCATATGTTATTCGACACTTACTTTGAGTTGTCAAGGCTGTACGCCTGGTTGGTTAGGAAAGAGTTGAAGTTTGTGATGTCTGAAGATGCGTGTAATCCCGAAACGCGTAACATGTTCTAATAAAAGAGTCAATTGAACATCTGATGCCTTTATTGTGATTCTACAGCACTGGTTGCCAATAATTAACGATCGAATTATATTGGGTTTCATTATGTGTAAAGCAGAGAGAGAGAAAATAAATTTTCAGAAGTGATGGTACTTCCTTATTATTTTTAAATGAAATTTCCATCTGGAGAGATATTGTTGCGGTAGAACTTCAAGGTAGTCTGTCTGGAGACAGTGATGGAAACTTAGCTATTTTCCAGTCACACTAGCTGAGACCTTTTCAATTTATTAGCTGTTGTACAGTACAGAGTGCAAACACATTTGCACTGCATGAACTACACCTATAAGGCGTAATTCACATACACGGATTGAGAGTAGATACATGAGATGTGTTGTGACGGTAATGGTTTCAGTTTTGTCTTGGTATGGTATATGTCAAACCACTTTTAACTATATTAAAAGGAAGAAATTTTTCCAGCTGTGTTTAAGGCGCCGATTTTATTTTGGCAACTAGTTTCAACGTTGTAACAACGTCATCTTCAGGCCCATACATTTGTTGACGTCAACTGATACTAGAAGTCAGTGGTGAGATACGGACGGAGCACGTCCGTATCTCACCGCTGACTTCTAGTATCAGCCGCACGCAGTTGAAATCAGCAAGTGTAGGGCCCGAAGATGACGTTGTTACAACGTTGAAACTAGTTGCCAAAATAAAATCGACACCCTAAATACAGCTGGAGGAATTTCTTCATTTTTAATATAAATTTATACCAGCTGACGTCCCACTGTCCTCCTCTTCAACTATGGATGTACGAAGACTTTTTAATTACGTGCGAATAATGACAACGATGAGCTATGTAATGGAATGACGACAATGAAAATCTGTGCCGGACCGGGACTCGAACCCGGATTTCTCGCTTATCGCGACCGGTCGCCTTACCATTTGGCTACCCGTGCACGACTCAACGGCCAGACCCAAACTTCCATGCGTCTACGACATGTAGTCGTACATCCATTATGTCTATTCCCGTACAGGTCAGACATACACTCCTGGAAATGGAAAAAGGAACACATTGACACCGGTGTGTCAGACCCACCATACTTGCTCCGGACACTGCGAGAGGGCTGTACAAGCAATGATCACACGCACGGCGCAGCGGACACACCAGGAACCGCGGTGTTGGCCGTCGAATGGCGCTAGCTGCGCAGCATTTGTGCACCGCCGCCGTCAGTGTCAGCCAGTTTGCCGTGGCATACGGAGCTCCATCGCAGTCTTTAACACTGGCAGCATGCCGCGACAGCGTGGACGTGAACCGTATGTGCAGTTGACGGGCTTTGAGCGAGGGCGTATAGTGGGCATGCGGGAGGCCGGGTGGACGTACCGCCGAATTGCTCAACACGTGGGGCGTGAGGTCTCCACAGTACATCGATGTTGTCGCCAGTGGTCGGCGGAAGGTGCACGTGCCCGTCGACCTGGGTCCGGACCGCAGCGACGCACGGATGCACGCCAAGACCGTAGGATCCTACGCAGTGCCGTAGGGGACCGCACCGCCACTTCCCAGCAAATTAGGGACACTGTTGCTCCTGGGGTATCGGCGAGGACCATTCGCAACCGTCTCCATGAAGCTGGGCTACGGTCCCGCACACCGTTAGGCCGTCTTCCGCTCACGCCCCAACATCGTGCAGCCCGCCTCCAGTGGTGTCGCGACAGGCGTGAATGGAGGGACGAATGGAGACGTGTCGTCTTCAGCGATGAGAGTCGCTTCTGCCTTGGTGCCAATGATGGTCGTATGCGTGTTTGGCGCCGTGCAGGTGAGCGTCACAATCAGGACTGCATACGACCGAGGCACACAGGGCCAACACCCGCCATCATGGTGTGGGGAGCGATCTCCTACACTGGCCGTACCCCACTGGTGATCGTCGAGGGGACACTGAATAGTGCACGGTACATCCAAACCGTCATCGAATCCATCGTTCTACCATTCCTAGACCGGCAAGGGAACTTGCTGTTCCAACAGGACAATGCACGTCCGCGTGTATCCCGTGCCACCCAACGTGCTCTAGAAGGTGTAAGTCAACTACCCTGACCAGCAAGATCTCCGGATCTGTCCCCCATTGAGCATGTTTGGGACTGGATGAAGCGTCGTCTCACGCGGTCTGCACGTCCAGCACGAACGCTGGTCCAACTGAGGCGCCAGGTGGAAATGGCATGGCAAGCCGTTCCACAGGACTACATCCAGCATCTGTACGATCGTCTCCATGGGAGAATAGCAGCCTGCATTGCTGCGAAAGGTGGATATACACTGTACTAGTGCCGACATTGTGCATGCTCTGTTGCCTGTGTCTATGTGCCTGTGGTTCTGTCAGTGTGATCATGTGATGTATCTGACCCCAGGAATGTGTCAATATTTACCCTTCCTGGGACAATGAATTCACGGTGTTCTTATTTCAATTTCCAGGAGTGTAGTAATTAAAAGTCGCTTGCCCGGTATCGACAGGTAAAACCACATTGCAGTGCCTGTGTTATTCTGAGTACAATGCAAAGTTCCTTTGGACATGCATGAAAGGATATTGTTTCAAGCCATCATAGCCGGTGGTCGTAGTATCTTATGAACCGACAGGCATTCAGATTAACATGGGAAGCAGTATTCCTGTTAGGAGCAGTTTCATAACAAGTGGAGATAGTGCACTTTACCACGCTTTGAGGTTTTTGGAGACATCCCTTGCCATTAAATGGAATATATTTTTTATATGTATTTTGAAGGGGGTCACTGACGTCAGACGCAGCGGTACATTACGTGGAATCAGCGGGGACGAGCGAAAATGGGTACCGGACCGAGATTCGATACCGGGATGCCCTGCCTACCAGGTAGGTGCGGTAACCACTGCGCCATCCAGGACACAGTGTTACCGCAACTGCTCGGACTATCTCTGCACGCCTCACGGCTCATCCACACCCCCACCGAGCGTCCAGTCCCTGACAGTTTTACTGTTCGATACTTCGCGATTCCAACTTGAGATCGGACATATCTGTGCGTCTGTACTGAAGAAAGTGGATCAACTGCCCAGTAGGAATATCAGACAATGCGACAATGAAGTAATGAGACTGATTTTCTTTGCAAGATGTGACAACCCTGCAGGCTTCTAGTCCAAGCGTCACATCGATGCAACTCCTCAGTCGTGAGTTGTGCTTTAATAAATTGAGACGTGTTTGTGTCTCTCGTCACGGAAATTTAACTGCATAATATTGCGCAACTGTATGCCATTTCTTGGGTGACGCTTCAATCCCGCGTCCGCCCATCCTGATTTAGGTTTTCCGTGATTTCCCTAAATCACTCCAGGCAAATGCCGGGATGGTTCCTCTGAAAGGGCACGGCCGACTTCCTTCCCCATCCTTCCCTAATCTGATGAGACCGATGACCACGCTGTCTGGTCTCCTTCCCCAAACCAACCAACCAACCAACCAAATTGGGTGAAAACGCGACGACAACCTACGGTAAGCTTCAGAAAGCTTTTGGAGAGGAGTTTATTTCAAAAGCTCAAGTTTTTCGTTGTCATAAAATGTTTAGTGAAGGCAGAACGAATGTTAAAGATGAAGACTGCAGTGGACGACCACCAACCTCACTGACGGATGTCAACTTGGCCAGGGTGCATGAACTCATATGATCTGGTCGAAGATTACCTGTGAAAATGATTGCAGAAGAACTGAACATCAATCGAGAAACAGTTCATCTAATAATAACTGAAGATCTTGGTATGAGAAAGGTTTTTGCAAAAATGTTCCCCAAAAATCTCACACCACAACAGCCAGGAACATGGAAAAATGTGGCAGCCGATCTGTTAGAGCAAACGGAAATCAATCCAGAACTGTTGAGCCGTGTTATCACTGTTGATGAAAGTTTTTTTTTTTTTTTTTTTTTTTTAGTACGATCCAGAGACAAAACGCCAAAGTTCGCAATGGTGCTCAAATGTATCACGCAGACCAAAGAAAGCTCACATGTCAAAGTCAAAAGTGAAATGCATGCTTGTGTGCTTCTTTGATTCTTAAGGAATTGTTCATAAAGAGTGGGTGCCTCCTGGACAAACAGTTAACAAATATTACTACAAAGAAATTTTAGAAAGACTTCGTAAAAGTGTTCTTCGTGTCCGTGTCAACATTGCTGATAGTTGGATTCTGCATCACGATAATGGGCCACCCCATACTGCTCTGTCAGTACAGAAATTTTGAACCTCAAAACAAATTTCAGTACTATCATAGCCACCTTACTCACCAGACACCGCTCCATGCGACTTTCTTCTATTGCCAAGAGTCAAAACGGCGGCCAAGGGACACAATTTTCAAAAAACACAAGATGTCCAAAAAGCTGTGACGAGCGTCTTGGAGGATATTATAGAATATGAGTTCAGAAATCTTACCATAAATGGCAGAAGCGCTGAAAAAGTGTGTGCAATCAGAAGGGAACTACTTTGAAGGAGACAACACTAAACTTGACTAAAACGGTAAGCAACTTTTTTTTCACATCAGTCTCATTATTTTACTGTCGCTTCTCGTATATCAATGCATGGTATGTGTTCTTTCGCACAAACAAAAACCAGGCATTCCTATATTCACTGAAGAGCCAAAGAAACGGGTACACCTGCCTGATACGTACGTGTCGCCTCTAAGACTCGTATCAAGACGTATCAGGGGTCCCATATCACTCCAACTGCACATGCCCCACTCCACTATAGAGCCTCCACCAGCCTGAACAATCCCCTGCTGACATGCTAGATCCGTGGATTCATGAGACTGTCTCCATACCGATACACGTCCGTCCGCTCGATAGCGTTTGAAACGAGACTCGTCTGACCAGGCAACATGTTTCCAGTCGTCAACAGTCCAATATCGGTGTCGACGGGCCCAGTCGAGGCGTAAAGCTATGTGTCGTGCAGTCATCAAGGGTATACGAGTTGCCCTTCGTGCTCCGGAAGCCCAGGTCGATGATAGTTCGTTGAATGGTTCGGACGCTGACACTTGTTGATGGCCCAGCACTGAAATCGGGAGCAGTTTGCAGAAGGGGGGCATTTCTGTCGCGCTGAACGATTCTCTTCGGTCGTCGTTGGTCCCGTTCTTGCAGGATCTTTTCCTTCGGCCGCAGCGATGCCTGATATTTGATGTTTCACCTGTTTCCTGATATTCGCGTTACACTCGTGAAATGACCGTATCGGAAAATCCCCACTTCAACACTACCTAGGAGATGCTGTGTCCCGGCTCACACAAACTGAGCAACTTTTATCTGCTCAACACTCAAACTGAGCAACTCGCCCCAAACGGTCCTGACCGCCAATGCCGGCCGAAGTGGCCGTGCGGTTAAGGGCGCTGCAGTCTGGTACCGCAAGACCGCTACGGTCGCAGGTTCGAATCCTGCCTCGGGCATGGATGTTTGTGATGTCCTTAGGTTAGTTAGGTTTAACTAGTTCTAAGTTCTAGGGGACTAATGACCTCAGCAGTTGAGTCCCATAGTGCTCAGAGCCATTTGAACCATTTGACCGCCAATGCATTAACTGAGCAACACACGAACTGAAAAACTTTCAACTGCGCACCTGCAGGTTCCTTCGAAAATACTTTTATTCAGGGAATTTATTGAACTGATGGAAAAAAGATTAAATTTTGTAGGAAACGCACTTTAAAAAGTACAAACAGTAAATTTCACCGTTTCTCAACCACAATTTTTCTATCGATGAGTATTTGTCTCACTCTCTCTCTCGTTCTCTTGTCCGATTTTGGTAAGAAACTGCAGCCAACACTATTCAGTCGAATGTGTCTGTCTGCACTCTTCTCAAAGTACACACAAAATTATAAATGTTACGATGAGTTGATTCAAAAAGTGAATTACGAGACTGAAAACTCTCGCATGCGTTCGTCGTTCTCCAAAGTTGGTTCAAATGGCTCTGAGCACTATGGGACTTAGCATTTGTGGTCATCAGTGCCCTAGAACTTAGAACTACTTAAACCTAGCTAACCTAAGGACATCCCACACATCCATGTCCGAGGCAGGATTCGAACCTGCGACCGTAGCGGTCACGCGATTCCAGACTGTAGCGCCTAGAATCGCTCGACCACTCGGGCCGGCGTTCTCCAAAGTGCAGAGGATTCGTCTGCCCAAATAGAAGGCGAGGAGGATGCATTTTCCTCGTCAATTTAATTTTCCAATACATAGTCGGAGAACTGCGTCAGTAATGAATCTTCTGGCGTGATAGTCAAAAGATCACAAAACGCATTTCCTACCTCTTCATGTTTTACGTACGTTAAGAGGTGCAATAGTGAAGCCATTTCCCTTTTTCACACTGTTTATCCTTGTAAACTGTGCCAAGTGTCTGAATTATACGCCACCTGTTAAAAAAGAAGAAAAAAATTTCAATACCTACAATTTTCAATACAACTGAGGGAAAAAAAATTCGAACAACTGGATCGCTTGTAATTAGCACCAATGAATGCCTGTTCCAGTATGCAACTTTTACTCATTTATATAATTTCGTGAGCAAAGAAGTTTTATAGAAAACACAGGCTGTTACAATTTATCACTAGACGGTATTCATTTGAATACTGATGAAAGTTAGGTACTTAATGCGATCCATAAATACTAACAAACGCCTCGTAATATTTTCTAATCACTGTATTACTGACGCAGGCAGTCAGTACGTATTTCAAAACACATACAGAACTAATGGCTTTTATTAGTGTCATTTAACTAAAGTCGACTGTAAACCAAATATTATACAGTATTTATTATAAGATGAATGGGGGCGTTTTTCAGATTTGTTACTACAATTCGGTGGTGTTAACAGAGAAATAAACTCAATCATCCGGTTTTCTGCGATTTCGTAAATAGCCTTAAATAATCATTCGATAACACACTGTAGACAACTATGTGTAGACCTTAGCGCCTGAAAAGGATCTGTCGTCTTTTCAGGAAGAAAAACAGTCAACACTGCATAGAGTCCCAAGCGAAACTATACTGTGTTAGTATAAGATAAAAAAAGATGGAATAAAGAAAGAAAACTTACCAAACTTGGGACAGATGAAACCGGCAGCCAACTATTTCACTCTCGGGAAAGACTGAATTAACAGATCCGTGGATTTCTGCCTCAAAATCAGCCACGAAAATTTTTAGTTCGAAGCCCATTCCTTTGTTTAAACATTCCTGTTTAACACAATCCAGAGCACTGACGTACGCTGCTGTCTTTTTATCTTTCAAGAGACAGAAAATCAGTGGAATATACATACCACAGCTATACCCATGAATCGTAAATAATTGGAAGACAAATTCTGGAGCGTAATCAAAAGTGCCATCCATCAGAACTATGTCCTTTTCACATAAATAACGAAGACTTTCACATAAATAACGAAGACTTGACTCCGTTGAAAAACCTATCAAACTTGAGTCAGGATCATTTTTCAATACACTACGGTCGCAGATTCGAATCCTGCCTCGGGCATGGATGTGTGTGATGTCCTTAGCTTAGTTAGGTTTAAGTAGTTCTAAGTTCTAGGCGACTGATGACCTCAGATGTCACCTCCATGTAGAGTCTAAAGGTGAAATTTTTGTAAACAAGAAATATCTGACCCATTTCATTAAACATTGTCTTCACACTGTTCTCCATATTCAGTATAACTCTCCTACGTGCTTAACAAAACTCTATGCTGAAACTCGCCACTACGTGCTCTTCACGGGTGGGCACGAACAAAGTAGCAGAAACAAGCGTACTGGGTCTAGGGAGGCGCTGCCGGTCGCATATTTTAGGTGGTAAACCCCAGGTCTGCGCTCTTCTACCTGAAGGGAAAGTTGCTCAGTTCGTGTGCGGGGATTCGTGAGGCCTACTCTGGACCCCGTCTATGTTGCTCACTTCGTGTACGGCATTGTGTCCCATCGCTCGTGCTCCGACTATAACGCCACGTTCAAACTCACTTAAATCTTGATAACCTGCCATTGTAACAGCAGTAACCGATCTAACAACTGCGCCAGACACTTGTTGTCTTATACAGGGTGTTACAAAAAGGTACGGCCAAACTTTCAGGAAACATTCCTCACACACAAATAAAGAATAGATGTTATGTGGACATGTGTCCGGAAACGCTTAACTTCCATGTTAGAGCTCATTTTAGTTTCGTCAGTATGTACTGTGCTTTCTCGATTCACCGCCAGTTGGCCCAATTGAAGGAAGGTAATGTTGACTTCGGAGCTTGTGTTGACATGCGACTCATTGCTCTACAGAACTAGCATCAAGCACATCAGTACGTAGCATCAACAGGTTAGTGTTCATCACGAACGTGGTTTTGCAGTCAGTGCAATGTTTACAAATTCAGAGTTGGCAGATGCCCACTTGATGAATGGATTAGCACGGGGCAATAGCCGTGGCGCGGTACGTTTGTATCGAGACAGATTTCCAGAACGAAGGTGTCCCGACAGGAAGACGTTCGAAGCAATTGATCGGCGCCTTAGGGAGAACGGAACATTCCAGCCTATGACTCGCGACTGGGGAAGACCTAGAACGACGAGGACACCTGCAATGGACGAGGCAATTCTTCGTGCAGTTGACGATAACCCTGATGTCAGCGTCAGAGAAGTTGCTGCTGTACAAGGTAACGTTGACCACGTCACTGTATGGAGAGTGCTACGGGAGAACCAATCGTTTCCGTACCATGTACAGCGTGTGCAGGCACTATCAGCAGCTGATTGGCCTCCACAGGTACACTTCTGCGAATGGTTCATCCAACAATGTGTCAATCCTCATTTCAGTGCAAATGTTCTCTTTGCGGATGAGGCTTCATTCCAACGTGATCAAATTGTAAATTTTCACAATCAACATGTGTGGGCTGACGAGAATCCGCGCGCAATTGTGCAATCACGTCATCAACACAGATTTTCTGTGAACGTTTGGGCAGGCATTGTAGGTGATGTCTTGATTGGGCCCCATGTTCTTCCACCTACGCTCATTGGAGCACGTTATCATGATTTCATACGGGATACTCTACCTGTGCTGCTAGAACATGTGCCTTTACAAGTACGACACAACATGTGGTTCATGCACGATGGAGCTCCTGCACATTTCAGTCGAAGTGTTCGTACGCTTCTCAACAACAGATTCGGTGACCGATGGATTGGTAGAGGCGGACCAATTCCATGGCCTCCACGCTCTCCTGACTTCAACCCTCTTGACTTTCATTTATGGCGGCGTTTGAAAGCCCTTGTCTACGCAACCCCGGTACCAAATGTAGAGACTCTTCGTGCTCGCATTGTGGACGGCTGTGATACAATACGCCATTCTCCAGGGCTGCATCAGCGCATCAGGGATTCCATGCGACGGAGGGTGGATGCATGTATCCTCGCTAACGGAGGGCATTTTGAACATTTCCTGTAACAAAGTGTTTGAAGTCACGCTGGTACGCTCTGTTGCTGTGTGTTTCCATTCCATGATTAATGTGATTTGAAGAGAAGTAATAAAATGAGGTCTAACATGGAAAGTAAGCGTTTCCGGACACATCTCTACATAACATATTTTCATTCTTTTTGTGTGAGGAATGTTTCCTGAAAGTTTGGCAGTACGTTTTTGTAACACCCTGTATAGGCGTTGCAGGCTGCAGCGCCGTATTTTGCTTGTTTACATGTCTCTGTATTTGAATACGCATGCCTATACCACTTTCTTTGGCGATACAGTGTATATATTTTCTTGTACGTAACAGTTGCGAGTCTCTCTACTGTATTCGAGTGCTGCGCCGTCTGTTCTCGCACGCGGACTGTGATTAGCACACGCTGCGTTTATAGCCGCTCTGCGGACACGGAGCTCTCACACAACTGCGCCAGACTTCGTCTCGTTAACGACTCCTGCCGCAGGCTTAAGACACTCCGTCCTCCGCTGTTTCCGTTTCAATTTACAACGCGGGAGAGCAGTTGCGAGGGTCAGGCGGAGGTGCGACAGGGGGTTGAGTTTCCGGGGCCAGTTGTTGCCGGGGTGGTAATCCCTGCTAATCCCGGAGCGGCCCAGATTAGTATGCGAGCTCTGGCCACCCCCGCATCGCGCCACAACCCCAGCTCCGTCGTGCTTCACCCCCTCCCCCTCCCTGGCTGCGCACCCGAAACCTACCGCCGTCCCCGAGGGGGTTGTCAGCTCTCTAATAAGATAGGGGAATTCAAAAGCGAGTCCTTGCTGCGTCCGATATGATTACTATGTAAATCCATTGAAATGCGGCAGAGCTACTAACACGGGGCTAGAGTCGAGGTGGCAGGAAGGAGGAGGGGAGGGGTGAGGCTACGAAGGGCGGAGGGGTGGGGAGAAGGGGCGGTCGTCTATGTTGGACTGAAACAGACATAGAAATGCACCGCGCCGGAGCTAGACAACGTCCGTGTCATCAGTTTCTGCGATATACGTTAAACTCCAGGAACAGTTGAAAGCCTGCCACTACTTTTTACTTCCACCAGTGATCATACAATGCAGGCTTTCACGGCCGGCGTTGTCTTCAGTTGAAACTTCCGGGCTAAGAGGCAAGAACTGCAAAAGACGCCCGACATCCCCTAGCAACACTTGGGTATACAAAATTCCATGCAGCTGTGGACAAGTATATATTGGAACAACAAAAAGAAATGTAAACACCCGCATAGCCGAACATAAAAGAAATTCAAAATTGTTAAGGCTTTCGTGGCCACTTGTTGACAAACTGCCTATTGGCTTCTGTCTCGGGTTCTTCGGCCGTCGTTCATTTAATGATTTTTCTGACGTTTCGCCAGCATGAGTGGCTGGCATTGTCAAAGCTTCACCCTCCATTGCTGGTACCAGTTCACCACCGACAACGGAGAGTGAAGCTTTGACAATGCCAGCCACTCGTGCTGGCGAAACGTCAGAAAAATCATTAGATGAACGACGGCCGAAGAACCCGAGACAGAAGCCAATAGGCAGTTTGTCGATGAAAGAAATTGTCGCTTAGGAGACATCGAAAAATCGGCCGTAGTTGAGCGTGTTTTTCGAGATGGGAACCACGAAATTAAATTTAATGAGACAAGCGTTCTAGCACGAACGTCCCGTTATCGTGCGGGCATGTATAGGGAAGCAATAGAGATTCACAAACACCATAACAATTTTAATAGAACAGAGGAAGTTTTAAAGTTAGACAAAATATTGATGTCGACGTTGCGCCAGCAGAATGACAACAGATTACTCTTAATCGAGAATGATGACGCCTTCCAAAGATAGGCATACCGTCGGCATCACGTGACGAATCGTGGTGCCTTCCATGCTCTCTATAAATGCCAGAGTACCCGGAGCTTCAGTGGCAGTAGCCGGACGACCTCAGAAGATTTCTCCCGCAGATGGAGACGAAACGTCAGGTGGAAATTTTATACATCGACCACGGCCTCTCAGCCCGGAAGTTTCAACTGAAGAGTTCCACCAGTGAGTTCATAAGAGACCATGACACCAATTTGAACGCCCCAAACATTATCCTTTTTTAGGGTTCCATAACTCAAACGTTAAAAACAGACCCTTATACTATCACTTTGTTGTCCGTCTCTCTCTCTCTCTCTCTCTCTCTCTCTCTCTCTCTCTCTCTCTCTCTCTCTCTCCCTCTTTCTCTCTCTCTGTCCGTCCATTAAGATCCCTTTCTCCGAGGAACAGGTACATGAGGGGTGGGGAGAATGAGTACTGTCCCTATTTTGGACTAAGCCACAAGTAGAAATACACCATATCACAGCTAGACAACTTACGTGTCATTAGTGGCTGCGGGAGGTGGCAGCTGAAAGCCTGCCACTACTTTTCCCTTTCGAGTTCATATCAGACTATGACCCCAAATCTTATGTCCCAATACTTTATCCTTTCTAAAGGTTTCGTTCCTCAGTCGGCAGAAAGGGAACCGTTATAGGATCACTTCACTGTTCGTCTGTCCGTCAATCTATTCGACACCAACAAAAATCGGAGAACAACGATACGTTCGTAGAATGATATTTTCACTCTGCAGCGGAGTGTGCGCTGATATGAAACTTCCTTGCAGATTAAAACCGTATGTTCGACCGAGACTCGAACTCGGGACCTTTGCCTTTCACGGGCAAGTGCTCTACCAGGTAGGAGACGAGGTACTGGCGGAATTAAAGCTGTGAGGTCGGGGCGTGAGTCGGTTGGTAGAGCACTTGCTCGCGAAGGCAAAGGTCTCAAGTTCGAGTCTCGGTCCGGCACACAGTTTTAATCTGCCAGGAAGTTTCAACGATATTTTCGTGTTTGTTGCCCCATTAACATTTCTTGTAAACATTGTGAAGGGTAACGAGAAAGGTTCCCTGTATGTGAACATAAACAAGAGGAAAGAATACCTCAGTCCGTCGAAAAACGCAGTGCGAAGGAAGAAGGCGCACGCCGTCAAAAAATCGTGTTGTACATCTGGTGAAAGCAAAGTGGTGTACTTCACTACGAATTACCGACAAGAAACGGAACAGTAAAAGCTGCTGCGTATATTGAATGGCTAAGACGAGTCGCTGTTGCTACTGAAAACGGAACACATGTTAAATTAAATTTTTGCACCTTACCGAACAAAAACAAATGGTGCATAATGGTTGTGTGATCGCACCCCGACTGCCAATTGCAACGTTGTTCTGTGAAGATTAAAATAAACCAACTGGTTTAGACTGTTTTCGTCAGAAGAGGAGGTCTTCAAGAACGTGGTCCAACTCCAATTCTCCTTCTCGAAAACGAGGAAGCCATTTCCGTGCCGTCTTGTCAGCAAATGTTTCCCTACCGTACACGCCAAAAATTTTGTCTCGTGGCTTCTGCAGCACTAGATCCCCCGTTAAAACAGAGATGGGGCCCCTCCACGCCCGCACCAACGTGGTGACCAAACCAGAAGTTCTACTGTCACCTCCGTCAACATGTTAGTTATCTACTGTAATAGGTGGATCACAGGATGCTGGGCTGTGATGTTATCCGTGCGTCTGGGTAAGACTACGCATTAACACGGTCCATCAGGTGGTAGATAGTGGACGAAACGCGAATGAGGGTAGCAATTTGAAGAGCAGAGGGTAAAAATTCCAAGGCTCGTGGCGTGGGAAAAAACCTCTGCGACAGTGGGAAGGGTAGTAAGAGCAGTAGTGGCTTACTAGCTGCGACAGTTCATGCAAGGTTGGATTTGTTAGTATAGGTATCATGCATCATTACCGTGGCAGGCGATGTGTCCGAGCTTGCTGCAGCCGCTGCATTCCTGGAACAATCAAGATCGTTACACAGTAGTGGGAGATCGCCCATAGATCATCTTACTGTGTGGGGGGTGTGTGGAGTTTGTCTGCATGTAGTGTACGGTACGCTCCCCTGTTAGACTCGAAGAGTATAATGTGTCGAAAGTGTTTATTCCTGCCTAACTGACGCTCCATAATGAGTGGCCTGCAAACGGCCGAAACGACCTGTAAACGACATATAAAATCCCGTTCGCAACAATCAGACTCCAAACTGAAGAAAAACAATTTAATGAGGCTCACTTGCGATTACTGATAGGGCTCGGATGAGCTGTGAGTAGGCATGTGCTTTGAAAGTTTGATTTCACAGCCACATGAAAACTCAAATTACAATTAAATCAATACCACGAGCTGCTGACGGGTGTTGATATACATCAACGGGGACAGTTGAAACTGTGTGCCCCGACCGGGACTCGAATCCGGGAGCTGCTGCTTACGTGGCAGACGCTCTATCCATCTGACCCACCGAGGGCACAGAGGATAGCGCGACTGCAGGGATTTATCGCCGGCACGCTCCCCGTGAGAGCCACGTTCTCAGCTTATAGTCCACACACTGCATTCGTAGTGCCCCTGCCATTATACCCATTACTCGCGGCAGACAATCCACCGAGTCCCGTAAGAGTTCAGGCAAATCGTGTGCATCAGCACTGAAGGAGGTCCTCAGCCAGGTAGCCTTAAACGATATGTAGATGGCATCTGTTCTGTCGGACATGTCCGAAAGAACAGATGCCATCTTCACATTAAATATCAGTACTAAAACCTCACTAAAATGGCTTTAATTCTAAATCAGTCACCTGGATAGCCAAAATGGAAACAAATATTAACGAGATGTGTTGTGGTCTTCAGTCCTGAGACTGGTTTGATGCAGCTCTCCATGATACTCTATCCTGTGCAAGCTTTTTCATCTCCCACTACCTACTGCAACCTACATCCTTCTAAATCTGCTTAGTGTATTCATCTCTTGGTCTCTCTCTACGATTTTTACCCTCCACGCTGCCCTCCAATACTAAATTGCTGATCTCTTGATGCCTCAGGACATGTCCTACAAACCGATCCCTGCTTCTAGTCAAGTTGTGCCACAAATATCTCTTCTCCCGAATTCTATTCAATACCTCCTCATTAGTTATGTCATCTACCCATCTAATCTTCAGCATTCTTCTGTATCACCACATTTCGAAAGCTTCTATTCTCTTCTTGTCCAATACTAGTTATCGTCCAAGTTTCACTTCCATACATGGCTACACTCCACACAAATACTTTCAGAAACGACTTCCTGACACTTCAATCAATACTCGATGTTAACGAATTTCTCTTCTTCAGAAACGCTTTCCTTGCCATTGCCAGTCTACATTTTATATCCTCTGTACTTCGACCATCATCAGTTATTTTGCTCCCCAAATAGCAAAACTCCTTTACTACTTTAAGTGTCTCATTTCCTAATCTAATTCCCTCAGCATCACCCGACTTAATTAGACTACTTTCCATTATCCTTGTTTTGCTTTTGTTGATGCTCATCTTATATCCTCCTTTCAAGACCCTGTCCATTCCATGCAACCGCTCTTTCAAGTTCTTTGCTGTCTCTGACAGAATTACAATGTCATCGGCGAGATAATGCTTCCAAAATAAAATCCAATTGGGAGGGTCAGTAGCAAATAATTGAAGCGTAGGTTTATTGAGCAAACCCCAACGAATAAAAGCAGTGACAAATATAAATATTAAAATCAACGAATAAATTTACACTTTTACACTCAGTGTAAATAAAAATAGAGAGACAAAGAAAACTGCACAATACAATATATTCAATACACAAGAAGTTCAGGGGGCGCACAACCCTGTTGAATTACACTCTTGTCAGACAATACAACTACAATTACCATAAGGCGTCACATGATGATCCGAACACTATGACAATTGGCCACTGCGCGGTTGCACGTCGCCTGGTGGCACTGAGGGAGGTTGATTCGGTAAGAGAAGTACGTGCTCATAATGTTTTCGCTTATCAGTGTATGTCAAACATTATATTACCCAGATGCATATGCATCAGCAAGGCAAACACAGTTTGGTTCAATGACTACTATTACATAAATCAGTAGTTTAACTTAAACTTTGAACTGAAAATCAGGTATGATCGGTTAGTTATATAACCATTTTACGACATTACGAATTAACACAGTCAAGCTCGTAAGGCACTTTATTTTACAGGTCCCTCTTGATCACATAAAATTTCGCATTTCACTATGACCGGTTTCTGCTACTACCATCTTCACATCATAAAATATTCTGATGTATCAACGTCAAACTAAACATGTAGGTACATAGTAAGCTCGCGAGGGTCCTACATGCTATTAGGCAGGCGTACCACTTTCTTTGGCTCTTCAGTGTATAACACAACGGAAACTGATGGACGCGTCTAACTGAAAGTTATGTGACATACTAAGGTCTATAGTCCCTTGGTGGTGTAATAAATAGAAGCTTCTAAGTCAATTTAACTAAGAGGTATTGGCGTTTGCGACACGTATTTTGAAACTTGAAAACTCACTATTGACGTACAATAATGAAATTTGGCATGGGTTAAGGTTTCACAGTACAATAAAATAAAAAAGGATCATAAAATTCTTAATTAGTAATCATAGCATACTAAAAAAATTATTTTTTCGTTTGTTATCAGATTTCAAACTTGAGACTGAAACGTTCTCGAAAGTCTTGGCATCCCTGGCGTCGGTAACTAGCGAGTATCAGTGTCGACAAGAGGTAAAAATCATTGTAATTCTCAGTTTCTGCAATGGATGGACTGTCTGTCTACATAATTAAGTTTGTACGGAATCTTCAAAGCGTGAGTTGAGTCCTACTCGCATTGGACTAGTTTTTGTAGACTGAAACCACCACAGGCCTTTTGATGTGCTTCAGAATCTGATTTTGCAGCAGCTTTTTGCTGGCGTGGCCACCATCGGTGCAGCAAACACAGAAATATTTTGTAAATAAAAACTCCGTATTCCCTGCATTGTATTTTGTTTGCTCCTGACGCGTGCCGCTTTTTACTTTAAAGCATCTTCAGTGGAACCTGGAATGGTACAATTTTGTTTTTTGTACGACAGTTACAGATTATGAAACGGTTCAAGTCTTGTTTTTTTGTGCATAAACAAGTAATTACTTACACTTATTTGAGTTTTTGGCTGGCGTTTGCGTTTCCTCTCACCTGGTCACATACTGGAGGACGCACTATAACTTCGGTTGTGAAACATAAGCAAGTTTTCGTGATATAAACTTTTTTTCTTCACAATTTTCATGTTCTTTGCGATAATTGCTACTCGTATGCAACACTACTTTTTTCCGTCACTAGTTGTAGATATTTTACCGAAAATTTTTATTTAACGCGTAACTGCTGTGTGCTCACTTCATGTGTCTTCATGTTTGGATTGTTCACTTGCAATTTGCCACCCGACATAACGAAGTATACGCTGAAAACTAAAGTCTGTTTATTTCTGTTCCTTTTCTATCTGTGTGTGTGTGTGTGTGTGTGTGTGTGTGTGTGTGTGTGTGTGTGTGTGTGTGCAAAAGAGAGTGTGTACGAGTGATTCCTTTTGTGGATGGGTGGGGTGGGTGTGTCGGTTGTTAATCCAGGGCGAGTTGTAGAGAGCAGAATATGAATGTAATATCTGCGAAACAGTGATTGAAATACGAGTATATGGTGTTCAGGTGGTTTGGTATTATTATGACAATAAGGCTCTGTTGAAGTGTTACTGCCGGCCGGAGTGGCCGAGCGGTTCTAGGCGCTACAGTCTGGAACCGTGCTGCTGCTACGGTCGCAGGTTCGAATCCTGCCTCGTGCATGGATGTGTGTGATGTCCTTAGGTTAGCTAGGTTTAAGTAGTTCTAAGTTCTAGGGGACTGATGACCTCAGCAGTTAAGTCCCATAGTGCTCAGAGCCATTTGAACCATTCTGAAGTGTTACTTTATTATTTTGTCTACTAACGTAAAAAGTGAGTTACTTGTTATGTGTATTTCAGTATTCAACAGGGTTATCTTTTCTGTTTTAGTTTTTTATTTATGTTGTAATTTTAGGTTATTGTTGATTATAATTATTTTGTGTCTCCTTCTATGGAGGTTGGCTTGTGACTGCGATACAAATCAATTAGCACGAACAACATGAACATTGTGAAGAAAAACGTTAGTAACATAAAACTGTGCCAATTTTTCATAAACGAAGTTACAGTGAGACCTCCAGCATGTGACCAGAAAAGAGGAATCACAGAAGCCAGTTAATGACCGTAAGAAATGTCTTGTTTATATGAAAAAAAGCAAGACGTCAACTGTTTTATAATCTACTAATATCGCAGACCAAAACTAAACTCCATCAAGTCGGGTGTTCGAGGAGGCCTGGTGGATCGGTACGAACAATTCGGAAACACCTGAAGATGCCTTAAAGTAAAAGGGAAAAGTGTCTGGAACAAACAAAACATATCGCAGCAAAAAACGGCTGTTTTTACGTAATTACAAAGGGAATATATTTGATTTTGCAGGTTGCAGTAGAGTGGTACTTTCCGGAATGCATGGTGAGTGGCAGACATAGGGTGACAAAGATTGGGGGGGGGGGGGGCGCAGGTGGAGGAGTGGGTGGTCGGTGTAGAGGGAAGCGGGTGCTGACGACCAAGTTTGACATCGCGCCACGGCCAGAGAGTATGGGGTGGGTCCCTTAGCCACAGCATCGGCGTCGCGTCGCAACAACTTGGCGCTCCCGGGCGTGGGGTCGCTGTTAGAATTTCAGTTGAGCCACAGAAGGGTGAGGGGGTGGGGGAGGAGGTTGCCGTGGTCCTAATGGAAGCGCGACGGGCTGGACTGCAGTGCTGCCGTGTCTCGGTAGCCGCACCTCTGCTGGAAACTGGACTACAGCAGGTGACCGCAGGCCGAAGCTGTCCAGTCCGTTTCTCTGTTGTTTTCCGCGACCTCACGTCACTCCGAGATCAGCGATGTGCGGTGAGAGATGTAACGCGGCTTCCTTTGGACGAAAAATAAAGAATATAAAAATAGTACCACAAAGTCCGAAAAATCAAGTTCATAAAAAAAAATCCCTTTTGGAATAATGTTGCTTGAATAGTAGCACGTAGACAGAAAAGAAATTCAGGACCAAGTAGCTTAGTGTTTTGAAAAAGAAAGAAATAAAAAACATAGAATCCCATTAGTTTAAAAATACACAACTGGCCATTAAAATTGCTGCACCACGAAGATGACGTGCTACAGGCGCGAAATTTAACCGACAGGAAGAAGATGCAATGATATGAAAATGATTAGCTTTTCAGGGCATTCACACAAGGTTCGCACCGATGACGACACCTCAACGTGCTGACATGAGGAAAGATTCCAACCGATTTCTCATACACAAACAGCAGTTGACCGGCGTTGCCTGGTGAAACGTTGTTGTGACGCCTCGTGTAAGCAGGAGAAATGTATACGATCACGTTCCCGACTTTGATAAAGGTCGGACTGTAGCCCAACGCGATTGCGATTTATCGCATCCCGACACTGCTGCTCGCTTTGGTCAAGATCCAATGACTGTTAGCAGAATTTGGAATCGGTGGGTTCAGGAGGGTAGTACGGAACGCCGTGCTGGATCCCAACGGCCTCGTATCACCAGCTGTCGAGATGATAGGCATCTTATCCGCATGGCTGTAACGGACCGTGCAGCCACGTCTCGATCTCTGAATCAACAGATGGGGACGTTTGCAAGACAACAACCATCTGCACGAACAGTTCGAAGACGTTGACAGCAGCATGGACTATCAGCTTGGAGACCGTGGATGCGGTTACCCTTGACGCTACATCACAGAGAGGTGCGCCTGCGATGGTGTACTCAACGACGAACCTGGGTCCATGGATGGCAATACGTCTTTTTTTCGGATGAAACTAGGTTCTGTTTACAGCATCACGATGGTCGCATCCATGTTTGGCGACATCGCGGTGAACGCACATTGGAAGCGTGCATTCGTCATCGCCATACTGGCATATCACCCACCGTGATGGTATGGGCTGCCATTGGTTACACGTCTCGGTCACCTCTGACCGCACTTTGAACAGTGGACGTTACATTTCAGATGAGTTACGACCCGTGGCTCTACCCTTCATTCGATCCCTGCGAAACCCTACATTTAAGCACGATAACACACGACCGCATGTTGCAGGTCCTGTACGGGCCTTTCTGGATACAGAAAATGTTCGATTGCTGCCCTGGCCAGCACATTCTCCAGATCTCTCACCAACTGAAAACGTCTGGTCAATGGTGGCCGAGCAACTGGCACGTCACAATACGCCATTCACTACTCTTGATGAACTGTGGTATCGTGTTGAAGCTGCGTGGTCAGCTGTACCTGTACACGCCATCCAAGCTCTGTTTAACTCAATGCCTAGGCGTATCAAGGCCGTTATTAAGGCCAGAGGTGGTTGTTCTGGGTACTAATTTCTCAGGATCTATGCACCCGAATTGCATGAAAATGTAATCACATGTCAGTTCTAGTATAATATATTGTCCAATGAATACCCGTTTATCATTTGCATTTCTGCTTGGTGTAGCAATTTTAATGGCCAGTACTGTAACTGCATCCCACTTAAACTACGCCACCGGCGAGAAGGAGTTCGTTGGCCTAGGGAGCATGTTGTTTAGGTCAGCAACATTTGGAATGTAATGTTCACCGACGAATACAGCTTCACCGACGACTCACGCTTCACTGTCTCAAGTGATTCTGGCCAGCCGTTTGCGTGGAGAGAGAGAGGTGCACGTTACGCACCACAGAATGTTCATGAACGTCGGCGCTATGGCCTAGGCGTTTGGTGTGGATAGGCATTATGCACAATGGCCGAACGCCGCTGCATATCATAGTACAAGGTACCAAAATGGTTGAAATGGCTCCAAGCACTATGGGTTTTAAAATTGAGGTCATCAGTCTGTAACACTCCGGTTTAATCTACTTACTTATCCCGCTCGATCGGGATCTGATAGCAGCCCAAAACAGACATTAATTAATGTGACCGTGTACCTAATGGGGCTGGCAATCGGATTGGACTGCTACGGAGTTGTTACATTATTTTTGTCCTTCTCGAATGCTGTAATAATGAAATGTCTGGTGGCAAGAAGAACGACAACACAGCTTCATTAATCAACGACCTATATTCATCACAAAAATACCAAAGTAATGAGACAGCCACTGCCTTCGTCGTACAGAGTTAATAACGGCTAATCTCAACACAGGCCCTTTCGTTATTCCTTATCGTCACACGCAATTTCAATCATTGTGATCCAACACTTCAATCCAACACTGCAATCCAAATAATGCCGGCGCGGTAGACGCGTAATTACAAATATCGGCACAAAAAATCACTGAATCACACTGGTAACTATACTTTCTCACTTTCCCGTATATTTCTAACACAACGGGGCGATGGCCACTCCCTTTGTCGGTACGGTCTTGCATTCCAGCAACAGACCTCCACCCGGCTCGGCCCGCAGCGCGTACCACACTACTCTCTCAACACTCGCTCTCGCTCTCGCTCTCGCCACCCGACGCACACTATCGACTGTTTGTCCTGTCGACCTGTGCTGTCGCAAAACTTATAGTAAGGGCCTACGGACCCCTTACAAGTCCCTTAGACTTAGAACTACTCAAACCTAACTAACCTAAGAACATCACACACATCCATGCCCGAGGCGGGATTCGAACCTGCGACCGTAGCAGCAGCGTGGTTCCCGAGTGAAGCGCCTAGAACCGCTCAGCCACAGCGGCCTGCTGCGAGGTACCGTTACAGCACTGCTGGGAAATTATTCGGGTGATGTCCATCTGTTGAAGGGTGCGGTAGGTTCTGAATTCATGTTTATGGACGACAAGGCCCCCTCTCCCCATACGACCGTTGAGATGTTGAACTGACTCGAAAGTGAAGATATTGAATGTATGGAATGGCCTGCATACTCCCCGGACCTAAACCCTATAGCGCATGCCTGGGAATCTCTTGGCAGAAGTCTTTCTCAACGAACACCTCCTCCTTGAACTGAGCAACAAGTGAAAACCGCCTTGAGAGAGGAGTGTGGTAATAAGGACCTGGGTAGCCTGCATAATAGGTGCAATACGTGATTTATTGCTCAACAAGAGCATACCTTAGTGAGGGTCTGATATCGATCTCTATATTGGGAGTCTGACCCGTGACAAACATGATATGTCTCTTATCCTGCTTTCCCAGGAGGTGAAATCTGTACCATTTTCTCTTATCAATATACCATACCACCTCTGTTACGAATGTACTGTGTTTAATGTCATCCATTATTGTACGAGATTATTCGTGTCCAGCAGTGTCTCTGTTCCTCATCAACTGCCAAGCAATGTATACTCATGCTCATGCACTCCTGGAAATTGAAATAAGAACACCGTGAATTCATTGGGGAAACTTTATTGACACATTCCTGGGGTCAGATACATCACATGATCACACTGACAGAACCACAGGCACGTAGACACAGGCAACAGAGCATGCACAATGTCGGCACTAGTACAGTGTATATCCACCTTTCGCAGCAATGCAGGCTGCTATTCTCCCATGGAGACGATCGTAGAGATGCTGGATGTAGTCCTGTGGAACGGCTTGCCATGCCATTTCCACCTGGCGCCTCAGTTGGACCAGCGTTCGTGCTGGACGTGCAGACCGCGTGAGACGACGCTTCATCCAGTCCCAAACATGCTCAATGGGGGACAGATCCGGAGATCTTGCTGGCCAGGGTAGTTGACTTACACCTTCTAGAGCACGTTGGGTGGCACGGGATACATGCGGACGTGCATTGTCCTGTTGGAACAGCAAGTTCCCTTGCCGGTCTAGGAGTGGTAGAACGATGGGTTCGATGATGGTTTGGATGTACCGTGCACTATTCAGTGTCCCCTCGACGATCACTAGTGGTGTACGGCCAGTGTAGGAGATCGCTCCCCACACCATGATGCCGGGTGTTGGCCCTGTGTGCCCCGGTCGTATGCAGTCCTGATTGTGGCGCTCACCTGCACGGCGCCAAACACGCATACGACCATCATTGGCACCAAGGCAGAAGCGACTCTCATCGCTGAAGACGACACGTCTCCATTCGTCCCTCCATTCACGCCTGTCGCGACACCACTGGAGGCGGGCTGCACGATGTTGGGGCGTGAGCGGAAGACGGCCTAACGGTGTGCGGGACCGTAGCCCAGCTTCATGGAGACGGTTGCGAATGGTCCTCGCCGATACCCCAGGAGCAACAGTGTCCCTAATTTGCTGGGAAGTGGCGGTGCGGTCCCCTACGGCACTGCGTAGGATCCTACGGTCTTGGCGTGCATCCGTGAGTCGCTGCGGTCCGGTCCCAGGTCGACGGGCACGTGCACCTTCCGCCGACCACTGGCGACAACATCGATGTACTGTGGAGACATCACGCCCCACGTGTTGAGCAATTCGGCGGTACGTCCACCCGGCCTCCCGCATGCCCACTATACGCCCTCGCTCAAAGTCCGTCAACTGCACATACGGTTCACGTCCACGCTGTCGCGGCATGCTACCAGTGTTAATGACTGCGATGGAGCTCTGTATGCCACGGCAAACTGGCTGACACTGACGGCGGCGGTGCACAAATGCTGCGCAGCTAGCGCCATTCGACGGCCAACACCACGGTTCCTGGTATGTCCGCTGTGCCGTGCGTGTGATCATTGCTTGTACAGCCCTCTCGCAGTGTCCGGAGCAAGTATGGTGGGTCTGACACACCGGTGTCAATGTGTTCTTTTTTCCATTTCCAGGAGTGTAAATCAAGAATAATTGCAGAATGTGGTGCCACACAACGTGGCACTACACAAAACTGGCGCTAATAGCATAGGCGCATAGGGAATACACACGACACATCTGTAACGCCACGGTATTGGTGATGAGAAAACCGTCCCGAAACACATGTGCTACAAAACGCCACTGTTTTCTGCGCATGTACCTCGACATCAATATGGCATATGATCACCATGCACGCGTACACAGGCCGCCCAACGGGTTGGCATACTCTGGATCAAGTGTTCGACCAGCTGCTGGGGTATAGTCTCCCATTCTTGCACCAGTACCTGTCGGAGCTCCTGAAGTGTCCTACGAGTATGAAGACGTGCAGCTATATGTCAACCGACAGCATCCCAGATGTGCTCGATGGGGTTTAGGTCTGGAGAACAGGCAGGCCACTCCATTCGCCTGATATCTCCTGTTTCGAGGTACTCCTCTACGATGGCAGCTCGGTGGGGCCGTGCATTATCATCCAATCCATCAGGGGGAAGGTGAGGCCCACTACAGCCTTGAAAAGGCTGACATACTGACACAAAATAACATCCCGATACACCTGACCTGTTGCAGTTCCTCTGTCAAAGACATGCAGGGATGTACGTGCACCAATCATAATCCCACCCCACACTATCAGACCACGGCCTCCATACAGGTCCCTTTCTAGGACATTCAGGGGTTGGTATCTGGTTCCTGATTCACGCCAGATGCAAACCCGGCGAGAAGCTTCGTTCAGACTATACCTGACCTCGTCTGTGAACATAACCTGGGACCACTGTTCCAGTGACTATGTACTGTGCTTTTGACACCAGGCTTTACGGACTCTCCTGTGACCAGGGGTTAGTGGAATGCACCTTGCAGGTCTCCCGGCGAATAAACCATGTCTGTTCAGTCGTCTGTAGACAACTATTCCAGTGGCTGGGGTAACGTACCGAGCATGGCTACCTGCATTACTCCGTGGCCGTCTGCAGGCACTAATGGTAAGATATCGGTCTTCTTGTGGTGTTGTACACTGTGGACGTCCCGTACTATAGCGCCTGGACACGTTTCCTGTCTGCTGAAATCGTTGCCATAATCTTGAGATCACACTTTGGGGCTCACGGAGGGCCCGTGGTACGACCTGCTGTGTTTGACCAGCCTCCAGTCGCCCTAGTATTCTACCCCCCATAACATCAAAATGTGTTCTTTGAGCCATTTTAAACGCACGGTCACCATTAGTACGTCTGAAAACGTCTGCACACTTACTCGCTGCACCGTACTCTGACATGCTCCAACACACCTCTGTGTATATGGAATGCTGCCAGCGCCAACGTACGACGGCCGCAGATCAAATGCACCTCATGGTCATACCCCGAGGTGATTTAAACCCGCAAACCGCCCACCATAGCGTTGTTTCGCCATGTATCAGCATTATCCTTAATTTATGAGCATGAGTGTGTAATACTGATTAATTTCAATTATTTGGTAACGAAAGACGGCTTACGCAGACGTCTTTCAATACCTCACCGATTCGGTTGCTCCTACGGCTTTTTTTTTTTTTTTTTTTTTTTTTACACCTAGTACATTTATCGGTAGCTTGTGCGAAGCTAACCACATGTGACAGTCTTCATTTTCTCCTCTCTGGCAAACTACGCACAGGACCACGAATGTAGCAGAGTACCTTCGCAGTGCAGCACAAGAGCAGGATAAGGAAAAGACGGAGTGGGTATTGGGGGCCCAGAGGGGCAGACAGCCAGTGAGTGAGCGAGCGGGCTGCGGCGGCGGTCGGCTCCAGCAGATGCGGCCAATCTGCGCCAACTCAATTAGGACGCAGCCGCCGTCACGGCGCGTTATCCGCGAGGCCTCCAACCGGCATAATTAGGAGGAAAACTTGTGCCTCTGCTCGCGGGGGTTTTATCTCCGTCCGTCCGGCCGAGCCACTGGCTAATCACCGCTGCTGGGAGAATCGACTACGTACCACATCCCATTGCGCATCAACGGGTCAAGGAAGTCAGGTAGGTTCCCTAGTTCCGAAAAGTATTTCACTCAATACCACATTAGCGCATATTAACGAAAATAGGACCATACAGAACATAACCTGGGCAGAACAGAAAAAAAAAATTCCCAGGTGCGCCGTATCCAAGTATGGCGAAGTAACTCAAATTTCGTTGGAGAGAATGTGGAGAGTTGGGGAAGTATGATGGTCAGGTACAAGAGCCAGAGAGGAAACTATAGGATGATTACCGGTATTATCCGAAGTCGCTGCATACAAAATTTCCTCTGCGTCACTCCGTTCTTGTAAATGAGTTCGTTAACTATACTACTAAGGTAGTAGGAGAATCAGATGTATTTGCATGCACATTTCCCATACTTTCGCTAATTCTCTACATTAATCTCACCTTTCATATTCCTTTGTATTTCACGTTTCGCACTCACTCCGTCTTCAGGCCACGAGTGGCCTACCGGGACCATCCGACCGTCCTGTCATCATCAGAGGAGGATGCGCACAGAAGGGGCGTGGGGTCAGCATACCGCTCTCCCGGTCGTTATAATGGTATTCTTGACCGAAGCCGCTACTATTCGGTCGAGTAGCTCCTCAGTTGGCATCACGAGGCTGAGTGCATCCCGAAAAATGGCAACCAAGTGCCGACCACGCCCGACAGCGCTTAACTTCGGTGATCTGACGGGATCCGGTGTATCCACTGCGGCAAGGCCGTTGCCATTTAACATGTCGCAACTCCCATAAATTCTATCTATGCTACATTGCAACGACTCATCATCTACTTGAAAATGCACACTCACTGGAAATAAAACCTCGCTATTGTTCTTTCATACCTGTCGTCCCACACAGGCAGCCTAGGGTGGAGGAGGAGGGGGGCGGGGGGGGGGGGCCGTTAGCAAGTAAAATTTTGCCAAACGGATTTAAAAGTTTATTTAAACATAATGATTTTTTTAAATGAGGTTTTTATACAAAATAAATTACAGGGAAAATTGCATTGTTTGAAAGATAAAAGGTCTATTTGTTGATTGCTTAAAATATTTACACAGAGAAGAAAGAAGTGTTTAGTTTATGTAGACAACCAGTGATAAGGGTATGATGGAATTTATAGGTTTTTGGGTCGGGTGTAGTTTGTGTTTTATGTGGGTGGATGTTTGGTTGAGGGATTTGGGAGGGTGAAGAGGCTGGATGCTCGGCTGAGGAATTTCAGATGGCGATGAGGCTGGATGTTCAGTTGAGTGATTATGGGTGGTGATGGGGTTGGATGTTCGTTTGAGGGACTTGGGAATTTTATGAGGCTGGATGTTCAGTTGAGGGATTTTGGAGGGCGATGAGGTCGGATGTTTGGTTGATGGATTTTGGAGCGTGATGAGGGCAGAAGTTGCTAACAAAGCGTTAGAATGTGAGTTGAGGGAGTTGTGAGGACGAGAGCTATGATAAGGCTATGAGGGCCAAGTTCTGCTATACTTGGTAGGACAGGTATGTATCAGGGCAGACTTAACTCTCCACTTTCCCTCCAACGAAATTTGAATCACTTCGCTATATCCAGGTATGGCGAAGTGATCTAAATTCTGTTGGAGAGAATGTGGAGAGCATGTAAGTTAGTGGTGAGGGATTGTAATGGAATGGTGGGATAGAAGAGCAATAGAGGAAACCATAGAGTGATCAGCGTCGAGTTTGCTGGTACTGTATGATATTCGTGGGTGTTGAGTATGGAAGACAACAGAAAACAAAGCAAAGCTCGTTCTGTCTCTGATTGTCCAATAGGGACCGACCCAACGCTGTGTAATCTTCTGACAATGGCGACATGGGAAACGGTATGGATGGGCGTGGAGTCAGCACACCACACTTCCCATCCTTAGCAGTTTTCGTGATCTGGAGCCACTGGTTCTCAATCAGGTAGCTGCTCGATTGGGCTCACGAGGCTGTGTGCATTTGGTACCAGTCCTCGCATCAGGAAAAAAAAAATCCCTGTCAAGACTGGGAATCGAATTCGGAACTTCCTCATTGCACCCCGATACGCTCACCACCGGACGTAATGGTAGGGAAAGATGTGGTATCTTAAAAGTTGAGGCAGGCCGTTGTGGCCGAGCGGTTCTAGGCACTTCAGTCTGGAACCGCACGGCCGCTACAGCCGCAGGTTCGAATCCTGCCTCGCGCATGGATTGTGTGATATCCTTAGGTTAGTTGGGTTTAGGTAGTTCTAAGTTCTAGGGGACTGATGACCTCAGATGTGAAGTACATTTTTTAAAAGTTGATAGAGGACTCGTGTGAGAAAGGCTAAGTGAATCTGAAATACCAAGTGTAGGGCGTGGTGTTCTAGGATCAGTAGGGACTGACCGAATTTTGGAGGACCAGAAATTCACACTACACTTGCACAGCAGAGGATGGGTTGGTAGACAGCCCATCGACTGCCTCGCAGTTTACAAAGAACGTAGCGTCGGCAAATAAGGCACAGCTACACTGATGAGCCAAAACGTTATGACCACTGCCCACTGCAAGGTTGTATGATGCCTGGTGGTGCTGAGGGCACATAACACGGTAAGGGAAATCATTCTAGCGACCATAAGTGGCGGAATTTCGCCGATTGAAGCGACTTTGACGAAAGCCAGATGGTTGTGAGCCAGTATCAGGGAGCGAGCATCTCGGAAACAGCGAAGCTGGTTGACTGTTGACTTGTTACCATCGTGAGCTTCCATCGAGAGTGGTTAAAGAATGCTGAAACCACAACTAGGCGACAAGAAGTTGGGCGTCCATACCCCACCACAGAACATAGGGATCAGAGGTTTGCCCGCGCTCTAAAGCTGGATAGACGGCGATCTGTGGCATATCTGACCACAGAGTACAGAGCTGGCACAGGAGCAAGTGTTTTGGAGCACACTGTTCCACATACAGTGTTCAACATGCTATCCTGCAGCAGAGGACCCCTACATGTTCTCAGTGGGCGCTGGATCATCGAGATTGGACCGAGGATCAATGGAATCGTGTAGCCTGGTCGGACGAATCCCGTTCGTTATCAAACTAGATCGTTGTTGGTGTCCAGATACGTCGGCATCCAGGCGAACGGGTGCTTGAAACAGGCAGCGCGCCACTACGCAGGCCAATGGGTGCAGCAGTATGTTACGGGAGACTGCAGTAGTAAGCGAAGGCACCGTGACAGCTGTTGACTTCGTGAACGTCACTAGGGAATACCTGTGACCCCTTGTGCTTGATGTCTTCGTCAACAGTTATGACATCTTCCAGCAGGATAACTGTCGCTGTCACAAGGCCAGTATCATGTAGCAACGGTTTGAGGAGCACGATAGTGAACTCTCGTTGATGTCTTAGCCATCAAATTCGACTTATCTGAATCCGACGAAACCCAACTGGACGCTATCGGGCGACAACTCCACGCCCACAATTCAACCGTCAGTCAGTTACGGGAAGTGTGTGATCTGTGAGTAGGTATCTGCTGCCACAAACCTCTGGACACCTATCAAGTACTTGTCGAATCCATGGCAAGCGGAATCGCTGTTGATTTCCCTTCCAACAGTGGACCAACATGCTGTTAAGTACACTCATGCTCATAAATTAAGGATAATTGCAGAATGTGGTGCCACACAACGTGGCACTACACAAAACTGCATAGGCACATAGGGAACACACACGACACAGATCTGTAAGTCCACGGTATTGGTGATAAGTTGAGAAATCATTCAGAAACACATGTGCTATAAAACGCCACTGCTTCCTGCGCATGTAGCCCGACATCAATGTGGGATATGATCACAATGCACACGTACACAGGCCGCACAACAGGTTGGCATACTCTGGATCAGGTGGCCGAGCAGCTGCTGGTGTTTAGCCTCCCATTCTTGCACCAGTGCCTATCGGAGCTCCTGAAGTGTCGTAGGGGTTTGAAGACGTGCAGCGATATGTCGATGGATGGTCGATGGGGAGGTCTGGAGAACAGGCAGGCCTGATATCAAATGGTTCAAATGGCTCTGAGCACTATGGGACTAAACTGCTGAGGTCATTAGTCCCCTAGAACTTAGAACTAGTTAAACCTAACGACATCACAAACATCCATGCCCGAGGCAGGATTCGAACCTGCGACCGTAGCGGTCTTGCGGTTCCAGACTGCAGCGCCTTTAACCGCACGGCCTAATATCTTCTGTTTCAAGGTTCTCCTCCACGATGGCAGCTCAGTGGGGCCGTGTGTTATCATCCATCAGGAGGAAAGTGGGACCCACTGCACCCCTGAAAAGGCGGACATACTGGTGCAAAATGACGTCCCGATACACCTGACCTGTTACAGTTCCTCTGTCAAAGACATGCAGAAGTGTACGTGCCGCAATCATAACCCAACCCCAGACCATCAAACCACGACCTCCATACAGGTCCCTTTCTAGGACGTTAAGGGGTTCGTATCTGGTTCCTGGTTCACGCCAGATCAAAACCCGGCGAGAATCACTGTTCAGACTATATACCTGGACTCATCCGTGAACATAACCTGGGACCACTGTTCCAATGACCACGTACGTTCTGGACACCAGGCTTTACGGGCTCTCCTGTGACGAGGGGTCAGTGGAATGCACCTTGCAGGTCTCTGGGCGAATAAACCATGTCTGTTCACTCGTTTGTAGACTGTGTGTCTGGAGACAGTTGTTCCAGTGGCTGCAGTAAGGTTCCCAGCAAGGCTACCTGCAGTACTCCGTGGCCGTCTGCGGGCATTGATAGTGAGATATCGGGCTTCTTGTGGTGTTGCGCACTGTGGACGTCCCGTACTGTAGGGCCTGGACACGTTTCCTGTCTGCTGGAATCGTTGCCATAATCCTGAGATCACACGGAAGGCCCGTGCTACCACCTGTTGTGTTTCACCAGCCTCCAGTCGCCCTAGTATTGTACCCCTCATGTGTTCTTTGATCCATTTTCAACACACAGCACCATCAGCACGTCTGAACACGTCTGCACACTTACTCGCTGCACCATACTCTGACATGCAACAACACACCTCTGCGTATGTGAACTGCTGCCAGGGCCACCGTGCGAAGACCGCAGGTCAATTGCACCGCATGGTCATACCCCGAGGTGATTTAAACCCGCAAACCGCCCACCATAGCGTTGTTTCACCACGTATCAGCATTATCCTTAATTTATGAGCTTGAGTGTGGGTGGTCATAATGATTTGGTTCACCAGCGTACACTGTGCTGTTTCAAGCGATCCAGGAGACAGAGGACAGCCGATTTCAGATCGAAGTTGATGTACCTGAGACCTGGACAGATATTGCACAAACAGTAAAAGTGTAAAGAGTAGGTCAGCCATCGATGTCGGAACGCACCTTGCAACTGGGAGCTTCGGAAGCCGTCTGGCGGCCAGATGATCTTGACATCGCCTGGTGTGTTCTGCCCCGGGTGCGCTCTCCTGTACAAATGGCCCCCATCTTGCGTGTAATGAAACGCGGTATTAACGCGGACATTACGATAAGCACGGCCGCTCACTCACTGCGGTATCAGCGCGTGTTGTTGGCAGGTCTTCTGGGCCACACACACACACACACACACACACACACACACACACACACACACACACACACACACACACACAGCTACACATACGGACTTCTCCCAGACAGTTCCTTCCCTCTGCTCTCCCACGCCGTACTTTTTAATCATCAGGCACCACACCCACTGTGTGCTCCAGCACCGCCGGAGCGTAACAGTGTATCTACGTCTACATCTGTACGAACCACTGTCAAGAGCGTGGCAGAGGGTACTTTTTATTGTGCCACGTACAAGTGTGATTCAGTAATAATAATAAAATTATAAACAGCCGACCAGTTGAATATCTTTACTTAGGTTTCGACAAATATAAATTTGTCTTCTTCAGAAGGTAACCTAAGGGCAATGGACATCATAGCTTACATTAGAAAAGTATAAAACTTATAAGCCAAGAGTAAATTTTAAGACAAATTAGAGAACTCTCGCATTACAGAAGTATGATAACGACGACTGGTACTTACAATTTTACGTTAGTAAAGACTAATGTACCATCGCCGTTTTTACGAGGCCTGTTCAGGAAGTAAGCTCCGATTGATTGCCAAATTGAAACCACAGTGAACATCAGAAATGTTTTACTTGTAACAATTAGCTACACCTTTCAGCTACTTCTCTACGTAGTCGCCGTTCTGACTTAGACTTTTGTCATAGCGTTGTACCAACTTTTCAATAGCCTCATCATAGAAGGCAGCCGCCAGTGCTTTCCGCCAATTCTCCACGCTGGCCTACACCTCGTTGTCTGTGTCAAAATGTTGTCTTCAGACAGCGGTTCATGTGACCAGAGATGAAACTCAGGGGGAGACAATTGCGGACTGTATTGTGGGTAATCTCACATTTCCATTTGAAAACGATGCAGGAGCATCTTCATTGCCCCTGCAGAATGCGGCTGAGAATTGTCTTGAAGAAGAAACAGCACGACAGTTATGTAATGTTAGCTGCATAGCTTCAGGCGAAATTTCTCACCAGGCCCTCGTACTTGGCGGCAGACACTATTTTCTAGACATCTTTACGCACTCACTTCGAGCTCAGAAATGAGAAGAGCGACGTGATGCTAACTGGGGTTATACTAGAGACACTACCCAACACATCTGTGCAAAGCTTTATCGGATTTTCATAGTCGTTTCCATTTCGCGACCTATCGGAGCTTATTTTCTGAACGCCCCTCGTACAATTGTCGGCATAGATCCATGTGTCAAAAATAAAATATAGCCCTAGAATAAGGGTTTGTCACGTAAATATAAAATAGCCAATGTGTCCTGCAGAGCTCACAACCGACTGGGTATAATCGGCGAGCCTAGTTACTCTGAAAACAGGACAGGTGGCGCTCGTGCCGGGAAACATGTGCCAATTGGCGTACAAAGGCAACATGTAAATTATCACTATTAATAACGTCCTTCGGACGAGCAACAATAAAAAAGGAAGGAAATTAACGCTCCCGTTATAACAGTATGGGAGCATTGGTACAAATAATGTAGTTATACATCAAAAAAGGCAGGTGGCGCTTACGCTGAGAAACTTACGCCCAGTGGCATATACAGCCAAAATAGAAAAAATGACATTACTATAGCAGTGAAGCCCACAAACGGTATACGTGTCAGAACTTTGAAATTGACAATAATGGCTCTTGTCAAGAAAGAATTACGAACACTGGTACACGATCCTGTTAATACACATGCACAGGAAAAACAAAATTTTTGAGCCAGGCAAAATCACATAAGGGCCGATGTAGTAGTAAACATACATCATGACAAAACCACCATTACATAAGGGGTAACAAAAGTTAATCCTCAGAAATCAGTATTCTTATTATTACGATTAGCAGAGTCACCCAATAAATGGAAGAATTCAAGGAAATAGCTCAATGAACCTTTGTCGTCGCAGTAGGCTTTCATACTTCCTGAGAAAGATTGTTTACGTTCTTCCGAAAAACTTTGATCTGTACTACTTTGGTTTTGGTTGCTCTGATTTAACTTCCCGTTTGTTTGCTTCCTGTCTGAAGATGTCTCTTTCTAAAATGTCTGCTGGGATAATTTTTGCGTTTTTGACATCCTTTAGAATTTCGTTCAGACAAGCCGTTGAGTTCTTAAGAGCTGAGAAAATTGTATAATTTCACACAATGGAACTCAGTAGAAACGGGCGTACAGTCTAAGATCCGTGAGGGTACTTGTTGCCCACTGTATTGCTTCGCTGTGTGTTTTGGCACCATATTGTATGAACAATTACGGTTAATACCGAGGTGTGTTGTTTGAAAATGGGCGTGCAAGCCCGAAACAGGTAAAAACTATGGCTAAATTTTATATCAGTGCAACTGCAAGAATGGTTCAAATGCCTCTGAGCCCTATGGGACTTAACATCTCAGGTCATCAGTTCCCTAGAACTTATAACTACTCAAACCTAACTAAGGACATCAGACACATCCATGCCCGAGGCAGAATGCGAACCTGCGACCGTAGCGGTCGCGAGGTTCCAGACTGAAGTGCCTAGAACCGCTGGGCCACACCGGCCGGCCCAGTGCAACTCAGACGGACAATTTCCTTAGTACTGAACAGGTGCGGACTAACCATCCCATGGCAGCATGTCTCGAATAAGCGAGTTCTTAAGTGATATTACATAGTCCACTATCCTTCTTGTCAATCGCTCTCTTGGTAGACTGTTGAGAAGACCAAAGAATTTCATTCGGCTTCTCTTAATATCAGTTTCAACATTTGAAAGCTATCCTGTTGTTTTGATTGATAGTGGCCTGTAACAGTCTTGCGTATATCTTGCTCCTAAAACTTTCCTAATGATCTTTCTCTCTCCTTCTTTTTATTATTCTCAAGTTCGTATTTCTTGTTAATTGTCAGTGTTTCGCTAGCGTAGACGCCTGTTGGTTTTATAACTGTCTTAAAGCACTCCGTCTTCAGGCCACGAGTGGCCTACCGGGACCATCCGACCGCCGTCTCATCCTCAGTCGAGGATGGGGATAGGAGGGGCGTGGGGTCAGCACACCGCTCTCCCGGTCGTTATGGTGGTATTCTTGACCGAAGCCGCTACTATTCGGTCGAGTAGCTCCTCAATTGGCATCAAGAGGCTGAGAGCACCCCGAGAAATGACAACGGCGCATAGCGGCCTGGATGGTCACCCATCCAAGTGCCGATCACGCCCTACAACGCTTAACATCGGTGATCTCACGGCAACTGGTGTATCAACTGTGGCAAGGCCGTTGCCTTAAAACTGTCTTGTAGTTCCGAATTTGTATCCACCTTGAGGTGGATTCTTTTGATGTTAAGGTTTTGGGCTATCCCTTTTCTGTCTCTTTGGCAACGGCCTTGCCGCAGTGGATACATCGGTTCCAGTCAGATCACCGAAGTTTAGCCTGTCGGGCGTGGCCGGCACTTGGATGGGTGACCGTCCGGGCCGCCATGCGCTGTTGCCATTTTTCGGGGTGCAGTCAGCCTCGTAATGCCAATTGAGGAGCTACTCGCCCGAATAGTAGCGGCTCCGGTCAAAGAAACCTATCGTAACGACCGAGAGAGCGATGTGCTGTGCATACGCCCCTCCTAACCGCGTCCTCAGCTGAGGATGACACGGCGGTCGGATGTTCCCGATAGGCCACTTGTGCCTGAAGAAAAAAATGGTTCAAATGGCTCTGAGCACTATGGGACTCAACTGCTGTGGTCATCAGTCCCCTAGAACTTAGAACTACTTAAACCTATCTAACCTAAGGACATCACACACACCCATGCCCGAGGCAGCATTCGAACCTGCGACCGTAGCAGCAGCGCGGCTCCGGACTGGAGCGCCTAGAACCGCACGGCTACCGCGGCCGGCGGGCCTGAAGACGGAGTGCTTTCTTTTTCTGACTTTTCGGAGGCGATTTTGCTATGAGATTTTTTTGAAGGCCTGGCAGATCGATGAGTTCTCCGAAATATCTAAAGTACAAGATCCTGTAGTACTTACCGTGTTTTCTTTTCGGGGTCGCGATTTCTGTCTTTGAACACAAGAATTCAGTTTTCTCGAATAAGATTTCCAACCCTACTTTATCTGCATATTGTTTAAGGATTTGGAGCTGTTTCACAGAAATCTCTTCGTCCTCTGTAAGTATCGCCAGGTCGTTCGCAAACGGGAGGTATGGTCTGCAGAAGCTGTTTTAGAAAAGTCCAGTAGGGTCGGTTTCCAAAACCCACTTTCCTTGTCTTTCTCTCGTTCTTCTATGTTCTTATCTAGGACGACGCTAAACAGAAGACAGTTTATCTCTCTATATCCAGTATGGCAGCCAGTGTACAGATGCGTTTCACACCTCTGTTCCAACACGATAACAAAAAGTTGTACGAGCTGGTCAAATACAACTAACGAAATTACAAAATTCCTGACGTTTTTTGAACCTCGAATCTTCTTTTTCATTTTATGGCTGTTCGGTGCATTTTAAAGCTTGTGCATGAAGGGCAGCACGCAGACAGTGCCGTGCGGTTCTGGCGCTGCAGTCCGGAACCGCGGGACTGCTACGGTCGCAGGTTCGAATCCTGCCTCGGGCATGGGTGTGTGTGCTGCCCTTAGGTTAGTTAGGTTTAAGTAGTTCTAAGTTCAAATGCCTCTGAGCCCTATGGGACTTAACATCTGAGGTAATCAGTCCCCTAGAACTTAGAACTACTCAAACCTAACTAAGGACATCAGACACATCCATGCCCGAGGCAGGATTCGAACCTGCGACCGTAGCGGTCGCGTGGTTCCGTACTGTAGCGCCTAGAACCGCTCGACCACTCCGACCGGCGATGTGGAGGTGAGTTTGAAGGTCACGTTTGTACGTTTTTCTTGAATAACTCGAAAACCGTGTCCATTTTTTTCGGTGGGACTAATAGTCTGCCAGTAGCGAGTGAGAGAATGTGATAACCTCGCTCGTGGTTTTTGAAGCCCTGATATAAAATTGCGGTCTGGGTAAAAAGACATTAATAGGGGCAGCTAATCACCTTGTATATTTATACAGGGTAGCGCAGGGAAACGGGAAATTTCGAAATAACGTCATTTCCATGAATAAATTCATAAAACTAGTAATTTATTAACGAAAGTGAATGTATTCAGTATGCCATTATTCAGTATGTCTCTACAATCAAAATGTCCAAAAGTATCTCTTTACTTTTTAAAGATGACATTGGAAAGATGTGCTCCCATTCGGCGTTCACACTCTAACAGCCTGTTACGAAAACTCTGGAATGCGCGGTGTAGCAAATCTTGGGGAATGGCAGTGATTTCGTTTCCGATGTTCTCCTTCAGTTCATGGATTGTTGCAGGACGTGTACGGTACACCTTGCCTTTAAGATATCTCCACAGGAAGAAGTCGCACACACTAAGATCAGGGGATCTCGCAGGCCATGCAATGTCACCGTTACGTGAAATAATGCGTCTTCCAAACAATTGACGAACTGCTGCCATCGATTGTCGAGCAGTGTGTGACGTGGCTCCGTCCTGCTGAAACCACATGTTTTCGACGTTAAGATTAAGCTCTTACAGTCTCGGTGTAAAGAATGTTTGAAGCATTTCAACCAATCGAGCGGATGTTACTGTCACTGCACTACCATCCTCACGTTCAAAAAAATAAGGGCCGATGACACCATGACATGATACAGCACACCATATTGTGACCTTGGCGCTATGTAGTGGTCGCTGGTGAAACTCACAAGGATTTTCCTGTGCCCAACAACGAAAATTCTGTTTGTTCACGAATCCGTTCAGGTGGAAATGGGCTTCGTCTGATATCCATAAGTTACCAAGGAAATTCGCGTCCTCGTTGATTTTAGCCAACATCTGGCTACTAAACTCCATACGTGACGCTGGACCTCGTTCATGTAAGTGTTGCACAATCTGCAACTTATAGGGATGGAAGTCTGATTCGTGCAGTATTCTTTGTAAGCTTCGTCGCTTAATCCCTAGCGAAGTTGCGTGCTGTCGAACGGAGCGGCGAGGACTTCTCTCGATTGCAGCTCTAGCAGCTGCAATGTTCTCTGGGGTACGTACCGTTGGAATGCCACCTGCAGGTTTCTTCTTCAAGGCAGATCCTGTTTCTTCAAAATTACGCACCCACGTCGTAATCGCATGCGCGGATGGGACACGTCCCTGACGTCCAAGCCGGTAATGCTGTCGAAATGTTCTCTGCGCGGCAGTCGCACTACCACCATTTTTGTAAAACGCTCTCACAGCTACTGCGCGTTCTGCACCAGTACCATTCTCCATGATTACTAAATGGCAATGCACTCTCATCGATTGTGCAAAGTTTCGAACATCTGCCGGCGCTACAGTGCTGCCAACTGCAACCTTCAAAATTTCCCGTTCCCCTGCGCCACCCTGTATATCGACTGTCCATTTACAGACAAAGGCTGGATATAACAACAGTACGCAGTCCACAGTTCTCGGTAAGCCCACGTATTCCCGCCCTTCGCAATACGCGAGCTGCCCTGGACCCCTCACGTCGTATCGACGGCGGGTGTCAAATTAGGGGAATGTGATAGTTGTGTATGACGCCGTCGCGCGCTCGGCAGTAAATCTGGCGCTGACGCACACGCACCGCACACTGACGCACGCGCTCACGCATGCTCACCCAGGGGCGTGTCACTGCTTTGTCGCGCATCAGTAACCGGCCACAGGCGCCGAAAAATTTTTGACCCTCCGTCTATACTGAAAGCTCTCGCCCGAGCTAATTTTCAAAACCCCGCTCTCTCTCCACCGGCATACACAAAAGTAGCACCGTTCTGCAAACAATAGCGTTTGGAGGGCATGAATCACCGATCTATAGACCTGTTACATCGCATTTTCCTGTCCAATTACTGAGCCTTATACTATGTATGTAGACTGAAGAGACGAGTGAAAATTTGTACCAAGACGGGGAATCGAACCCGTGTCTCCTGCTTATTAGGCAGGTGATTTAGTTACTAACACATACAAATATGATTTTATGAATATACAGGGTGTTACAAAAAGGTACGGCCAAACTTTCAGGAAACATTCCTCACACACAAATAAAGAAAAGGTGTTGTGTGGACATTTGTGCGGAAACGCTTAATTCCCATGTTAGTGCTCATTTTAGTTTCGTCAGTATGTTCTTCCACTTACGCTCAATAGAGCACGTTATCATGATTTCATACGGGATACTGTACCTGTGCTGCTAGAACATGTGCCTTTACAAGTACGACACAACATGTGGTTCATGCACGATGGAGTTCCTGCACATTTCAGTCGAAGTGTTCGTACGCTTCTCAACAGCAGATTCGGTGACCGATGGATTGGTAGAGGCGGACCAATTCCATGGCCTCCACGCTCTCCTGACCTCAACCCTCTTGACTTTCATTTATGGGGGCATTTGAAAGCTCTTGTCTGCGCAACCCCGGTACCAAATGTAGAGACTCTTCGTGCTCGTATGGTGGACGGCTGTGATACAATACGCCATTCTCCAGGGCTGCATCAGTGCATCAGGGATTCCATGCGACGGAGGGTGGATGCATGTATCATCGCTAATGGATGACACTTTTAACATTTCCTGTAACAAAGTTTTTGAAGTCACGCTGGTACGTTCTGTTGCTGTGTGTTTCCATTCCATGATTAATGTGATTTGAAGAGAAGTGATAAAATGAGCTCTAACATGGAAAGTAGGCGTTTCCGGACACATGTCCACATAAAATATTTTCTTTATTTGTGTGTGAGGAATGTTTCCTGAAAGTTTGGCCGTACCTTTTTGTAACACCCTGTATAAACTGAAGAGACGAGTGAAAATTTGTACCAAGACGTGGAATCGAACCCTGGTATCCTGCTTATTAGGCAGGAGATTTAGTCAGTAACAGATACAAATATGATTTTATGAATATGTATTTCTCCCCGCTTCAGAGTATACACATAAAATCATTGGGTATGAGACCAGTAAAGTCTCTGGTATTGTATAGTTTCATTTGTATAACTACCTAAACGTTCGATGCTGAGGTACTATTCTAGAAGATGGAGAGCCTCGGAAATTTGTGTGTAAAGGGAAATTTAAAGTAGACTGGGTTGGCAGCGAGAGTTTGAATCGAGGAAATGAAATGAAATGTCGTGTGGTTAGGGCCTCCGTCGGGTAGACCGTTCGCCTCGTGCAGGTCTTTCGAGTTGACACCACTTCGGCGACCTGCACGTCGATGGGGATGAAATGATGATGATTAGGGCAACACAACACCCAGTCCCTAAGCGGAGAAAATCTCCGACCCAGCCGGGAATCGAACCTGGGCCCTTAGGATTGACATTCCGTCACGCTGACCACTCAGCTACCGGGGGCGGACTTGAATCGAGGATGGAGTCATACCAGGAAAATTCGTGCAGTTTTGTGAACCGCTGTGCCAAGGTAGCTATCGCACCTGCCTATTAAGCAGGAAACCTGGGTTCGATTCCTGGCCTTGGTGGAAATTTTCACTGGCCTCTTCATCCTATTGAAACGTCCCCTTAGAAATATTTATGAATGACTGTGCTGATAAATCTCTTACGTTATTTGATTTTCAAACTGAGTAGAACTGAACGTACTCAGACATTTCGCTCTTTACCTATTCTGATCAACACTAAACTGACACACAATATTTTTAGCGCAACGCAATCTGACTTTCAAAAATCCCTACAAAGGAATGGCCCTGACTAATAAGAACCTACACCTTTCATGAATCACTTACCTCACAAAAATCTTCATTACTCGAACTACTGCAATACAGCGAGCGCCACTACTGCCAGCTAAATGAAAGCTTCAAACTACTGAAGGCACTAACTACTGGTAGGCATAGTCAGCAAATGAAAGATTTTGATAGAGAACAAACAATGTATTTACCTTAATAGTGTTCAAAAGTCACAATGTATAAATATCAGTTCGTGACATCCAGTTTTACAAATGTACTGTCTCTGATGGACACACGTCCAGATCATCCGCTCTCACACTTCCGCCATCTCACTCACCACATCCACCACTGCTGGCGGCTCACTTCCAACTGCGCAACGCTACGCGCTGTTCACATCCAACTGTCCAACACTACAATGGCGAATAGTCCAACAATGCCAACCAGCCACAGACTGCACTCAGCACAGCCAGTGATTTTCATACAGAGCGCTAGATGACATTACCAACATAAAAACCTAAACAGCCTACTTACACTATATACATAAAATCATATGTGTATGACCCCAGTAAAAGTCTCTGAAACTGTGTCATTTCAAGCCTTATATTACGTCGCATTGTGATCCTGCAGCAGACGCCAGAAAAAGTATTACGCCAGTTACTGCTTTGCAAGGTTTCCACATTACTCATCTCCAGCGTCGTAATCCCAGTGTCTCACTAATCCGCCTGGCGAAAACAGTGAGGCACCCGGAAGTAGAGGCGCAAAATAAATGAAACTTCACGAGTTGCGACGGAATGTGACGTTACTTACAGTAATTACAAAATAGAGTCCAATTTACTATGTCCGCAGTGTCAGCCCACTTAACACTGTGACGTTGCGTCCCCTCTGCTCCGGATGCATGCATTGATTCGTTGGGGAAGGGCGTCATGAAGTCATTGTATGCTCCCTCGAGGCAAGCTCGTCCGTAACTATTGTAATAAATGATCGTCGATATTCTGTTTGTCACCACTGAAATGTTCTTTAGGGGAACGTCTACATCCACTTCTAGAACTACATCTACAAAATGAGATTTTCACTCTGCAGCGGAGTGTGCGCTGATATGAAACTTACTGGCAGATAAAAACTGTGTGCCGGACCTTTTTTTTATTTTGTAACCATATATATTTATTTAAATATTTTAACAACGATACATTTAAAAAAAAGACATTTTTCTATTAATCTATTATCCTAGTGATGGTTAATATTATTGTCATTTTATATGTTTTCGTTTTTATATTTTCCTTTTTCGTTTTTCTCTTATTGTTTGTTCCTTAAACCCTTTTACATGGCCATTTGTCGTCTTTTTTTTTTTGAGGGGGGTAGACATTGCAGGACAGGCATAACAGTTTATATTTGGCATCGTTGCATTGATTTGAGTTTATGTTTCTGTATGTGATGCACTTGTGATGACATAGGCACATTGTGTATTCTGGTTTGATCTCTTCCTCTAGTTACACTGTTTAGTGGGACAGTATGAAGGAGCGTCACCATGATAGATGGAGCAGAAGTGGAAGAAACTTTTTTTTTTTTTTTTACATATACTACAGAATATGCCTAACTGAAGAAGGGAGAAAATTTTGTCATATTACATAAGAGAAGCAGAAAGGATAGTGTGAGTAATCAATAGAATTTTGTAGGCACAAAGTAAAGGAAATCAAATATCTAATAATAATGAGTAGTTGGCACTTTCCACTAGGGAGCACTTTGTGTCACTGATTCCACTAGGAAGGAACACTTTATACTACTATACTTCACTATTTGATGCGAGAAGAGAAAGCTCTTTATCTTTTGTGTTGCACTTGTTCACTATCACTGCACACGTTATTCTTGTGGTGAGTGCGGTGAGGTGGCTGGTGGCGGTGCTGGGGGTCACAGGCTGGGGAGGACTCTGGCGATTGCTGTCTGCAGTGGAATCTGCAGGAAGTTTTTGAAGTTCTCGTGCTATCGCCTGTGCTGCTGGGCCGTCTTGTTCTCCTCCCAGAGGTCCATCAGGAAGGCCAGCCGGTCGGTCTGCCTCCGCGCTACGATGGCTTGTGCCGTCATGGCGAGGATCCAGAGAGTCGCCAGTCGCTTGGGTCGTGGAAATGGGTTGCAGTCTGGGGCGGTGATTGCTTCCACTGTGATGCTTCCCGGCGCCGTTCTGTTGATGTGGGCCACCATCTGCTGGCACGCTTCCCAGATGTTGATGGCATTCCCGCACGTGAATCGGTGCTCGAGGGTGTCGGTCATGCCACATACGTCACACTTGTCACTTGCGACGAGTTTTATCTCCGCCAGTCTTTGGTTGGTTGGTACCGTTCTGTTAATTATTTTGTACCACGTCTCCTTCGCATGTTTAGGTAACACGTTTTCTGAGACGTTCCCCCATATTTGTTTCCAATTGTATTGCGGGAGTTTTTGTTCAATTTTGTTTTTTTCCGGCTTCCCCCTGAGGGCCCAGTATATTCTCTTGGCTGTTCTGTGGCTGGGATTCGCCACGGTGTCCAGAACGTAACTTTTGTTGGCGTAGTGCAGCCTGACGTGTCGCATTCTGCAGGGAATGTGTCTCGTGTCGACCGGCGCTTCTTGTGATGCGGGCTTGTATCTTCCAATTATCTTGGCTGTGACGCTGTCAGGGTTTTTGTCCTGGATGGCGAGCGTTCGTTTCAGTAGAAGGGCTGCACATTTAGTCTTTATATCAACTAGACCTAGTCCCCCTTCTCGAACTCGGGACCTTTGCCTTTCGCGGGCAAGTGCTCTGCCGACTGAGCTACCCAAACACGACTTACGCCTCGTCCTCACACCTTTACTTCTGCCAGTACCTCGTCTTCTACCTTCCAAACTTTACAGAAGCTCTCCTGTGAACCTTGCAGAACTAGCACTCCTGAAAGGAAGGATATTGCGGAGACATGGCTTAGCCACAGCCTGGGGGATATTTCCAGAATGAGATTTTCACTCTGCAGCGGAGTGTGCGCTGATAGGAAACTTACTGGCAGATTAAAAGTTTTACATCTACAAACTTTATCAGCAAACCACTGTACGGTGCGTGGCGGAGGGTATCCTGTACCACTACTAGACATTTCCTTACCTGTACCACACGCAAACAGAGCACGATAAGAAGCGTAATCTCTCAGATCTTCTCTTCGTGGTTCTTACGCGAAATGTACTTTGGTGGCGTGCAGTCGTTCTGCAGTCAGCGGCAAATGGCTGTTCTCTAAATTTCGTCAATAGTGCTCGTCGCAAAGAATGTCACCTTTGCTCCAGCGATTCCCATTTGAATTCCCGAAGCGTCTCCGTCATACTTGTGTGCTCTTCGAACATATCGGTAATAAAACCCAGCAGCCGGCCTCTGAATTGGTTCAGTGACCTCCTTCAATTCCACCTAATAAGGATCCAAAGCACTCGAGCAGTACTTAAGAATAGGTCACTCTAGCGCCTTATATGCGATGTCCTTTACAGACTAATCACACTTTCCAAAACTTCTCCTAATAAACGGAAGTCGACCATTCGCTTTCCCTACCACAACCTCACACGCTCCTTCCGTCTCATATCGCTTTGCACCGTTACGCCCAGATACTTAAGCAATGTGACTGTCTCAAGCAGGACACTTACGAACTCTGTATTCAAACACTACGGGTTCGTTTTTCCTGTTCATCTACACCTACATCTACATGATTACTCTGCAATTCACATTTAAGTGCTTGGCAGAGGGTTCATCGAACCACAATCATACTATCTCCCTGCCATTCCACTCCCGAACAGCGCGCGGGAAAAACGAACACCTAAACCTTTCTGTTCGAGCTCTGATTTCTCTTATTTTATTTTGATGATCATTCCTACCTATGTAGGTTGGGCTCAACAAAATATTTTCGCATTCGGAAGAGAAAGTTGGTGACTGAAATTTCGTAAATAGATCTCGCCACGACGAAAAACGTCTTTGCTTTAATGACTTCCATCCCAACTCACGTATCATATCTGCCACACTCTCTCCCCTATTACGCGATAATATAAAACGAGCTGCCCTTTTTTGTACCCTTTCGATGTCCTCCATCAATCCCACTTGGTAAGGATCCCACACCGCGCAGCAATATTCTAACAGAGGACGAACGAGTGTAGTGTAAGCTGTCTCTATAATGGACTTGTTGCATCTTCTAAGTGTCCTGCCTATGAAACGCCACCTTTGGCTCGCCTTCCCCACAATATTATCTGTGTGGTCTTTCCAACTGAAGTTGTTCGTAATTTTAACACCCAGGTACTTAGTTGAATTGACAGCCTTGAGAATTGTACTATTTATCGAGTAATCGAATTGCAACGGATTTCTTTTGGAACTCATGTGGATCACCTCACACTTATCGTTATTTAGCGTCAACTGCCACCTGCCACACCATACAGCAATCTTTTCTAAATCTCTTTGCAACTGATACTGGTCTTCGGATGACCTTACTACACGGTAAATTACAGCATCATCTGCGAGCAACCTAAGAGAACTGCTCAGATTGTCACCCAGGTCATTTATATAGATGGAACAGCAGAGGTCCCAGGACGCTTCCCTAGGGAACACCTGATATCACTTCAGATTTACTCGATGATTTGCTGTCTATTACTACGAACTGCGACCTTCCTGACAGGAAATCACGAATCCAGTCGCACAACTGGGACGATACCCCATAGGCCCGCAGCTTGATTAGAAGTCGCTTGTGAGGAACGGTGTCAAAAGCTTTCCGGAAATCTAGAAATACGGAATCAACTTGAGATCTCCTGTCGATAGCGGCCATTACTTCGTGCGTATAAAGAGCTAGCTGCGTTGCACAAGAACGATGTTTTCTGAAACCATCTTGAATACGTATCAATAGATCGTTCCCTTCGAGGTGATTCATAATGTTTGAATACAGTATATGCTCCAAAACCCTACTGCAAACCGACGTCAGTGATATCGGTCTGTAGTTCGATGGATTACTCCTACTACCCTTCTTAAACACTGGTGCGACCTGCGCAATTTTCCAGTCTGTAGGTACAGATCTATCGGTGAGGGAGCGGTTGTATATGATTGCTAAGTAGGGAGCTATTGTATCAGCGTAATCTGAAAGGAACCTAATCGGTATACAATCTGGACCTGAAGACTTGCCCATATCAAGCGATTTGAGTTGCTTCGCAACCCCTAAGGTATCTACTTCATTCGGATTAAGTTACATTTTTCTACATTTAGAGCTAGCTGTCATTCATCAAACCAGCTAGAAATTTTATCGATTTTTTATCCTCCCATAGTCATTCAATTTTCACACCTTCCCGTTCATCACACCATCATCAGCAAATAACCGCAGATTGCTGCGCACCCGCTCCGCCAAATCATTTATGTACGTAGAAAACAACAGTGGTCCCATCACACTTCGCTGGGGCACTCCAGACGATAGCGTTGTCACTGGTGAAAACTCTTCGTCGAGGAGAAGTCTCCTAGCCACTCACATATTTGTGAACTTGTTCCATATGCTAGTACCCTCGTTAACAGCCTGCAATGGGGCACCATGTCAAATGTTTTCCGGAAATTTATAAATATGGTATCTGCCTGTTATCCTTCCTCCATAGTTCACACGATATCATATCAGAATAGGGAAAGCTGAGTTTCACACGAGCGATGCTTTCTAAAACTGTGCTGAATCGTGGACATAAGCTTCTCGGTCTCAAGAATATTTATATATATATATATATATATATATATGAAGACAGTAACTGTTCTCGAAAGAACAGATTACTGTTGTTGACCGTGCAGCTTTTTCCCTGGAGTAAATGATGACTAACTGAAACCCTCAGCTGTCGACAGGTGTTGTTGATATACCTCGATGTGGACAGCTGAAAATGTGTGCCCCGACCGGGACTCGAACCCGGGATCTCCTGCTTACAGGGCAGACGCTCTATCCATCTGAGCCACCGAGGACACAGATGAATAGCGCGACTGCAGAGACTTATCCCTTGCACGCCTCCCGTGAGACTCACATTCCCGACTGTCCACAATTCTACAAATGTAATGTACCTTATAGACATTCGCCCATTCACTCATTACTCGCGCACGCTTTGGCGATTCCCGTAAGAGTTTGGGCAATCTGTGCACATTCGCACAGACGAAGGTCTATGGCTGGGTAGCCTTTTCCAGGGAAAAAGCTGCACGGTCTACAACAGTAATCTATTCTTTCGAGAACAGTTACTGCCTTCATATATATATATATATATATATATATATATATATATATATATATATATATATATATATATATATATATATATATATAGTAAAACCGAACTGGCATTCCATCCGGACCTGGTGACATATTTTTTCTCAAGTTTTTCAGTTGCTTCTCTACACCAGGGATGCTTATTACTATGTCGTCCATACGGGAGTCTGTACTTTGGTTAAACGACGGTGTGGTTGTACGATTCTCCTGGGTGAACGATTTCTTGATTGCGAAATTTAAAACTCCGGCTTTCATTTTGCTATCTTCGTGTAGAGGAGCCGACTGTGGGTCAGACCACTTGCCCATTGTGTGCAAATTTAAACTCATGTTCACCTACATGCATAAGATGAAGGGGACACTAGAACCTGCTTTGAATGTTGAGAAACTATGAGAAAGTGCCATTAGAAAACAATATCCTATAGAAATCAAAAACCGTTTTGAGGTCCTTGAGACCCTAGAACCAAGAGAGAACGTAAAGGAAAGGTGGAAAGAAATAAAGTCCAAGGTACTAAGTGTAGCGGAGGATATATTGGGAAGAAAGAAGTGAAACGTCCCCTTAGAACAATTATGCATGACTGTCCTTAAACTGACACACAATATTTTTAGCACAACGCAATCTGACTTTCAAAAATCCCTACAAAAGAATAGCCCCGACTAACATTAACCTATACCTTTCACAAATCACTTACCTCACAAAAATCTTCGTTACTCAAGCTACAGCAATACAGCGAGCGCCACTACTGCCAGCTAAATAAAAGATTCCAACTACCGAAGGCATTAACTAGTAACAGGCATAGTTGGCAAATGAAAGATTTTGATAGAGAACAAACAATGTATTTACCTCAATAGTGATCATGACATCCAGTGTTACAAATTTCAAAACTCTGCCATCTCTCTCCCCACATCCACCACTGCTGGCGGCTCACCTCCCACTGCGCAACGCTACGCGCTGTTAACATCCAGCTGCCCAACACTACAATGGCAGATAACAATGCAAACTAGCCACAGACTGCACACAGCACAGCCAGTGATTTTCCTACAGAGCGCTACGTAGCGTTGCCAATAAGAAAACATAAACAGCCTACTTACAGAAGGTAACAGGGAAGAGGAAATGGTTCAATGAGACATGCCAGAAGGCTACAGAAAAGAGAAGGGAGATGAGAGAGAAGTGGCTAGCTGACAGGGAGAATGAGCAGAAAAGCGAACATTTTATCAACATCAGAAGGGAGACAAAGCGAATCCTAAGAGCAGAGAAGAGAATATATCTAACCACTTTACTAAGACCAAGTTGAGACAGAGAGGCAAAACAAGAACTCAAGGCAATTCTTCCAATACATTATAAAATCGGAAACGTGGATTTTAGGGCCAAATTTTTTTTTTCATTAGAGATAAGGACGGCAACTTGATAAATAACAAGGAAAGAATTGTAAAAAGATGGAAAGAAAATTTCTCAGAACTGTTGAATCGCCCAGACCAAAATGGGATATTACCTGCAAACAATACGGAGCAAAGGAAAGATGAAGAAGAAAGCGAAGTTAGTGGAGAAGACGTGAAAATCGCAATCAAAGGACTCAGAAACAACAAAGCCCCAGGGGAGGACGGAATAACATCCGAATTAATCAAGGAGGGAGGTGAGAGCTTACACTTAGAGATATGCAAACTGATCCAGTTGATATGGGAGAAGGAGACACTGCCATAAGAATGGAAATTGGCTATAATATGCCCAATATACAAGAAGGGAAGCAAAATGGAATGCGGTAACTACAGAGGAATCAGCTCGTTGAATGTAACATATAAGGTGCTGTCCATTATTATCCTCAGAAAATTGCAACCATTCATAGAGAACAACATACAGGAGTTCCAATCTGGCTTTCGATCAATCCGATCGACAATAGATCACTTTTTCACACTAAGTCAATTGTTTGAAAAACATTGGGAATATGATAAAGATATCTACAGCCTGTTCGTCGATTTTCAACGTGTATATGACAGCATCCAAATGCATAGCCTATAAAATGTAATGCGGGACTTCAGAATCCCTGAGAAGCTAGTGAGAATGGTGCAAGCTTGTATGGAAGGGTCAAAGGCAGCAGTACGTTTCCGAGGAGCCACATCAGAAACAATCGAGATAGAGACAGGCCTCTGATATGGGGATGGTCTCTCATGTGTTCTGCTCAATGTCTTAGAAAAAGTAATAAAAGAATGTAGGCAACACGAGTGGGCTGGAGTAGAGATGGACGGTGTAGTGTAACGACGTAAGTTTTGTATAAATGATTTTCTTTTGACATATGACCATGTGCAGACTTCGTCACCTACATCAGTTACAACACACTTCAAAATTATTTAAATTCTTTTTAAATTGTCTCTCAATGGTTCTTGAACGAAACTGTAAGTAAAACATCATCATTTGAGTCGTATGCGCAGAATTACGTCACTCAGTCCAATTGGTTTCCGCAAACTTTTTTCAATTTAGATGTCGTTTGTTTCTTCTCAGACATTATATTAATGCACGTTATCTGCTTTAATAAATATTAAAACCACATTGAATAAACTTTTAACACTCAAACTCGCGATGAACGTTGTCAAAATTAATAATCTTGTCAAATAAGTCAGTAATCCTTCTTCCTTAATATAATTCTTCATAAATAAATTCTCGGAACACGTATTTAAACTTTAGTAGCATCCACTAGTTCATTATCTTTCTACATATAGACGTGAACCTGAGCCTTGACAAGATAGGACTGAGCATTTACAACATGATTAAACTTTCTATGACGTCATTGTTGTAGAAACATTACAAATTCTTATTTTTTCACTTTTTAGAAGCACGACGTAACAACTCGTTTTCAGAATCTTCTGTTGCTCTCTGACTGTCGACCCGCGTCGTATAGCGGCCAGCAATTTTCTCTCTGGCCCCGGCTGTGAAGATGCTGTCTCCGTTCGTTGCGCCACCCTCTCCGTACATGAAACATACAAAATAAATACAAAACTTTAGATAATTCACGAACATTACAAATATTACAAAATACATAAACAAAACACTAAATTAAACTTATATTCACCTGCAAACTGGGCTGACACTAGTGGATGGGTGACGCTTCAATTTCGCGTCCCACTGCAAAGGTACCTTCAATTGTCTCGCATATGCAGATGACATAGTACTATTATGTGAATAAAAGCACGAGTTGAAAGAAATGTATCGTAAAATTTACAATAATGCACAGAAAGTAGGGCTCAAAGTGACTCGAGACAAAACAGAGTTCAATTAGGTAGAAGACAAGAGCAGGTAGAATTTCTTGAGATAGATGGCAGGAGGTTCAAGAGAGTAGACCAGTTCAAATACTTGGGATCTTGGTTTACTACGGACAACAACATAAAAATGGACATCAAGGAAAGAATAGCAGTGGGAACGTAATGCATGGATTCCCTCAGAGAGACGCTCGGCTCTAAATCGACCTCAGTGAACACTAAGACGAAAATCTGCAACACAGTTATATGCCCAGCAGTAATGTACGGTTCATAAACATGGAGCATGACTAGGCGAGAAAGGGAAAAACTATTAATATTTGAGAGAAGAGTAACGAGGAAGATATGGGGACCAGTTTTAGATAACGGAGAATGCAGGAAGGTGAAAAATGAGAAATCTACCTTCTGATGCGACAACCAACTATCCTACAGAAGATAAAGAGCAAAAGAATACAAAGGGTGGGCCATGTAGCCCGTATGCCAGATGGAAGACAGGCGAAGATGGCACTAGCGGGGAAACCAAACACCAAACACCAAACGCCCCATTGGACGACCAAGACAGCGCTGGATGGACGACCTGGCGAAGGACCTAGCAGCCCTGGGAATTGAACACACCTGGAGGAACCGGGCACAAAACAGGAAGGAATGGAGACAGTTTGTGGAAGCAGCGAGTGGTCTGCAGGGCCTGTGATCGCTGAATATCTATCTCTATACTAGATCTTTCGTTAAGGTACGACGGTGGCAGTAATTGTATGTTTCGGGCATAAATCTTTTCACAAAAGCATGTATCTCTGCTAACCTTAAGTTGTCGTCATTTGCTTGTTTTCTTTTGAATCGAGAGCGCAATAGCCTCCACTTCTTCAGCATTTTACGAATTTCGTTGTTAAGCCATTAATTCACTTTCTATGCACATAACTCTACAGGCCACGATTTTCGATCTTTTTAAACTTTGCCCACAACTCCTCTACGTCCATCTTACTGGAACTAAGTAATATTAGTTCACTGCCTAAGTGAGATGCCAACAACTACTACTCTGCTCTTTCTTGCAGAAACACTCTCCTAGCCTTGTTGACTGATTTACAATCTTTCGTATGCACAGATGACACAATGACATCATATTCGGTACTCACCGTTCTTATACTGATCCATTCGATAAGGGCCGGCCTGTTTCTAGCTACGAGGGCTGAGATACTTCCACTGCGTATGAGCTGCCAAACTAACTCAGCAAGATTGGTATCTCCATTGAAGGATGAGAACCTGTAACATTACGAGTGATAGCTCGATGACGACAGCAAAGTGCATACTACACTCCTGGAAATTGAAATAAGAACACCGTGAATTCATTGTCCCAGGAAGGGGAAACTTTATTGACACATTCCTGGGGTCAGATACATCACATGATCACACTGACAGAACCACAGGCACATAGACACAGGCAACAGAGCATGCACAATGTCGGCACTAGTACAGTGTATATCCACCTATCGCAGCAATGCAGGCTGCTATTCTCCCATGGAGACGATCGTAGAGATGCTGGATGTAGTCCTGTGGAACGGCTTGCCATGCCATTTCCACCTGGCGCCTCAGTTGGACCAGCGTTCGTCCTGGGCGTGCAGACAGCGTGAGACGACGCTTCATCCAGTCCCAAACATGCTCAATGGGGGACAGATCCGGAGATCTTGCTGGCCAGGGTAGTTGATCTTACACCTTCTAGAGCACGTTGGGTGGCACGGGATACATGCCGACGTGCATTGTCCTGTTGGAACAGCAAGTTCCCTTGCCGGTCTAGGAATGGTAGAACGATGGGTTCGATGACGGTTTGGATGTACCGTGCACTATTCAGTGTCCCCTCGACGATCACCAGTGGTGTACGGCCAGTGTAGGAGATCGCTCCCCACACCATGATGCCGGGTGTTGGCCCTGTGTGCCTCGGTCGTATGCAGTCCTGATTGTGGCGCTCACCTGCACGGCGCCAAACACGCATACAACCATCATTGGCACCAAGGCAGAAGCGACTCTCATCGCTGAAGACGACACGTCTCCATTCGTCCCTCCATTCACGCTTGTCGCGACACCACTGGAGGCGGGCTGCACGATGTTGGGGCTTGAGCGGAAGACGGCCTAACGGTGTGCGGGACCGTAGCCCAGCTTCATGGAGACGGTTGCGAATGGTCCTCGCCGATACCCCAGGAGCAACAGTGTCCCTAATTTGCTCGGAAGTGGCGGTGCAGTCCCCTACGGCACTGCGTAGGATCCTACGGGCTTGGCGTGCATCCGTGCGTCGCTGCGGTCCGGTCCCAGGTCGACGGGCACGTGCACCTTCCGCCGACCACTGGCGACAACATCGATGTACCGTGGAGACCTCACGCCCCACGTGTTGAGCAATTCGGCGGTACGTCCACCCGGCCTCCCGCATGCCCACTATACGCCCTCGCTCAAAGTCCGTCAACTGCACATACGGTTCACGTCCACGCTGTCGCGGCATGCTACCAGTGTTAAAGACTGCGATGGAGCTCCGTATGCCACGGCAAACTGGCTGACACTGACGGCGGCGGTGCACAAATGCTGCGCAGCTAGCGCCATTCGACGGCCAACACCGCGGTTCCTGGTGTGTCCGCTGTGCCGTGCGTGTGATCATTGCTTGTACAGCCCTCTCGCAGTGTCCGGAGCAAGTATGGTGGGTCTGACACACAGGTGTCAATGTGTTCTTTTTTCCATTTCCAGGAGTGTATATCGTAAGATACTAGAACCGGTAAACAGAGACAACCAGCGTCCCACCATCGTGTATTAAGTTTTCCGTGATTTCCCTAAATCGCTTCAGGCAAATGCTATGATAGTTCCTTTGAAAGGGCACGGAGACGTCCTTACCCATCCTTCCCTAATCCCACGGGAGCGGTGGCGTTGCCGTTTGCTCCCGCCAACCAACCAAAGTGTGAACATAGTCACAGTGACGCACACAGAAGTCCACGCTTGAAATGGTGCAGCAACTAACGACAAATGATATTTGTCAACAACGGGAAATTCATACGCATTAGAAAGTGCTGAATACATTTTACTAAACGAGGGTGTGAGGAATTCAACAGATCTAGTATTCGGAGGGATTAATGTAAACCCAATTCTGTACCATGCTTCGAAACTGAAATTTCACCAAGCAACGAAAGTATCGTTTTTTATGGATAAGCGCGTGTTATGGGTGTAATAATAATAATGTTGTGTGACGAGGGCCTCCCGTCGGGTAGACCGTTCGCCCGGTGTAAGTCTTTTGATTTGACGCCACTTCGGCGACTTGCGCGTCGATGGGGATGAAATGATGATGATTAGGACAACACAACACCCAGTCCCTGAGCGGAGAAAATCTCCGAACCAGCCGGGAATCGAACCCGGGTCCTTAGGATGGATATTCTGTCACGCTGACTACTCAGCTACAGGTGGCGGGCGCTATGGGTATGAATATGCTGTAAACAATATTACACCGAGCTGCGCAATTCAGATTAGAACCTCGGCAAATCACGTATAGGATGACATCCGAGAATGAATAACAGAGAATGAGTTCATCTCTACATAATACATTATTGAACCATACTCAGGCCTCTGCACTTCGAATCGTGCCGACCGGAACCGCAAGACAGACAGACTAGAACTCACTTTGTACCGCTCAACACTTGAACGCTTGCTTGTAGGGAACCTGTCAACGAAAACAAAGTGCGAAGCGCATCATGGGACTGGAACATGTGACTGGACCTTCTGAAAAATGGCTCTGAGCACTATGCGACTTCTAACGACATCAGTCCCCTAGAACTTAGAACTACTTAAACCTAACTAACCTAAGGACATCACACAACACCCAGCCATCACGAGTTACTGTAACAGCAGGCCGCAGTGTTTCATCTCACACCTCACTTCCGAGTTCTTTAAAGACAATGGTGCTTTCAGAGACTGATTTCTTTAAATTCAATCGACGTTTACTCTCACGCGGCCGGCCGCTGTGACCGAGCGGTTCTAGGCGCTTCAGTCCGGAACCGCAGAACTGCTACGGTCGCAGGTTCGAATCCTGCCTCGGGCATGGCTGTATGTGATGTCCTTAGGTTAGTTAGGTTTAAGTAGTTCTAAGTTCTAGGGGACTGACGACCTCAGATGTTAAGTCTAATAGTGCTTAGAGCCGTTTGAACCATTTGAACTCTCACGCCTACGTCATAGCTGCAACCACTCGAAAGACTAGCGCTTTTCTTTCATATACTGTTCACATGTACCACACTTTTACAGAATCCTTCAAAAATAATAATAAAATAAAAAAAATAATATCTAAATCTTCTAGGCACCTTCACTACAGCACTCCTCAATCCGTGCTTCCCATTTCATATAAGTTCTGAAAAATATTTAGCAGACCTAATGTGCTCCAGGTGTTCACCACTAACTTTAAAACCTTATATTGTTAGTTCCTTCACACAGTGAAGGTATCCATCCGCGATCCAAAGGCGGACCTACAGCAGGTCAAAACCCAGTCAATAGTAAAACAAAACAATTAAAATCATTATCAGGGGACTGTTGCAAAATAGTAACAAGAATCTTCTACAGAAGAATGGAACGATAGGCAGAAGCAGACCGGGCGACGATCAGTTTGAGCTACAGAAAGATGTAGGAAGACATGTGGCAATACTAACGACTGATATTAAGAGACAGATTAAAGAAAGCCCGCGTTCATAGTATCTGTAAATTAGAGAAAATTTTTGATAATGTTTAGTGAAATACACTCTCTGAAATTCTGAAGGTAACACGGATAAAATACAGCAAGCTGAAGTGATCCACAACTGGTCCTGAAGCAAGGATGCATTTATAAGAGTTGAATATCATGGAAAGGGAAGCAGTAGTTGAGAAGGAAGAAAGACAGCTTTTCAACATGTCTCCAATGTTACTCAATCTGCACATTGTGCAGTCAGTAAAGGAGACAAAGGAGAAATTTGAAAGAGGAATTAAAGTTCATGGAGAAAAACTTCGAGATTTGTTGAAGATATTGTAAATCTGGCAGAAATGACAAAGTTCTTGAAAGATATTTTGAGTAGGTAGTGCCTTGAAAACAGGACAGAAAATGAATATCAACGAAAATGAAACATGAGTGATGGAATTTACTTGGATGAAATCAGGCGATGCTGACGGAATTAGACTAGGAAATGAAACACTAGATGCAGTAGATGAATTTTCCTGTTCAGGTAGCAAACTAACTGACGACTGCTTAAGAAGACAGGATATAAAATGCGGAATCGTAAGGGAAGTTTTCTGAAAAAGAGGAATATTTCCCATAAATGAAGTACACAAACTGCCTGTACACAATTTTCATTTACTTTTAGATTTGATCCAGGTTTAGTACCTCTAACGGTATTTTCTTCAGAAGAACAACATTTTAATTAATAAACATAAGTAACATTTTAGTCTCAATTCTTAATATAAAGTGATTATGACTCCTAAATGGAAACTATTACTTACTTGGATCACATTACACAAAAGACGTAATATCCATCATGACCTGAAGCACACAAGCCACATACAGACAGTATAATTAAAATCCTTTAAAACTCTAACATACGTTTTTCATTTTAAGAGTTCTAATCACTTCATATTCACACTTGAGAGTAAGATATCATTTGTAATTGATAAATAAATAAAATGTTTTGGAAACTCCTTTCTCCTCTGAAGGACACCTCAGCGGTATCCAACCCAGGTCCAAGTCTAAATAAAAACTGGCAACTGAATGGCTGTGGACTTCATTAATTGGAAACGTAGCCATAGCTAACAGCTATGTTAAAGATTGTGAAAGGGAAATATTTTAAGATCAATATAAATTTAAGTGTGAAACAGAATTAAAGAGTATTGACGTTCCACAATAATATTTACTTTGTATGTCATTGTAAACTGCCTTTCGGTTTTGTAGAACGCCCTCAGACATAGATAATAAGACTGAGGATGGCTTAGAAAGCTGCCAGCCAGTGTACAACGATCTATAAAATAAATATTATTGTGGAACATCAGTACTGTGTAGTTCGATATTTAATGTGTGTATGTTACTCCATGTTCAGAAGGGATATTTCACAAATGTTAACAAAATTTAAATGTTACGAAGTCTTTTCTGAAGGTGTTTCGCTGGAGTGCTCCCTTGTACTTACGAAACTGGAATGATAAGCAGTAAAAGCAAGGAAAGAAACTTTTGCAATGTGACGCTACAGAATAATTCTAAAGATTAAGTGGATATATAGAATAAACGACGAAGAGATACTGGATCGAGTAGGATAGAGGCCTTTGTGGCACAATTTGAATAAAAGAAGGCAGTGGTTGGTAGGATATATCAACACGTCTACAGACGTTAAAGTAACCTCTGGCGTGCCACAGGGGAGTGTTATGGGACCATTGCTTTTCACAATATATATAAATGACCTAGTAGATAGTGTCAGAAGTCCCATGCGGCTTTTCGCGGATGATGCTGTAGTATACAGAGAAGTTGCAGCATTACAAAATTGTAGCGAAATGCAGGAAGATCTGCAGCGGATAGGCACTTGGTGCAGGGAGTGGCAACTGACCCTTAACATAGACAAATGTAATGTATTGCGAATACATAGAAAGAAGGATCCTTTATTGTATGAATATATCATAGCGGAACAAACACTGGTAGCAGTTACTTCTGTAAAATATCTGGGAGTATGCGTGCGGAACGATTTGAAGTGGAATGATCATATAAAATTAATTGTTGGTCAGGCGGGTACCAGGTTGAGATTCATTGGGAGAGTCCTTAGAAAATGTAGTCCATCAACAAAGGAGGTGGCTTACAAAACACTCGTTCGACCTATACTTGAGTATTGCTCATCAGTGTGGGATCCGTAGCAGATCGGGTTGACGGAGGAGATAGAGAAGATCCAAAGAAGAGCGGCGCGTTTCGTCACAGGGTTATTTGGTAAGCGTGATAGCGTTATGGAGATGTTTAACAAACTCAAGTGGCAGACTCTGCAAGAGAGGCGCTCTGCATCGCGGTGTAGCTTGCTCGCCAACTTCGAGAGTGTGCGTTTCTGGATGAAGTATCGAATATATTGATTCCCCCTACTTATACCTCCCGAGGAGATTACGAATGTAAAATTAGAGAGATTAGAGCGCGCACGGAGGCTTTCAGACAGTCGTTCTTCCCGCGAACCATACGCGACTGGAACAGGAAATGGAGGTAATGACAGTGGCACGTAAAGTGCCCTCCGCCACACACCGTTGGGTGGCTTGCGGAGTATAAATGTAGATGTAGATGTAGGTATCAAGAAATTATAATGGACGGATGTGTATGAGATACGGGGAAGGGGATTGTGTAAACTGTAGAGGGATGCCGACGCTCGACTGTAGTAAGGGGCTTCCAATGGATGTAGGCTCCTGTAGTTATGCAGAGATGAACAGACTTGTCCAAGGTGAAATAGCGTTGAGAGCTGTACCAAGTCAACTACAAGTTCTTGTGCTCTGTTCCAGCACTCGCCGCTGGCTATGGGGCGTTGAATCCCGCTCAGAACTGGTCTCTGATGGGTCACCAGCCAGGGGATTCCCCTGTGGGTTGGTGTGCTGGCTCATTAGAGACACCCTGATTGAGATGTGGCCTTCAGTAGTTTCACGAGATTGTGATAACTGACTGCCGATTACCTGGGGGAAGGTATTCCCGCTCACTGCACGTGACAGACAGGTCGGAACGCCAGGGGGATGTGTTTAGTGAATATGTTCTACTTTAGCAGGACAGGGTTACAACCTTGCAAATCATTCCTAGTGATGACCATATTGTAAGGTGGACATGTCATTTTGATTTCACGTCAGAGAGAGAGAGAGAGAGAGAGAGAGAGAGAGAGAGAGAGAGAGAGCAAGTAATGTTACTGTTAAGCAGTCTTTAGTCTTGCTGTGGCACAGTCTTTGCTTTCTAAAATCTCTGATAGTGTGGTAGGTGGTGGGCGTATTCAGTAGTGCTGTGTTGGCTTGTGATTGTATCTGTTAAATGGAAGGACAGCTAGGGTGAATATGATGTATGTATTGGAAGACGAAAAGAACATGAATTTTAAACAATGCTATTATTTCTGGAGAGAAGTAGTTTGGGGTAAGACTGCAGCACTCCGCATCCAGTTTGTCGGAATGATTATTGTCAGCTATTTAACTTGCTCACAGCTGAGAGAAAGACCACTCCACTTCCATGAGTCACGCATTAAAATGTCAACAGATTCAGCTGTTTGGTTTTATAGAAATTTTCTGTTCACATTTTACCCATTCCCAACCCTTGTTCACTTTGTCAAGCATAGTACTGTTCAGACCGGTATTACGTGTGAACATCACATGAAGTTATACTCTACCTTTTTGAATACATACCTCATTCTAAAATCGTTGTCTTATCATTTTATACGAATAATTACTCTCCCCATCCCCCTGTTTAAATAATGTTTATTACCAGATAGCACCTTATGGTATGCAAAAGTTTGAATATTGTTTGGAAATTTTATTTAAAAACAAACGTGCAGCTTAGGCGCTGCCTGTTTGCTTTTTGCTGTTGTGGTTTCGAGAGAGCTGCAAAAATGTTATCAAGACGTGAGGTACGTGGAAATTTTGATTAGGGTCAGATAATTATTTCACTTCAGTTGCGCATTTAATATAAAGGCAAGTTGTATCCAGACCAGTTACAGCTGATTTGAAATTAGGTTCAGCTTAGTCGAAGGTTATCAAATGAGTTTAAGTTGTATAGCAGTTTCTGTTTACATAATTTTGGTAATACGTAGACGTAGAGTGGGAGGTAGAGTTGGACAAAATTTCATACAGAAAAATATAGTGGGGAGCTTACAATATGTACGAAGCTACCTCGGTTTTGTTAATGTGAAAAATCAAAATACCGTATGATATACTAAGATGTGAGAAAAGCAGTGGAAAATATACGTACGTAAAAGAATTCTGGAACAACGATCTTCCAATTTATTTGGTTCAAACCAACGTTAAGGACCTGATGGTAGATTTTCTACTTCAAGAATCAGACCCCTAGACAAGAAGAACTGGAGCCATCTCAACATCACAAGCTGAGTAAACTTGAAAGTTTATTGTAATGTTCGTTCCTCTCAAATGTTCATAAAGAACTTTGGTTCTCAATTACTTGGACTTGGCATTGTTTAATGTAGACAATAGATGCAAGAAGAAAGGAGGGGGGAGATTACGATGTTTTACATCCTCTTTAATCCGAGCACTTTGTTCTTGGTCTTGGTTGCTCGACTTTGGGGGAGGGCACGAAACAGCGAGGTTATCGGTGCCGTCGGATTAGGGAAGGTCTGGGGTAGGAAGTCAGCTGTGCCTATTCAAAGGAACCATCCCGTAATTTGGCTGAAGCGATTTAAGAAAATCACGGAAAGCCTAAATCACGATGTCCGGATGCGGGTTTGAGCCGTCGTTGTCCCGAATGTCTTGGTCTTCCTTTGTAATTATTTTCTCTTGACTGCCGTACATATTGCACGATGGGAGTTGGAAAATAAGTTTCCCCTGTCGACTGTGGGCAGAGTTGTGTAATATGGGCGAAAGACGGCACAGCAGGTGAAAGCGCACGTGCAAGACACCGCTACACCATTGAGTAGAGGTCGACCGCGATCAGGCAGCTGGCGCGGTCGCAGTGCCTGCGCAAAGCGGAGGCCAGCCGCTCAGTCTTTTCCCAGAGTTATGGAGAGAAGGTGCGTTTTGGAGTCGTGATCACAGGCGGAAGTGAGAGCTGTTATCCTCTATGGATGGGAACGTGGAGTATCAGGCAAAGAAATTCATAAGTGTTGTTGAGGTGTATGGGTCAGGTGTGACGTCGAGGCAAACGGTGCGGATATGGTGCCGACAATTCAGTGACGAACGTCAGCAAGTGCAGGACACTCCGAGACCTGGACCGACGCGCACGGCCACTACAGATGAAAATGTCAGGATGGTGGATGAATGATTGAAGCGAACCGGCGTATCACTATCGATTGAGTAGCGGCAGAACTTCGAATCGGACATGAGCGAGCTCACAAGATCACCCACGACATTCTTCGAAACAGGAAGGTGTCAGCACGATGGGTGCCCCGCCTGTTGACCCCGACACGCATGGAATAACGCATTGCTTTCAGCTTGGAACAGCTCGTGCTTTACCAAGAATATGGCAATGACCTTCTGTTTCGGATTGTGACGGGGGATGAAACGTGTGTCCACCATTACACGCCCTAATCGAAGGCGTCATCAGCTGTCCGAAAGCAGTTCAAAAGCACTACGTCTACAGGTAAAGTGCTACTCACCGTTTCCTGGGACGCCAAAGGAGTATTGATGCGGGACTTTCTGGAGGATGCAACCATCAATGCTGCACGGTACTGTGCCTCTCTGACGAAATTGAAAGGGGTGATTCGGAAAAAGCGGCCTGGCCTTTTCAGATCTGGCGTTCTGCTGTTGGATGACAACGCGAGACCACACACGGCGACGGCAACAGAAAACCATACTACAACTCTTGGTTGGGAGCGCTTGCACCATCCGCCTTACATTCCGGATCTCGCACCAAGCGACTTCCATCTGTTTCCCGCTCGGCGGAAGGCGCATCGGCAGAAATGCTGACGTCAAACAAGCCGTTCAACGCTTCTTCAGTATGCAACGCCCTTCTTTTTTCCTGGGACGCTTGTTGAAGCTTATATACCGGTATGAAAAATGTGTTGCTTTAGGCTTTCCCGACGGACATGTTGTGTATATGGTTCTCGGGCGAGACGTCGGATGTCATAGTGAAAACTCCACAATATTTCATCAGCGCAACTGGCCGACATCTTCAGGTGCCACGAACACACTGCCAAGGCATGACTGGAGCCCCCTATTTATGCCAGTCTTAGGCAGGAAGTGGGCATGCGTGAAGATGTCGACTAGTTGCGCTGATGAAATATTGTGGAGTTTTAACTATACATCCGACGTCTCGCGCGAGAACCATATATACACTATGAAAAATGTCTCAATATCCTTGGAAATTATGTATAAAAATAAAGATACATCTGATCTTTAATGTCTCATTCCCTTTTTGTTTCTACAACACACTACTCTGACCACAGTCGACAGGGGAAACTTATCTTCCAACGCCCCCTCGTATATTACCCACCCTTGCAGGCATTAGTTTACTGTATTTCCCTGAACATTTTTGTATTTCCTTCCTTTGTTGGATCGAATCGGTGCGCTAAACTGGCCATCTGACTGGTACAAATGGGTCACTGCCTTGCCCTGACAGACGTCGTGTCCCATGAGGCCTGGTACCATTTCCATGGCTCCCAAAGCGACTAGTTTGGGTGATTAATACTTTGCCCGATGTGGTTACAGAGCTGAGAATGTCCCTCGAACCCCACCTCCACCCAACCCTCTCAAGCACATATGGAGGCAAATTAATATAGTGACGGAAACTAGTAGGAATTCATTTGTTAAGAAAAATTTTAAACTCTTTAGAAAATTATTTCCGCAATGTGTGAGAATCGTTAAGTTTGCCTCTGATATGATTGCACGTATTTTTTTATAATAGGTGCGAACGATGTGATTTCGGCTTTGTTAATGTGAAAACTGGACTGGAATACTCTCATTCAAATTCCGAAGGCGGCAGGGGTAAAATACAGGGAGCGAAAGGCTATTTACAATTTGTACAGAAACCAGATGGCAGTTACAAGAGTCGAGGGGCATGAAAGGGAAGCAGTGGTTGGGAAGGGAGTGAGACAGGGTTGTAGCCTCTCCCCTACGTTATACAATCTGTATATTGAGCAAGCAGTGAAGGAACCAAAAGAAAAAATCGGAGTAGGTATTAAAATCCATAGAGAAGAAATAAAACCTTTGAGGTTCGCCGATGACATTGTAATTCTGTCAGAGACAGCAAAGGACTTCGAAGAGCAGTTGCACGGAATGGACAGTGTCTTGAAAGGAGGGTGTAAGATGAACATCATCAAAAGCAAAACGAGGATAATGGAATGTAGTCGATTTAAGTCGGGTGATGCTGAGGGAATTAGATTAGGAAATGAGACACTTAAAGTAGTAAAGGAGTTTTGCTATTTCGGGAGCAAAATAACTGATGATGGTGAAGTAGAGAGGATATCAAATGTAGACTGGCAATGGTAAGGAAAGCGTTTCTGAAGAAGAGAAATTTGTTAACATCGAGTATAGATTTAAGCGTCAGGAAGTCGTTTCTGAAAGTATTTGTATAGAGCGTAGCCATATATGGAAGAGAAACGTGGACGATAACTAGTTTGGACAAGAAGAGAATAGAAGCTTTCGAAATGTGGTGCTACAGAAGAATGCTGAAGATTAGATGGGTAGATCATATAACTAATGAGGAGGTATTGAATAGGATTGGGGAGAAGTTTGTGGCACAACTTGACTAGAATAAGGGATCGTTTGGTAGGACATGTTCTTAGGCATCAAGGAATCACAAATTTAGTATTGGAGGGCAGCTTGGAGGGTAAAAATCTTAGAGGGAGACCAAGAGGTAAATACACTAAACAGATTCAGAAGGATGTAGGTTGCAGTAAGTACTGGGAGATGAAGAAGCTTGCACAGGATAGAGTAGCATGGAGAGCTGCATCAAACCACTCTCAGGACTGAAGACCACAACAACAACAATGTGAAAAATCAAAATACTCTACGTCAAACTAAAACCAGAGAAAAACACTGGAAAATATATTTACGTAAAAATATTCTGGAACAACAATCTTATAATTTATTTAGTTCAGACCAACCGTGAGGACCTAATGCTATATTTTCAGCGTCAAAAATGAGACTCCTAGACAGGAAGAACTTGAGCGTTCTCATCATGACAAGCTAAGTAAACTTGAAAGTTTATTGTAATGTTCGTACCTTTCAATCTTCATAAAAGACTTTTGCTTTTAATTGCTTGGACTGGGCATTGTTTAATGTCGGCACTAGGTGGAATAAGGAAGGAGGGTGGAGATTACACTGTCTTACACCCTTTTTAATCCGAGCACTTCGTTCTTGATCTTGGTCGCTCAATTTTGGGGGAGGGGACCAAACAGCGAGCTCATCGGTGTCATCGGATGAGCGAAGGTTTGTGGAAGGAAGTCAGCCGCGCTCATTCAAAGGAAACGACCCGGCATTTACCTGAAGCGATTTAGGGAAATCACAGAAAGCCTAAATCAGGATGTCCGGACGCGGGTTTGAACCGTCGTCCTCCCGAATGTCTTGGTCTTCCACTATTATTATTTGCTCTTGACTGCTGTACATATTGTACACTACTGGCCATTAATATTGCTACGACACGAAGATGACGTGCTACAGATGCGAAATTTAACCGACAGGAAGAAGATGCTGTGATATGCCAATGATTAGCTTTTCAGAGCATTCACACAAGGTTAGCGCTGGTGGCGACACCTACAACGTGCTGACATGAAGAAAGTTTCCAACCGATTTCTCATACACAAACAGCAACTGACCGGCGTTGCCTGGTGTAACATTGTTGTGATGCCTCGTCTAAGGAGGAGAAATGCGTACCATCACGTTTCCTACTTTGATAAAGGTCGGATTGTAGCCTATCGCGATAGCAGTTTATCGTAACATGACATTGCTCCTCGCGTTGGTCGAGATCCAATGACTGTTACCAGAATATGGGATCGGTGGGTTCAGGAGTGTAATACGGAACGCCGTGCTGGATCCCAACGGCCTCGTATCACTAGCAGTCGAGATGGCAGGCATCTTATCCGCACGGCTGTAACGGATCGCGCAGCCACGTCTCGATCCCTGAGTCAACAGATGGAGACGTTTGCAAGACAACAACCATCTGCACGAACAGTTCGACGACGTTTGCAGCAGCATGGACTATCAGCTCGAAGACCATGGCTGCAGTTAACCTTGACGCTGCATCACAGACAGGAGCGCCTGCGATGGTGTAGTCAACGACGAACCTGGGTGCACGAATGGCAAAACGTCTTTTTTTCGGATGAATCCAGCTTCTGTTTACAGAATTATGATGGTCGCATCCGTGTTTGGCGACATCGCGGTGAACGCACATTGGAACCGTGTATTCGTCATCGCCATACTGGTGTTTCAGCCGGCGTGATGGTATGGGGTGCCGTTGGTTACACGTCTCGGTCACCTCTTGTTCGCATTGACGGCACTTAGAACAGTGGACGTTACATTTCAGATGTGTCACGATCCGTGGCTCTACCTTTATTCAATCGCTGCGAAACCCTACATTTCAGCAGGATAATGCACGACCGCATGTTGCAGGTCCTGTACGGGCCTTTCTGGATACAGAAAATGTTCGACTGCTGCTCTGGGCAGCACATACACCAGATCTCTCACCAACTGAAAACGTCTGGTGGTCAATGGTGGCCAAGCAACTGGCTCGTCACAATACGCCAGTCACTACTCTTGATGAACTGTGGTATCTTGTTGAAGCTATATGGGCAGCTGTACCTGTACACGCCATCCAAGCTCTGTTTGACTAAATGCCCAGGCGTACCGAGGCCGTTATTACGGCCAGAGGTGGTTGTTCTGGGTATCGATTTCTCAGGATCTACGCACCCAAATTGCGTGAAAATGTAATCACATGTCAGTTCTAGTATATTTGTCGAGTGAATACCCTTTTATCATCTGCATTTCTTCTTGATGTAGCAATTTTAATGGCCGGCAGTGTATATTAAATTAGAACAAATATTAAGTCAAAATTGACCTGGTTTCGACGCTACTATGAGCGTCGTCTTCAGAATTAGGCTAACGATTCTAAAACATATTAGGTATATAATACATTAATAAAATTAAAGTTTGTTGTGACTGGAAAAAGATGCAGTACTTACAAGTCACATATTAAAAAAGATCTAAGCCGGAAAGCGCGACGTCATGAATAGTTGTAAGATGACGAGCCGCTAAGGGCTGCTCGTACTTGAGTGAACAAGGCATGCAACAAGACTGAGGTGCCCACGTTAGAAAGTGTGGGCAAGTAAACATGGTGTTGCTACGAGCGCCATCTAGTAGCCGCAGAAACAACTAGGCTACTGTACATTCAAAATTAGACACATGAAATTGTGATGCAGCTGATTCAGGCATAACGTAAGCACTAATAATAATAGGATGAAGTTAAATATTTATCTGCTTTAAACAGAAATACATTTTTAACGCAAAACAAGTTAGTTATGACATACAAGAAAACAACAAAGATGTAACAGGAAAACAACTTTTCAGTAAACTGCATGAGGAAATCTGAATCAAAGATCAAGCAATGGCATTAAACAGTCGAAAAAGTTTTTATTTCGCAGCTGCAGCTGTTCGTTGAGAATGAGGCCATCGTAGCGAGAGAGATGTTTGAAAATCTCCAATTCCTCTAAAACATCTAACCTATGCCCCTTCTTTTCGGTATGCAGAATATTGTTATCACCCATGGCTTTAAGCACATGTCCAGTAATTAAGAGATGATCGGCAAAGGATGAATTTGGACTGGTGCCGCTCTTTCTCGAAAGATGTTCTTTATATCTGACGGTGAGAGCACGTCCAGTTTGCCCTATATAATAGGAGGAGCAGGTATCGCAGATGATCTTATAAACGCCAGAACTTTCTGTAGGGGAGCGAATGGATTTCAAATTATGAATGTTCTCTTCAGATTATTATTAGTAGAGAAGGCAACATTGCAGTTGTATTTGTTGCGAAACATGCGCTGAATCTGATAGGAAATGGGTCCTATGAAAGGAACAGAAAAACGTTTTTTTGGGTTAATTTCAGTGCATGAGGTGTTGGGCGTGGTAGTTCCTGCAGTTTTCTTTTTTAGGATATCGTCCACTATGTTAGGCGTATATTCATTATTGACTGCTATGGTTTTAACTAAATTAATCTCCTCATTAAACTTTTCCGTTGAAAGTGGTATAGAGGTGGCTCGGTGGACGGCAGAGTGAAAAAAGACCATTTTTTGAGACTGTTGATGAAAAGAGGAAGCAGGCACGATTTGGTCAGTATACGTTTCTTTTCGAAAAATATTGAAAGTGATGTTATTGTCCTCTATTGCAAGCGTCAAGTCTAAATAATGTAATTGACGGTTTTCGTTTTCGAGTTCAATAGTGAAAGAAATTTTTTCATGGAGGTCGCTAAAAAGTTTAAATATATGATCATTTCTATCGGCGGGTCCGTTTCAGATGACTAGAATATCATCAACGTATCTTGTGTAAGAAAGGATACCTAGTGAAGTGACTGGGACACGGTTGAACAGCTTTTTTTCCAAGGAATTGATAAAGATGTCGTCAAGGATGCCGGCTAAAGGGTTGGCCATAGCGAGCCCATCAGACTGCTGGTGCAGTTGTCCGTTGAATTCAAAGTAGTTGTACTTGAAAACGACGTTAATGAGATTCATAAAATCAATAATCTGTTCATCTGACAAGTCTTTTTTAAATTGACGTAAATTTTCTTCCACAATGATGAGCGTCCCATGTTCCGGGACATTGGTATAAAGATTTTCTAAGGAAAAGAGCTTGGTGTCTGAACTGCATACTAAGTTTTTAATATTTTGGCCCGAAACGTGGCTGTTAGGAACGGAATAATTATTTCCGAAAACGAAATATTTTTTCAAAGTTTCGTGTAGAAATCGGGGCAAATCGTGATATGCACTATTCATGCTATTGGAGATTGGACGTATTGGATCAGGGCTTCCCAGCGTGTGGTCCGCGGACCCCTTAGAGGTCCGCCGGCTCTTTCTAGGGGGTCCGCGGCCACCTTTCACCAAATCGTGTAAAATAATGAGCAAAATTATTGAATAAAAATATGAAAATCAAATTCATCACTTTTTTTCGTGTGAAAAACATGTGTACTTTTACTTCAGGTCGTAGCCCGCATCTCGTGGTCGTGCGGTAGCGTTCTCGCTTCCCACGCCTGGGTTGCCGGGTTCGATTCCCGGCGCGGTCAGGGATTTTCTCTGCCTCGTGATGGCTGGGTGTTGTGTGCTGTCCTTAGGTTAGGTAGGTTTAAGTAGTTCTAAGTTCTAGGGGACTTATGACCACAGCAGTTGAGTCCCATAGTGCTCAGAGCCATTTGAACCATTTTTGAACTTCAGGTCGTATTCCCAAGCAGCCTTTGCGGCGGGGGAGGGGAAGGGGGGGGGGGAAGAAGTCACTGGGAACATGGCACTTGCATCAAGAAGTTTTCAGTTCCCATGGGTTTCGCTCTGAAGTTTAAAGTTACTGTACACTTGACTGACTAGGGGTCCGCCATGGATTTTCGACTAAAGAAGGGGTCCGCCAGCTGGAAAGGTTGGGAAGCCCTGTATTGGATGATTAGGTTTGTGAATTTTGAACTGGGACCGAAGTTTGCAGGCGTTAGTTTACTGTATTTCACTGCACATTTTTGTATTTCCTTCCTTAGCTGGCCAGTTTAGCGCACCGATTCGATCCAACCGACTGGTACAGTTGAGTCATTGGCTTTCCCTAACTGACGTCATTTCACATAAAAAATGAGGCCTGGTACAGAGGTTACAGTGCTGAGAATGTGACTGACGTCATGTCACATGAGGCCAGGTACAGTGCTGAGAGCGTCCCTCGACCCCTACCCCTCGCATACACACACACACACACACACACACACACACACACACACACACACACACACATATGCATGCAGAGCTCTCCGTCGGTGGAGCGCAGTACCTTGTCCGCCGCTAGTAGCCATAACTCATACTAGCGTCGTGCCAGATCGCGGCTAAGCGGTCTCGTGGAGAGGGCGGTGGGAGGAGTTTTGGATATCTCACTCCCCGCCACACGCACAGACGTACGCCGAGTATTACTCACAACACTGACGCCCACTCCCGCGCAGGGCGAGGCAGCGCCCCGGCTCGGCTTGTAGACCTGCGCGGCCGCATTACTTTTAATCAAAGCTCGCGGCGCGCGCTGTTTATCAAGATGGCCGCCGGCCGCCGCTAACGAAGCGGACGCCGGGATTAAGACGTCTATTTCTCAGCGCCGGCCCTACACACTCGGCCAAACAGCGGCACGCGAGGCATAAAACATGTCCGGCGCTCGCCTGTTGCGTTCCGTCCGGCATTATTTACAGTCCGAGGCTTCCGATAAAAAATTCCCCGTGCTCGTTTTGTGCCGCGATCGCCGCAGGCAGCCGGCGCTCGGAACGGCTGGGGTCTACTCGTGAATGTACTGAACGGAATGTAACGTAGGGAAACGTTGGTAAAGTCGCCATTCGGAGAGTACTTGAATTTTCATCAAACCATAGTTTTTTTTTATATAAAAGATAGCGTTTACACATCTTAAATTTCCATATTACACAGTATCCAGTTATTAAGTATCAGTTTCGTTGCACGCCCGGATAGCAGTGCAGTCTAACGCACGAGCCTCGGGAGCGAGAAGGAGCGCCTGGTCCCCAATATGAATCTGCCAGGCGGACTTGTGTCGAGGCCCGCTGAGCCGGCCAGTGTGTCGACGGTTTTTAGGCGGTTTTCCATCTGCCTTGGCGAATGCGGGCTGGTTCCCCATATTCCGCCTCAACTACACTATGTCGGCGATTGCTGTGCAAACAAGTTCTCCACGTAGGCGTACACCACCATAACTCTACTACCCACGCAAACATAGGGGTTACACTCGTCTGGTGTCAGACGTTCCCTGGGGTGCGGGGAGGGGGGGGGCCGGCGTCCACCTGGAGCCGAACCGCACAATAACCCTGAAAGAGGGGTGAAGTGGACTGCGGTAGTCGTGGGGCTGTAGACCACTGCGGCTGTTGCTGGGATGGAGTCTCTCTGTCGTTTATAGGCCCCCAGTTAACATACAATACAGTTTCGTTGAAAACGGTGGTGCAGAAGTCGTATACCCTAGTGCATTGCAAGTGCTTTGTAGACTTAAAACTGTAGATATTTCTGAAAACGATAGCCTGCTTTCGTGTCATCGCTAAACATGTTATGTGTTGCCACAGGTGCCCAACGAAGCCTGATGTCAACTATGCAGGAGAGGAAAGCATTGCTACTTGGAGGCAGCAGAAGTTGTCTCCATTCATTTAATTTTAAACATGTAAGAGTAGACCAAATGTGCTTGAAATTAAAAGATTTACATTGAAACGCCAAAGAAACTGGTAAAGACATGTTGTTGTTCGTTTGGTCTTCAGTCCTGAGACGAGTTTCATGCAGCTCTCCATGCTACCCTATCCTGTGCAAGCTTCTTCATTTCCCAGTACTTACTACAACCTACAGCCTTCAGAATCTGCTTATTCATCTCTTGGACTCCCTCTACGATTTTTACCCTCCACGCTGCCCTCCAATGCTAAATTTGTGATCCCTTGATGCCTCAGAACATGTCCTACTATCCGGTCCCTTCTTTTTGTCAAGTTGTGCCACAAACTCCTCTTCTCCCCAATTCTAAACAATACTTCATCATTAGTTATGTGATCTACCCATCTAATCTTCAGCATTCTTCTGTAGCACCACATTTCCATAGCTTCTATTCTATTCTTGTCCAAATTATTTATTGTCCATGTATCACTTCCATACATGGCTACGCTCCATACAAATACTTTTAGAAACGACTTCCTGACACTTAAATATATACTCGATGTTAACAAATTTCTCTTCTTCAGAAACGCTTTCCTTGCCATTACCAGTCTACATTTTATATCCTCTCTACTTCATCAGTTATTTTGCTCCCCAAATAGCAAAACTCCTTTACTACTTTAAGTGTCTCATTTCCTAATCTAATTCCCTCAGCATCACCCGACTTAATTCGACTACATTCCATTATCCTCGTTTTGCTTTTGTTGATGTTCATCTTATACCCTCCTTTCAAGACACTGTCCATTCCGTTCAACTGCTCTTCCAAGTCCTTTGCTGTCACTGATAGAATTACAATGTCATCGGCGAACCTCAAAGTTTTTATTTCTTCTTGGATTTTAATACCTACTCCGAATTTTTATTTTGTTCCCTTTATTGCTTGCTCAATATACAGATTGAATAACATCGGGGACAGGCTACAACCCTGTCTCACTCCCTTCCCAACTACTGCTTACCATTCATGCCCCTCGACTCTTGTAATTGCCATCTGGTTTCTGTACAAATTGTAAATACCCTTCGCTCCCTGTATTTTACTCCTGCCACCTTTAGAATTTGAAAAAGAGTATTCTAGTCAACATTTCAAAAGCTTTCTCTAAGTCTACAAATGCTAGAAACGTAGTTTTGCCTTTCCTTAATCTTTCTTCTAAGATAAGTCGTAAGGCCAGTATTGCCTCACGTGTTCCAATATTTCTACTGTTCATCCCCGAGGTCGGCTTCTACTAGTTTTTCCATTCGTTTGTAAAGAATTCGCGTTAGTATTTTGCATCCGTGACTTATTAAACTGATTGTTCGGTAATTTGTACATCTGTCAGCACCTGCTTTCTTTGGGATTTCATTTATTATATTCTTCTTGAAGACTGAGGGTATTTCGCCTGTTTCATACATCTTACTCACCAGATGGTAGAGTTTTGGCAGGACTGGCTCTTCCAAGGCCATCAGTAGTTCTGATGGAGTGTTGCCTACTCCCGGGGCCTTGTTTCGACTCAGGCCATTCAGTGATCTGTCAAACTCTTCACGCAGTACCGTCTCTCCCATTTCATCTTCATCTACATCCTCTTCCATTTCCATAATATTGTCCTCAAGTGCATAGCCCTTGTATAGGCCCTCTATATACTCCTTCCAACTTTCTGCGTTCCCTTCTTTGCTTAGAACGGGGTTTCCATCTGAGATCTTGATATTCATACAAGTGGTTCTCTTTTCTCCAAAGGTGCCTTTAATTTTCCTGTAGGCAGTATCTATCTTACCCCTACCGAGGTAAGCCTCTACATCCTTACATTTGTCCTCTAGCCATCCCTACTTAGCCATTTTGCACTTCCTGTCGATCTCATTTTTGAGACGTTTGTATTCCTTTTTGACAGCTTCATTTACTGTATTTTTATATTTTCTACTTTCATCAATTAAATTCAGTATTTCTTCTGTTACCCAAGGATTTCTACTAGCCCTCGTCTTTTTACCTACGTGATCCTCTGCTGCCTTCACTACTTCATCCCTCAGAGCTACCCATTCTTCTTCTACTGTACTTCTTTCCCCCATTCCTGTCAATTGTTCCCTTATGCTCCCCCTGTAACTCTGTACAACCTCTGGTTCTCTCAGTTTATCCAGGTCCCATCTTCTCATATTCCCACTCTTTTGCTATTTCTTCAGTTTTAATCTACAGTTCATAGCCAATAAATTGTGGTCAGAGTCCACATCTGCCCCTGGAAATTTCTTACAATTTAAAACCTGGTTCCTAAATCTCTGTCTTACCATTATATAATCTATCTGATACCTTTTAGTATCTCCAGGATTCTTCCATGTATACAGCCTTCTTTTATGATTCTTGAACCAAGTGTTAGCTATGATTAAGTTATGCTCTGCGGAAAATTCTACCAGACGGCTTCCTCTTTCATTTCTTAGCCCCAATCCGTATTCACCTATGTTTCCTTCTCTCCCTTTTCCTACTGTCGATTTCCAGTCACCCATGACTATTAAATTTTCGTCTCCCTTCACTACCTGAATAATTTCTTTTATCCCATCATACATTTCTTCAATTTCTTCGTCATCTGCTGAGCTAGTTGGCATATAAACTTGTACTACTGTAGTAGGCATGGGCTTCGTGTCTATCTTGGCCACTATAATACGTTTACTATGCTGTTTGTAGTAGCTTACCCGCACTCCTATTTTTTTATTCATTATTATACCTACTCTTGCATTACCCCTATTTGAATTTGTATTTATAACCCTGTATTCACCTGACCAGAAGTCTTGTTCCTCCTGCCACCGAACTTCACTAATTCCCACTATATCTAACTTTAAGCTATCCATTTCCCTTTTTAAATTTTCTAACCTGCCTGCCCGATTAAGGGATTTGACATTCCACGCTCCGATCCTTAGAACGCCAGTTTTTCCTGATAATGACGCCCTCTTGAGTAGTCCCCGCCTGGAGATCCGAATGGGGGATTATTTTACCTCCGGAATATTTTACCCAAGAGGACGCCATCATCATTTAACCATACTGTAAAGCTGCTTGCCCTCGGGAAAAATTACCGATGTAGTTTCACCTTGCTTTCGGCCGTTCGCAGTACCAGCACAGCAAGGCCGTTTTGGTTAGTGTTACAGGGCCAGATCGTCAATCATCCAGACTGTTGCCCCTGCAACTACTGAAAAGGCTGCTGTCCCTCTTCAGGAACCACACGTTTGTCTGGCCTCTCAACAGATATCCCTCCGTTGTGGTTGCACCGATTGTACGGCTACCTGTATCGCTGAGGCACGCAAGCCTCCCCACCAACGGCAAGGTTGGTTGGTTGGTTTGGGGAAGGAGACCAGACAGCGTGGTCATCGGTCTCATCGGATTAGGAAAGGATGGGGAAGGAAGTCGGCCGTGCCCTTTCAGAGGAACCATCCCGGCATTTGCCTGGAGTGATTTAGGGAAATCACCAACGGCAAGGTCCATGGTTCATGGGGGGGGGGTAAAGACATGGTTATTCAAATACAGTGATATGTAAACAGTGCATGGGGGCTTAATTATTATTTTTTGAATGCAAATACTTTTTTAATTTTAATAGTTGTATGTCCGATTACGACGTCTCGTAAACGGTTGGCCCTGACTAGTTTTAGTACGCAATCTGACTGCATAGAATAACAACAAAGAATGGAATGAAATTTTCCGTTAACACAATTAATTAAGTCCCCAGCAGCTATAAAACCAACGCAACAACAAAGCACAAGTGTAACTGTTCTGTGTGTGGAAGTGTGATTCAACGTACACATCTGGCACGGTTCTTCTTCAATAAGACAAGAAATTTTAAATATCGTTTATACTGAAGTAGTTTAAAAAAAAGAAATACTATAATTGCGTAAGGGAACCAGAATTACACTCTAATACAAGAACACAAGCCAGGTGCTTTGTTGACTGAACCTGTAATGACGCATTATTTAAGACACTGAAATAATGAAAAAACAGGGAATATTTTACCTTCATATATATTGACGAAAAGCACTCTGATAATTACAATATCTCCATTAGAACAACATCTGCTGTCTATCCCATCAAACAACTGCATAAAACATGGAACAAGCACTCCCTACTACATCATCTCAACACCGACTCGCTACCACCTCTCAACAAGCACTCTCCACCACCTCTTCTCGACAAGAACTCTTCACTACGACATCTCAGCAAGCACTGACTACTACGAGTTCTCGACAAGCACTTCCAGTGGAGGCGGCGGAATAATACTCTTTAGCGCAATCTCTGGTGCTGTGGCTCAGTGTAGCCACCTTTCATATGCCCTTCCTCCACGTGCCAGAATTTGATGGTATTTTTGCCAGCATTGGTGGTGAAAATACCACCAAATTCGTCCACAAAAATACAGACAAAATAAAAGATAATATTAATACGTAAATATCACATAATTAGATAAAATTTTGGCTGTGCACTGACCTTTCAATAATCTAATATATGAAATACAGTAAGCAATACAACTTCTTTCATACATGTGACTTTACATAATAGTTCACACAATACACAAAAAATCAGTTTATACAAATGTTCACATAAAATGCTTTCAATGAAAAAAAAAAACATGTAGTTGATAGTTCCAGCAGTAGCACCCAGCAATGGTCAACAGGTACAAACAGCAACAAGTGACATCATTTCAATAGAAGTAGTTCCATCAGTTGCACCCAGCAATGTTGAGTAGGTGCAGACACCAACAAGTGACATTTCAGTAGAAGCAGTCCATCAGTGGCACCCAGCAATGTTGAACAGGTGCAGACACCAACGAGTGACATTATTTCAATGGATGCAGTCCATCAGTGGCACCCAGCAATGTTGAGCAGGTGCAGACACCAACAAGTGACATCATTTCAATAGAAGCAGTTCCATTAGTGGCACCCAGCAATGTTGAATAGGTCCAGACACCAACAAGTGACGTCATTTCAATAGAAGCAGTTCCGTCAGTTGCACCCAGCATTATTGAACAGGTGCAGACACCAACAAGTGATATTATTTCAGTAGAATCAGTTCCATCAGTGCCACCCAGTAATGTTGAACAGGTACAGACACCAGCAAGTGACATTATGTCAGTAGAAGCAGTCCATCAGTGGCACCCAGCATTGTTGAACAGGTGCAGACAGCAACAAGTGACATCATTTCAGTATAAGCAGTTCCACTAGTGACACCCAGTAATGTTGAACAGGTGCAGACAGCAGTCCATAATATTCACTATCACTAATCACACTGTTAATCAGAGTTTATAAGCAGAAATTAAACATGTCCTAGTGGCACCAATCATGTAGAAAAAGTGCAAGTAACAGTCTGTAATATTCACTACCACTAATCACACAGTTCATGAGCAGAAATTAAACATTTCTAAGTGTCACACATCAATGTTGAACAGGTGCAGGTGTGAACAACAGTTTGAATGCACACACAATTGCTTTTACAAAATTATTATCAATGCTCTTACACTAAACATACAAATTATAAGAAACACAAAAATGATGTCAGATAATTTTCATATTAACATTACAAATACTCAAATATCAGTAAACCTATAATATTTATGGGTGTCAGTGCAAGCCACTACAAACAAATAAAATAATATTTACGAGATAGGTGGGTAGGATTAGGAAAGGAAAACACACAAAACACACTCATTCATCTTTCATCCACATTAAGTACTACTGTGTAATTGAACAGTGTTAACTGTGTAAATGCAATTCTGTCAAAATTTGATGTTCATCCTGTGTATCAAGTAGTAGTGGCATCAATGTATAACAGTCAATAATGGTTAGTCAACGTCATAGTCATCATGTCAAGACCAATGTTTGCCAAGCCAAATCAAATGTACTGTTGCTGAACAACTGTCAGTGAGCCAAGATATGCAAATGCTTCCTCTATCCAAAAAAAAAAAAAAAAAAAAAAAAAATGTACTGCTTATTGATTTAACAAAGTGCGTGTAGACAATCTTCCTTCGACTTTAGTGTTCTAGTCCGCTATCTTCATCCTCCTTGTTCCATAAAACCAACAAAAAAAATTTGCTCCTCACTTACTTTATCTCTTATCCACCAAAACTCCAATAATCATCAGCATCACATAATCTTAATACTTCAATAATACCTCTTACGTCGATACATATAAACCTTATCATCAATATCATTTACCTTACCTCTTGTCCACCAAAACTCCAATAATCATCAACTTCACATAATCTCAATACCTCATTAATACCTCTTCAATACGTCGATACATATAAACCTTAGCACCAATATCATTTCACTTCCATAACAACTCTTTTCTCTAGCCAGTCTCCTCGAACAAGTACAGATAAAATCCTAGTGCAAACTTCGGTTCATCATCCCATACAATCCGAAGACACCATGTGCACACACAACCTCTGTGTAGTCCACCTGAGCCAAATCTTCTACTCATTATGAATTATAAAATACATTTTGGTTACCTTGTCCATCATTAAACAAAAGAAATGCATACATGACCTCTAACAGCCTTTAGTCCGAATAACTCTCAGTAATTAAGTACGATTACGGAGTGTGAATGATCATAATATTTCACAGTGTGTACACCACTTCAAGAATCATGGCAGAAGCAAACATGTGGAGTATTTTTTGTGTCATGTGTCACTTGCTATTTCAATTGCTCACGAAGAATGCAGTGTAATAACTGTCAATGGTCTAACCCTAGTGTTGGTATGTCATGTCGTTAGCTTCCTTCCTATTAGCATAAATTTAAACAGCTTCCATAAAACTGCAGCTCATGTGACTTCTATGAAGTTTCTTGTACTAATGTCGTTCGTCGAATTATAGCAGTTCATTTTCTTATCTTAAAAATATAAGGCACTGAGCGTAAGCAAAACATGCAACAGCGAGTAAATATACCAGTAGAGAACAGAATGTCAACAAGTGGATGCAGCACAATTCCTACAACGAGGCTCTGCCAAGCGAATAATCTATAATTAATATCATAGTGTGACCTAAATTCTATGTTTGTACACAGTATATCAGCATTTCTATATACCAAATTAAATAGTAGTTATGACAACAAACAGAAATGTATAAATATGCAATCCATACGCACAGCAGCAAACATATATCTTACGTAATAAACCAGTCATTAGCATCATATCAGCATAAGCAAATAAATGTTCATATGTCATCTTAAAAAGTAAACATGAAGGCGCAAGCAGATAAATCACAAAGTATAACTTACATACATATCAGCACAACTAATCAGGTGACAATTATAATTTAAATAAATAAGCACAGCAGGCAAATAATAAAAAAATGTGACATCAGTAAAAGAGCATAGCAGCCAAGCGATGCATAATATACACAAGTAACAACCCTATTCATTAATCAATCATTGTCAAAATCAGTTAATGTACGCAAGCACGTCGCTTCACAAGTAAATTCATAGAACATGAAATTTAGTACAAAGTATGAATCACATAATCGCGAGCAGAAAATTACGTCTAAAGTACGTACGTAAGCGGAAATATGTTACCTGAAAAATAAATTCAATTAATAGTTACCTTTTTAGTTTATTAGTTTCTCCTTCGAAATTACATTCTTCCTGAAATTTTCTCGATAGCAAGTCCTCTTAACGTCGGACACACACAGAATTTACCTGAAGTTCTTAAATATTTTACACAACCGTATCCTGAAAAATACTGAACGTTAATAACATAATTTATCAAGTCACTATAGCTTTGTACTGAATTTAATCGGAGAAATTAGACTGTGTATTTGTTTACGGCTGTCAGTGCATTCGCACTGAGCGCTCGATCAGCTGTAGGCGCGTGACGTAGGAAGTAATTGTTTGCGGTCAACGACTGCCTTGTGCGGCGCGCAGACTTGACTGTTGCTTTGAGTATATGCCGCCGCCAAAACACAGCGCGGTATCCTTGTACTCTCCGCGTGTTTACATGTAGCTGTTAGTTTCTCTAAAGTATGTCATTCCACAAAAATTTTGACGTTTGATATATGATGTATTCCTTTAGAGCGTCGAGATTTAAGAGTTTCTACTTCGACAATGTTATCATGAATAATTTTGCGAACTCTATATGGACCGTTATAAAGCAGAAAAAATTTGCGACACAAGCCTTTTCTTTTGTGAGACAAACGATGGGACTTAATTAACACCTTTTGACCAACTGACAAGATTTTTAAACGACCAGGACGCTTAGCTGATTTCTCTCTTCTAGCAGCCGCAGATGCAATATTTTGTAGAGACAGGTTGACAACTTCAGAATGCCGCAGTTTCCGCGAAGGCGGAAAAGGAACGATTTCAGAAATGCGATTTGTCGGTGCTTTATTTTTTAATATCAATATAGGCGGTAAAGAAGTTGAATCATTAGGGAGTTCATTCAGAATGTTTTGAAAAATATGAAGATACTGATCCCACGTTCTGTGATTCTGATGACAATAAAGACGACACAATTTATTGATTTCCTTCATCCACCTCTCTGAAGCGTTAGATTGAGGGTGAAAAAGTGAAATGAAATGAAAATCTTACGACGCCGTAGAGTACGAAGCCAAATTTTAGAGCGAAACTTTGATCCATTATCTGATATAACCTTATCAACATGACCCACATCTTTAAGAAAATGTTTGATGAAAGCATTAGATACTGAACGAGCTGTTGCTTTGCGTAAAGGTGTAAAACACACATATTTTGATGTCAATTCCACTGCTACGAAAATGTACGCAAAACCATTAGTAGAACGAACCACTGGACCAAACAAATCGACTGCAGCCATGTCCTTTAATTTCGCTGGAATGATAGGAAACAACGGTGCTCTGTGAGAGATAGTTGGCGGCTTAGCATTTTGACATAATTTGCATTTGGCAAGAACAGATCGAATACGTTTTTCCATATTACTGAAGTAACAATTTTCTCGTAATTTATGAAAGCATTTTCTGGGACCAAAGTGTGCATAACTGAAATGTGTGTACCAAATCAATTTATTAACCCACTCATCAGGAATACAAACTAACCAAACAGAGTTGTCGACCGATTTTCGTTTTAGAAAGAACTTTCTAGATAGATCGCAAAAACGAGGTGTGGCCAATCGTCCAATCTAACAAAGCGTCTAAGAAAATTACAGACATCAAGGAAACTACGAACATCACGTTTTGTGGTAGGAACAGCATAGTTACGAATAGCGTCTAGTTTCTCTGGATCAGGAAGAATACCTTCTATAGAAATAATGTGACCGAGAAATTTCACCTGAGAACGACCAAATTCAGATTTTTCCAAGTTCACTGTAATGCCAGCTCTTACAAAAATACGTAATAATGAATCCAAAATTTTGTTATGCTCACTCCAAGAACGTTTAGCAATAAGGATATCGTCAACATATGAAGTAATATTGTCACGAAGATAAACAGGTAAAATTTCGTTTAAACTACAAATGAATGCTGATGAAGATAAAGTAAGTCCAAATGGTAATTTCCGAAATCACTTTTAGGTAAATAGTCATATCCGGTTATTGTTTACTTACTCTCTAGATAGATTGATAGTCGAAGAGTTGTTTTGACAGATGCAAAGAATAGTAAAAGAGTAGGCAGCGGTGCAGAAAACTAAAAGGGAAATAGCACCACTACAGCTCGGGGCCCTATGCACGCTACGGCACATATTCACTTAGTGTAGTGAATCCCCTGAGGACATTAATAGCCGCACATAATTTCCAGTTTGTGACTTAGTGGCCAATTTGGTGGAAGTGCGTACATAAATTGATCTATCCATGAACATGGATGTATGTCATTCTTAGAATTACGAAAGATCTTAAATTTCCGAACAGTCAAAAAGTGTTTATAATCAAAGTTTTCACCTCGTGGCGACAAAGACCTACCGCGTCTGTCCCAGTCCGAATGTCGATTATTGTCAAGTTGGCGCGCCTGGTGCTCTCTTGTTGCATCCCGTAAATGAAACAAATTATTTTCTTCAAAGCCTTCTGCTATCTGTGATTCTAAATTTCTTCTGCTGTCTTTTCCTACGATTTCGCCTTCAATTTGTTTGACTTGCTTTCGTAATGCCTCAACTTCCCTTTTAACGCGTTCATTAAATTTTCCCTGATTTTCAACATTCTTATTTATGTTCTGGTACTCTTCGGTTTCTGCAAATGGTAATGGAGCTGTATCATCTGAATCTCTGTCCCCATGTAAACTAAGATTTGTCAATTTATCTGAAATCTCCTCCACTCTTTCCGATAAATCACTTATTTGTTCTTTCTGTTTATTTACGTCTTCTGTAAGTGTCGCGACTCGGGTTTCAGTATTGACACATGTATTAGTTAACTGTTCATATTGTTGTGTTAGGTTATTTAATCTGTCATTTGGTACGGATTCTTCGATTCTTTCAAATATTTCCTCCTTATCGTGTGCACGTTGTAAATTTAACTCTGAAAATTTTTGTACTATCACGCGATCTCTTTCTTCCTGTTCTCTATCCTGTTCCTTTTGTTTGATTTCTATTGAAATTAATCTATTATTGTGAGCATTCAAAATCGGTTGTACTTCTTCTCTAATTTCTTTCTTTAATTCATCTTTCATGTTTTTGAAACATGTCCCGATTCGTGAATTTAACCGTGTTTTCATTGTTTCCATATCTGTTTTAATTGTTCCTATTTGTGAGTCTAATCGTGTTGCCAAAGTTCCCATCTCTGTTTTTAATTCAGATCCTAACTGTGATCCCAGTGAGTCTAACCGTGTTTCCATTGTTCCCATCTCAGTTCTAATTGTTCCTATTTGTGATCCCTGTGAGTCTAACCGTGTTTTTAATTCAGATCCCAAATTTAATATTACACCCATCAACTGCTCCATATTAACTGGTTCAAAATTCTTTTCGCCCCTAACATTTCCCGCAAAACTAGTTTCCTTCGTCATAGCTGTAAAGCTATCTGTGTTGGATACTATTCCAGAATCTTCCGTCATTAATCTCGTATTCTGAAAATTTTTTGATTGTGAAAAAATTTGAATTGGTTCCGGACTATTTTCCCGATTTATTAAATTGTTTTCAACTTCATTATTCATCATACTGTTGTACTGTGTTGGCGAGTTCGCCATGTCAACAATTTCGTCATTCTGACTGTCCTATATTTTTGCCTTTTTCATCGATCGCGTAATCATTTACAAAACATACAAAACTCGTCACTGTACGAAAATTACACACAATGACTCCTCATCTCCAACAATACCATTCACACGAAACGTTTCCCTCAAACACGATTAACGAACAATTGAAATAATTGCACTAAATTGTCAAACGCGTATACAAGACAACAAAATAAAATTCTGAAATACCATTAGAAGAATGACAATTACCAAATCTACACATGCAAAATAGACTACAATTACTAAACTACAAATTACTACAACAATACTACTGTCTACTATTTTTACAATCAGAAGAATTCCAAGGGACGATCCGAAGCAGCGGTCGCCAAGTGCATGGGGGCTTATTTAAATATTGAATGCAAATAATTTTTTTTTTTAGTAGCTGTCTGTCCGATTACGAAGTCTCGTAAACGGTTGGCCCTGACTAGTTTTAGTACGCAATCTGACTGCATAGAATAACAACAAAGAATGGAATGAAATTTTCCGTTAACACAATTAATTAATTAAGTCCCCAGCAGCTATAAAACCAACGCAACAACAAAGCACAAGTGTAACTGTTCTGTGTGTGGAAGAGTGATTCAACGTACACATCTGGCACGGTTCTTCTTCAATAAGACAAAAAATTTTAAATATCATTTATACTGAAGTAATTAAAAAAAAAAGAAATACTATAATTGCGTAAGGGAACCAGAATTACACTCTAATACAAGAACACAAGCCAGGTGCTTTGTTGACTGAACCTGTAATGACGCATTATTTAAGACACTGAAATAATGAAAAAACAGGGAATATTTTACCTTCATATATATTGACGAATAGCACTCTGATAATTACAATATCTCCATTAGAACAACATCTGCTGTCTATCCCATCAAACAACTGCATAAAACATGGAACAAGCACTCCCTACTACAACATCTCAACACCGACTCGCTACCACCTCTCAACAAGCACTCTCCACCACCACTTCTCGACAAGAACTCTTCACTACGCCATCTCAGCAAGCACTGACTACTACGAGTTCTCGACAAGCACTGCCAGTGGAGGCGGCTGAATAATACTCTTTGGCGCAATCTGGCGCTGTGGCTCAGTGTAGCCACCTTTCAACAGGCAGAATATGGCACTGTGGTGGGTAACGCCTATATAAAACAACAAGTGTCTGGCGCTTTTGTTAAGTTATCAGGATTTAAGTGCGTCTGAACGTGGTATTGTAGTCGGCACAGCGATAAAGTGGGATTTTTCCCGCATGACCATTTCACGAGTGTACAGTGAATACCAGGAATGCGCCAAAAAAATCAAATCTCCGACATCGCTGCGGGCCGGGTAAAGATCCTGCGAGGACGGAACCGACGACGACTGGAAATCGTTCAGCGTGACAGAAGTGCAACCCTTCCGCAAATTGTTGCAGATTTCAGTGCTGGACCATTAACAAGTATCAGCGTGCGAACCATTCAACGAAACGTCGTCGATATGGGCTTTCGGAGCCAAAAGTCCACTCGTGTACCCTTGATGACTGCGCGATACAAAGCTTTACGCTTTGCCTGGGCCTGTCAACACCGACAATGGACTGTTGCTGACTGGAAACGTGTTGCCTGGTCGGACGAGTCTCGTTTCAAATTGTATCGAGCGGATAGCCGTGTACGGGTATGGAGACAACCTCATGAATTCATGCACCCTTTATCTCAGCAGGTGACTGTTCAAGCGTTCTTTTAAATTTGGTGCCCTTTCTCCGTTGCTTTTGCAACAGTGTTCAGACCTGTTCAATACAGTATGGGAGATCAGTACCAACTTTCATTAATTTATTTGGTATATGTCTCTCAGTAGCCGATGATACTGTACTGAAGGGCCAAAGTGACTGGTACACCTGCCTAATGTCGTGTAGGGCCCCCGTGAGCACGCAGAAGTGCCGCAACACTATCGTGGCATGGACTGGACTAATGTCTGAAGTAGTACTGGAGGAAACTGACAGCATGAATCCTGCAGGGCTGTTCATAAATGTGTAAGAGTACGAAGGGGTGCAGATTTCTTCTGAACAGCACGTTGCAAGGTATCCCAGATATGGTCAATAATGTTCATGTCAGGGGTGTTTGATAGCCAGCGGATGTGTTTAAACTCAGACGAGTGTTCCTGGACCCACTTTGCAGCAATTCTGGATGTGTGGGGTGTCGCATTGTCCTGCTGGGATTGCCCAAGTCCGTCGAAATGCAAAATGGACATGAATGGATGCAGGTGATCAGACAGAACGCTTACGCACGTGTCACCTGTCAGAGTCGTATTATCTAGACGTATCAGGAGTCCCATATCACTGCAAATGCACACACCGCACTTCATTAGTAGTCCAACGCAGCGTCCGCGGTTAACCGACCGCTTTCCACAAAGTGGGGCCGGGGCTAATCATAACATGTAAGCTTTCACGGCCGACGTCTTCATTAATTAAAACTTACGGTTTTATATATTTTTATATACATTATTATACTCGCATGTATAGAGAAGCTATAGAGATCTACATGCACGGAAATAATTTTAATATAAAAGATGAACGATTAAAACTAGACAAGATATGGCGTTCGACTTCGTACCAACGAAGTGACAATCGATTACCTGTAATCGAGAGAGCTGGCACTAGCCAGAGATAGTTTTAAAGTCGAAAGCACGTGACGAGTGGTGGCGCCATCTAAGCGCTCTATATAAGCGGGACCACCAGCGCCTAGCAGCCAGTCGCCGACTCACCTCAGAAGATGTTACCCGCAGTAGGCAACGAAACTTCAGGAAGGAGAAGTAGTTTTATATATGGACCACGGCAATTCAGCCCGGAAGTTTTAATTAATGGGGCCGGGGCTGTTCCTCAGCTAAGTAACGTAGCTTGACATGGTACCACGGTACTTAAACTTTTTATGTTTGACCGTGCCTTATTGTGGCATGTATTAGTTTATTTTATGCTTCTGAAGAATTCTAGATTACTCTGGCTGAAACCTGGCTAAAGAGCAGTAACATTTCACTACTGAGGTGGATTTTTGACATATTAATTTTTGTTCCACTTCAAGTCGTGTTTTGGTTGGCATGAGAGCCAACACCGTGTTACTAGCAGAGGCCGAAAGGCACGCGTTTTAGCTCACGAAGGCTGGCGTGAGGTCTGGAACAGGACAAGGAAATTAGAATTTAGAAAAACGGACGTAGCTGGTGGAATACTTAACTTTAATTCGTTAATGAAGTACGTCGGTCTTGCCGGTACATGATTCACAATATCAATGGTAACTGATAATGGCCCCTTGCTAGGTCGTAGCAAATGACGTAGCTGAAGGCTATGTTAAACTATCGTCTCGGCAAATGATAGCGTATTTTGTCAGTCAACCATCGCTAGCAAAGTCGGTTGTACAACTGGGCGAGTGCTAGGGAGTCTCTCTAGACCTGCCGTGTGGCTAACGGACCGCGGCCGATTTAAAGGCTACCACCTAGCAAGTGTGGTGTCTGGCGGTGACACCACATTCCTCCCCCGCATATCGGCATACGGTTGTGTTATAAGGCTTCCGCCCGCCGTGGGGAGGACCCCATGTTGACGTATGCGACGAGGTGGGGAGCCTAACAACAGGCGAGGCTGTGCCACCCGCACCCTGCCATTCGGCCAGCGGGGAGCTAGGAAACGCCTGAAAACCTGCTGCAGGGTGCACGCCAACATGGGGTGTATGCGCCCGCAGAGAGACAGAAGGGGCCGAAGGGTCGACCTCCATCGGGCCGGGGCACCAGACGGGCGAAGACGACATATGGTCCGGAGCGGGCAAGAGTTCCATGTCGGAGGACATCCGGTCACGGGAAGCGATCGGCAGCGCTTGACCCACGGAGGCGCCCGGCGGTTGCAGCGACGCGTCCACTGCCGGCGTCGCCGGCGGGAGAACAGGCGGTGGCGGCGGCGCGTCGCCATGGGGCAAAATGGAAGGCAGCGTCGGTAACACCTAGGACTGAGGCGAGCCAGTAGATAGGTCGCCAGGGCGCTGACAGGACGGCACCGTCGCTGAAAGCAGACGGCAATCGGCAGATCCCGTGCGACGACAGAGGCGCAGCTGGTTGAGCTGCCGACGCACCTCACCAGAGGCCCCCAAAACCAGGTACAGAGCGCGGCCGAGGCAGGGAAGAATGCGCCCTACGAGCGAACGCCGTGAACCTCGGTAGTTGCGGTAGTAGACAACGTCGCCCGGGGCAAAAGCAGGTGTCTGCCGCTGCACAGGAACCTGATGCGGCGGATGTAGCAAAGACATCAAGGTTCGATGATGACGACAGTGGAGCAACTCAGCGGGCGAGCGACCATCTCGGGGCTGAGAGCGATACGAGGACAAAAAGAGCAATAACGCGTCCTCCCGAGAATGCGACTCTTTTAACTTCAACATCTGTGACTTGAAAGTCCTGACCAATCGTTCAGCGGCAACGTTGACTGTGGCGAAAACGGCGCGGACGTCAGATGTTGAATACCATTGGCCTTGCAGAATGACTGAAATTCTGCGGACATGAATTGTGGGCCATTGTCGGAAACAATAGTCTGTGGAAGACCTTCAATGCAAAAGATAGCAGATAACGGTTGGATGGTGGTAGATGACGTCGTGGAAGACTTCCGGACAACAAAAGGAAAATTACTGAATGAATCTACCACAACCAACCATTGAGCATTCCAGAATGGACCAGCAAAATCGATGTGCAAGCGTTGCCAAGGGGAACTGGCTTTTGGCCATGCAAAGAATTTTCGCGGTGGTGCTGATTGTTGTTCGGCACGCACCATGCAAGAAGAGCACATATTCGTAATCGCGGCATCGATTCCGAACCAAGTACAGTGCTGACGGGCAAGTTGTTTCGTTCTCACTATACTCCAACGCCCTTGGTGGAGAAGCTGTAAGACAGAGGATTGTAACGAACGTGGGACCACGACCCTGGACTGATCATTATCAGAACGCAACAGCAAAACACCACGTCGAACAAAAAGTCTCTCTTTGTGAGCAAAAAATCGGCGAACCAACGGATCCCCGATCCGTGACTTTGACAAGGGCCATTGCGTACCAACAAAACGCAGAACGGTAGCAAGGACAGGGTCAGCAGCTGTGGCTGTAGCTACACGACGAAAATCAATCGGAAAGGATTCGACCACGTCATCGGTTGCCGAATCAATGAACATGCAAGCAATTTCGGAGGAATCGAATGCTCTATCCTCAGCAACAGGCAAACGGAACAACGCATCGGCGTTTCCGTGCTTAGCAGTGGACCGATACAAGATATCGTAGCGGTACTGCGAGAGGAAAATAGACCAACGAATGAATTTCTGCGCTGTACGTGGAGGTACAGGTTTGTTCGGATGAAAAAGCGATGTCAAAGGTTTGTGGTCTGCGAAGATGGTAAAGTGACGACCATACAAGAAATCATGAAACTTTGTAACACCAAATACGAGAGCCAATGCTTCTTTCTCGATCTGTGAATAATTTCTTTGCGCAGACGAGAGCAATTTGGACGCAAAGGCAATAGGGCGATCGTGCGATCCATCTTTGTGCGCAAGCACAGCACCGATCCCGAAATCCGATGCATCCACCATCAACAAAAGCGGCTTCTGGGGATCGAATGGCGTAAGGCAAGTATTGGAAAGCAACGCCGATTTCAACTGGCGAAAGGCGCGTTCGCATTCCGTCGTCCAGACGAACGGAACACCCTTACGGCGTAAGCGATGAAGCGGAGCTGAAATGGAAGAGGCATGGCGCACATAGCGATGATGATAATAAATTTTTCCCAGCACACTCTGTAGCTGCTTCAAATTCTGCGGCGAAGGCAAGTCTTGTATGGCACGGAGGTGCTCGGGACTGGGATGTATGCCTTGGGCATTGATTACATGTCCCAGGTAGGGCAAATCACGAGCAAAAAACACACATTTGTCCTTCCGCAAGCGAAGACCATTTTGTCGCAAGACCTGAAATAATGTTCTGAGATTGGCCAAATGTTCTTCTTCCGTCTTTCCGGAGATCACAATATCGTCCAGATAATTTGCTGCAGTAGGGACCGACGCACAAACAGTTTGTAAATATTGCTGAAACAATGCAGTGGCGGATGCACACCCGAATGGCAGTCGTTTGAATCGATACAAACCAAAATGCGTGTTAACCACCAAAACGCGCTGGGAGTCTTCGTCCACCGGTATTTGCAAGTACGCATCTGCTAGGACCAACTTCGAAAAATATTTACCCGGGGACAGTTTGTCAAAAAGATCTTCCGGGCGGGGTAAAGGAAAAGTTGCAATCACTAGTTGTGGATTCACTGTTGCCTTGAAGTCCACACAAAGTCTCAATTTTCCCGAAGGTTTTGGCAAAATTACTAAGGGTGATGCGCAGAGAGAAGCCTGCACACGTTCAATTACACCTTGTGATTCCAAATCGTGTAATGTTTTTGCGACCTCATCACGCAATGCGTGGGGAACATTGCGCGCTCTGAAAAATTTCGGTTGCGCGTTTACTTTCAGTTCCAAATGTGCTGTATAGTTCTTAGCGCAACAAAGGCCCGGTGCAAAAATGTCTGCAAATTCTTCACATAGACGAGAAACACTGTCTTGTTTCAAATTTTAGCGAGCAGATGGACGTGTTGTGTATGGAGACAACCTCATGAATCTATGGGCCTGCATGTCAGCAGGGGACTGTTCAGGCTGGTGGAGGTTCTGTAATAGAGTGGAGCGTGTTCACTTGCAGTGATACGGGGCTGCTGACACGTCCAGATACGACTGTGACAGGTGATGCATACGTAAGCATCCTGTCTGGTCACCTACATCCATTCGTGACCATTGTGCTTTCCGACGGACTTGGGAAATTCCAGCAGGACAGTGCGACACCCCACACGTCCAGAATTGCTACAGAGTGGGTCCAGGAACGCTCCAGGAATGCTCTTCTGAGTTTAAACACTTCCACTGGCCACCAAACTCCCCAGACATGAACAATATTGAGCATATTTGGGATGCCTTGCAACGTGCTCTTCAGAAGAGATCTCCTCCACCCCCTCGTACTCTTAAGGATTTATGAACAGCCCTGCAGGATTCTTGGTGTCAGTTCCCTCGAGCACTACTTCATACATTACTCGAGTCCATGCCATGTCCTGTTGCGGCACTTCTACGTGCTAGCAGGTGCCCTACTTGATGTCAGGCAGGTGTAACAGTTTCTTCTGCTCTTGGGTGTATTACACAACGGAAACTGTGGGCATACACGCCATTCGGGAGGTGCCAGTGTTTAAGAAAGGTACTAGAACGGATCCGCAAAGTTACAGACCAGTATCTTTAATATCGGTTTGCTGCAGAATTTATGAACACATTCTCATTTCGAATGTAATGAACTTAAGACCGAGGGTGTTATGTCCACGAATAAACATGGTTGTAGAAAGCACCACTCTAGCGAAATTCGCTTTCCCTTTTCTCACATGATACACTGCGAACATTGGATGAAGTGTAGTTGCCATATTTCATATTTCTAGGTTTTAGGAAAGCGTTTAACATCGTGCCTCACTGCAAGCTGTTAAAGAAGGTACAAGCATGTGTAAAAGATTCACAGACATGTAAGTGGCTCGAAGACTTCTTAAATTATAGAACCCAGTATGTTGTTCTCGACGGTGAGTGTTCATCGGAGACAAGAGTTTCGCCACGAGTGCCCCAGTGAAGTGTAATAGGACCGCTATTATTCTTTACACACACAAATGATCTGGCGGTCTGGGTGGGCATCAGTTGTCGATTTTTTGCTGATGATGGTGTGGTGTACGGAAAGGTGTCGAAGTTGAGTGCCTGCATGACGATACAAGGCCACTTAGATAAAATTTATAGTTGGTGTGATGAAGGGCAGCTAGATCTCAATGTGGAAAAAATGTAAGTTAATGCGGATGAGTAGGAATAACAGACTGTAATGTTTGGCTACAGTATTACTACTGTCCAACTTGACACAGTAAAGTCGTTTAAACATCTGGGCCTGACGTTGCAAAGTGATATGAAATGGAACTAGTCTGTGAGGAGGATGATTGGGAAGGCGAATGGTCGACTGCGGTTTAGCGGGAGAATTCTGGGAAAGTGTGGTTCATCCGTAACGGAGACCGCATATAGGAACCTAGTGCGACCTATTTTTGAGTATTGCTCGAGTGTTTGGGATCCGTACCAGGAAGACGTCCAAGCAATTCAGAGGCGGACTGCTAGATATGTTATCTGTAGGTTCGTGCAACACGTGAGGTTATGGAGATGCTTCGGGAACTCAAATGGGAATCCCTGGAGGGAAGGCGAAGTTCTTTTGGAGAAACACTATTGGAAAAATTTAGAGAAATGGCGACTGAAACTGACTGCAGAACCAGTCTACTACCTTCAACACACGTAGGACGTAAGGACCACGAAGGTAAAATACGAGAAATCAGCGCTCATATGGAGGTATATCGACAGTCGTTTTTCCCTCGCTCTATTTGGAGTGGAACAGGAAAGGACATGAGTAGTATGGTACGGGGTACACTCCGCCAAGCGCCGTTCGGTTAGTTCCGGTGTGTCTGTATAGATGTAGATGTATATGTAGATGTAAAGGAACAGACAATGCGGTAAGAGGTCTTGATGCAGAACGGATGACTTGTTCTTCCACAATTCGGGTCTTTCTTTCTTATTTTCTCACCGAGATGAGCAAGAAACTCAAGATAGAAATGTTGTTTAGTATTTTGACCTTCAGGGACCCAGGGAAGATACAGAAATCCATGAATATCGAAAAAAACAAGCAACATTGCTTTGAATCTTCATTTGCCCATGCGAGCTTTTTTCGCTTTCGGGAAAGTTGGGCCTCAGTTACTAGATCATAAGTTACTAGATCATAAGTAAAAACCAAGATTCGTCACATTTTGTCACCTTTCCAACAAATTGGGATCATTTTCATTGGTAGTCTATGCGCCGATAGTAATATATTCAGGAGTGTCTTTTTATTCGATAGTGAGAATTTGCAGCACCAGCTTCCCACAATCTTTTCTCAAGTCAAATTAGTTGTGTAAAATTTGCCTTCTTCGTCAATTCCTACAGTTTCAGCAACAGATCTAATACTCAACCGACAGTGATATCGAATCAGATTACCTACTTTCTTCGATATTTTCATACGTTCTTGATGCTGTGGGGCGTGTCTCACGTGAGTCATTGTAAGTAGGCTGTTTAGGTTTTTATGTTGGTAACGCTACTTAGTGCTCTGTATGAAAATCACTGACTGTGCTGTGTGCAGCCTGTGGCTGGCTGGCCTTGTTGAAATATTCTCTATTGTAGTGTTGGGCAGCTGGATGTGAACAACCCGTAGCGTTGTGCAGTTGGAGGTGAGCCGCCAGCAATGGTGGATGTGGGGAGAGAGATGCCACCGGAGTTTTGAGCGGACTATCTGGACGTGTGTCCGCCAGAAAAAGGAAATTTGTAAAGATGGATGTCATGAATTGATATATATATGATGACTTTTGAACATTATTAAGGTATATACATTGTTTGTTGTCTATGAAAATCTTTCATTTGCTAACTATGCCTATCAGTAGTTAGTGCCTTCAGTAGTTTGAATCTTTTATTTAGCTGGCAGTAGTGGCACTCGCTGTATTGCAGTAGCTTGAGTAACGAAGATTTTTGTGAGGTAAGTGATTTGTGAAAGGTGTAGGTTATTATTAATCAGGGCCATTCTTTTGTAGGGATTATTAAAAGTCAGATTGCGTTGCGCTAAAAATATTGTGTGCCAGTTTAGTGATGATCAGAATAAGTAAAGAGAAAACTGTTTGAGTACGTTGAGTCTTGCTCAGCTGATGAAAATCAAATAACGTAGAAGCTTACCAGTACAGTCATTCTTAATTTTCAAAGGGGACCTTTCATCATCTTCAGTGCCTCCTCGGCCATCTTGGAAATGCTCGAAGCACTCGCAAACTGCCGTAGTTGATAAACATACTTTACCATACACTTCTTTTACTAAGAAATAGGTTTCAGTAACAGTTTCTCAAAGTTTCATGTGGAAGTTCACGACAATTTGTTGCTCTGTTACAGCACTTACCAATTTTCCGGCGAAACAGGATAACAGCTCTTACACAGACGAAGGCCAGGGCCACGCTGATTTGCTTACAGTCACTGGGAATGCCACATTCCACTGAGAAGGCTTCGCGCTTCTTAGCTATTGGTGCTTCACCTTTGGCGTATGCGTACTTACTCTCTGACAGCGTCAGTCCCGTTATTATAGCCACCCGTCTATGTACAAAAATAGAAAAGCCTTTTCAAATACAGAGGGGTCCAAAAAAATGTTTCCACTGTTCAAAAGTCCCTAACTGACTGACTAACTGACGGAGTTGTCTCATCTTTGGTAGTGTAAAAGTTTGTAGTTCCGTCAATCGCCACACAAGCGTTGTATTGCGTTGTTTTGTTTTGTCAGATGACAGTCGCCAGATGGTCAGTGTTTTGTTCTAAGTTGCACCTAGTTACTCGAGTAAACATGGCTGGCGCAAGGCTTACATTCGATGAAAGGAAGTCAGTTTTGAAGTGGTATTTTAAGTACGAAAACATTAATGAGGTTCAACGGCAATGGCGGAATGAGTATCAAACGGAGCCACCGACACGTTTAACGATTCCTCGCATTCGAGACAAGTTTGAAGCCGAGTGCTGTGTTAAACATGTACAACAGTAACAAGTCCATTTAACTCCCGTCGTGTGTCAGAACAATTCACGCGCTGACAGAGGTCTGTGAGACAGTGTGCCCGTGAATCTGGAGTGAGCCGTTCAAGTGTTCGGCGAATTTTGAAGACAGCAAAGTGGAAGTGCTACATCCCACGATTGCTACACGCAATGAACGAGGACGACCCAGATCGTAGACTTGAGTACTGCGAGTGGTTTACTAACATGGTGCGCAACGATGAGGAGTTTGCAGAAATGATTGTGTGGTCTGATGAGGCACAGTTCAAACTCAATGGTACAGTAAATCGCTGCAATTGCATCTACTGGGCCGCCGAACATCCGAACGTCCATGTAGACAAAGCCGTGAATTTGCCAGGAGTAAATGTGTGGTGTGGGTTGTCTAACCGGGGCTTGATTGGGCCATTCTTCTTTAACGGCACACTTACCGGTGAGGTGTACCTTCAGAAGCTTCAAACATCCATTTTACCTGCCATGCGAGACTTGTATGGTGACGGAAGAGTTTACTTTCAACAAGATGGTGCTCCAGCTCGCTACCAAAGTCGTGTTTGGGCGTATCTCGACGAAAATCTACCAGGAAGATGGATAGGCAGTAGAGGTGCTGTGGAGTATTCACCACGTTCCCCAGACCTAACTCCTCTGGACTTTTACCTGTGGGGAACACTAAAGGACGTCGTTTATCGACAATAGCCATGCACATTGGATGAACTTCGAGAATCCATCGTACATTCGTGTGCAAAATCCAACTGAACACGTTGCAGCCAGTAGTTCGTGCGGCATCGTTTGTGTGTGGATGTTAATGGTGACCATTTCGAACACCTACAGTGATATCTTTAATTGGACTTTAAGCTACACTTTCACCAAAAATGAGACAACTCCGTCAATTAGTTTGCAAGTTATGGACTTTTAAACAGCGGAAAACTTTTTTCGACCCCTCAGTATTGTTTTTTTTTGTTTTCTTTGTGGGGTCGGTGTTGTGAACCAATGAACCACATCACTCTTCTGCCCCCCCCCCCCCCCCCCCTCATTTCCTGCCCTTGGATCCACGCCTGTACTTGCGTGAGAGAGTTCGTGGGTGGACGCCCGGTTCTCGCGGCTATAAGATATTCGCCGCTCGCGTCGGCACGCAAGACAAAACGGACGCAAGAAAAAGAAGAGAGCGCAGCGCAAACGCCGGCCGACGACGACGCCGCCGCCGCCGCCGCCGCTACTACAACAAACAGGAGTTGGCCTGGCAGCTTAAAGAGAAATAAATTAAGCTACCGGCGATAAATCAAAAATAATAATAATGGTAGTTAAGGACTGAGCGGGGGGTGGTGGGAAAAAGGGGGACGGGGACAGGGGCTAAGGCGGAGGGGAGAGGATAGACAAGGAAGAGAGAGAGAGAGAGTGAGTTAGGTAGAGGAAGGAGAGGAGGAGGAGGAGGAGGAGGAGGAGGATGAAAAAGTGAAAAATAAGAGGCGCGGACCGCGATGAAGTGGCTATGCGGGCTCAGCGGAGCGCGGACGGAGCGGTTCGCCCGTAGGCCCTACACGTGTCGGAGTGCGGCGAGCGGGGAACCCCCGAGACGATGTTTTCGGCCGGTGGCGGCGCTGCGAGCGTAAATCACGCGCGTCACGGTTTTTCTGTCGTGTCCCGTCCTCCCTGTCCGGCAGGGGGTTAGCGGTCGGCTCCTTAGCCCAAAAATCCGGGCGGCAACCCCTCTACCACTTGCTGTTACTCCAGCCACCGAGGACCCACCCAGAAACAGCGCTCTCTTCTCGAGAGTAGAGTAAATGGCGGGGCAGGAAAATAAAAAAATAAAAAAAGTAAATACACTCTTCGGCTGTCCTGAGGTTGCGGACCGCTGAGGATATATATATATATGTAAGCGGATACGGAGCGGTCCCTGTGGCGTCTACCTCTCTGGACGTTGTGACCTCAGTGATTAACTGCTCTTATTTGTCACGGAGTCGCGACGTGCCGACTCTGTGTACAGTTTTCGGTATTTATGACCCCGGCGGTTAAGCTCTCTCGTGGAGGGAAAGTATCAATTTAAACCCCCGTACCACGCCTTTCCAAGCCACAAGTTGGACAACTCCATGTTGAGGGTAGCCCACAGGCCGTTGAACCTCACGATGTGATGAAAAAATGAAACGATACGTCACCTTATAGGCTGCTGTACAAAATTAACTGCCGAAAAACTTCCTTGGTGACTTTTGTTATACAGGGAGCCTCTGTAAGAGCGTGCATAAATTCAACAGGATATAGAGGACGCTCCACTGAACAGCTGAGGTAGGGATCCTGGGATCGGAGAAGCCAGCTTAAGGAGATAATAGGAATAAACTCACACTGCTGTGTACTTTCCTATTTAAGAACCTTCAACATCGCAGCGCGTCGGCAACCGTTGGTTAATATATTAAAAAACTAGAAACCCGCCTCGATTGCGAAAAAAGGACCATAACGATCACTATAGTGATAGTTATGGTGTTCTTTTAATCATTGACAAAGGTCTTCTTAGGCACTTGTGGGTTTTATTGTTCTGAAGAAGGTGTAGTTATCTACGCCGAAACCTAGTTTAACACTAGGAGCTTTTTTCACAATCGAGGCGGGTTGCTAGTTTTTCAGTAAACTTTCCTATTTACATTAGTTCTAGTTGACTATGGCCAAGGAGTGCCTGGCCAAAAGCTCGAGTAATTTTAAGCAATTGACGCGGTTGGAATCCCGAGAACATTTTATTCAGTAGTTCCAGTTAACTGCATATCGTCATTGACACGATGAACGTGTCATTTGTATTGTATCTTAAAGTATACTGAAACTGACGCCGCCGACGACTGTGGCCGAGCGGTTATAGGCGCCTCAGTCTGGAACCGCGCTGCTGTTACGGCCGCAGGTTCGAATCCTGCCTCGGGCATGGGTGTGTGTGATGTCCTTAGGTTAGTTAGGTTTAAGTGGTTCTACTACAGGTGGCCGTTAAGACGTCCAGGTACAAGATATGGCCCAATGAGGTTCTCGCCTACAATGCCGGTCCAGACATTAACAGGAAAACGTACTTGATGGTCTGCATCTTCCATTCTGTGAGAATACTCCCCATCCTACACATGGCTATCATCACGATCAAATGAGGCCTCGTCAGCAAACAGCACGATTTGGAGAAAATCTGGTTGATCAGTCCATTGTTGGGGGCAGTTACTGACACAAGGCGAACCTTGGCGCAAAGTCAGTCACAAGGATTGAAGGCATTCGTTGTTCGTGGAGTACTCGCTACACGCTAGTACGTGCAGCGTCCAATTCGACTTGTACTTGTAGTGGGGTCCGCTGCAACACGATCCAGCACCTCCTCTTCAAAATCAGGTGTGCGAGTCGTCCCCATATTGCCAGGTCCCTCGTTTCTTCTTTCCATTCATCGCTCGAGAGAAATAAACACTCGTCGTGACGGTTGATGCCTGTAAGGAAATCGTTCCGTTTCAGCAACGAGTATGTTGCAACGTGCGCTATGTGGTCAAAAGTATCCGGAGATCCGGCTGAAAATGACTTACAAATTCGTGGCGCCCTCCATTGGTAATGCTGGAATTCAATATGGTGTTTGCCCACCCTTAGCCCTGATGACAGTTTCCACTCTCGCAGGCATACGTTCAATCAGATGCTGGATCGTTTCTTGGGGAATGGCAGCACATTCTTACGGAGGGCTGCATTGAGGAGAGGTATCGATGTCGGTCGGTGAGGCCTGGCACGAAGTCGGCCTTCCAAACCATCCCAAAGGTGTTCTATACATGTCTGGAGTCCGTGCAGGCCAGTACATTACAGGGATGTTATTGTCGTGTAAACACTCCGCCACAGGACGTGCATTATGAACAGGTGCGCGATCGTGTTGCAAGATGCAATCGCCATCTCCGAATTGCTCTTCAACAGTGGGAAGCAAGAAGGTGATAAAACATCGATGTTGGCCTGTGCTGTGATAGTGCCACGCAAAACAATAACGGGTACAAGCCTCCAGCATGAAAAACACGACCACACTGTAACACTACCGCCTTTGAATTTTACTGTTGGCACTACACGTGCTGCCAGATGACATTTACCGGGCATTCGCCATACCCACACCCTGGCATCGGATCGCCACTTTGTGTACCGTGATTCGTCGCTCCGCACCAGGTTTTTTCACTGTTCAATCGTCCAATGTTTACGCTCCTTACACCAAGCAAGGAGTCGTTTGGTATTTTCCAGCCTGATGTGTGGCTTATGAGTAGCCGCTCGGCAATGAAATCCAAGTTTTCTCACCTCCCGCCTAACTGTCATAGTGGTTGCAGTGGACCCCGATGCAGTTTGGAATTCCAGGATAGATGTCTGCCTATTACACATTACGACCCTCTTCAACTGTCAGCAGTCTCTATCAGTGAACAGACGAGGTCGGCCTGTTCGCTTTTGTGCTGTACGTGTCCCTTCACGTTTCCACTTCACTATCACATCGGAAAGAGTCGAACTAGGGATGTTCAGGACTGTGGAAATCTCGCGTACTCACGTATGACACAAGTGACACCCGATCACCTGCCCACGTTCGAAGTCCGTGAGTTCCGCGGTGCGACCCATTCTGCTCTCTCACGATGTCTAATAACTACTCAGGTCGCTGATATGGAGTAGCTGGGAGTATGTGACAGCACAATGCGCGTAATATAAAGAATGTATGTTTTTGGAGGTGTCCGGATACTTTTGATCACGTAGTGTACTTACCCATACATAAGGTGGTCAGTGAGTTCTGCGAAACTGTACCTGTACCGCTCTATCGTATTGTACTGTGCGTCTCTGAACAGTAACTGAGTAGTGAATGGGTCTGTCGTTGATTCACAACACGGTCTGTCTTGGGATAACGTAAAAGCCGGCCGAAGTGGTCGTGCGGTTAAAGGCGCTGCAGTCTGGAACCGCAAGACCGCTACGGTCGCAGGTTCGAATCCTGCCTCGGGCATGGATGTTTGTGATGTCCTTAGGTTAGTCAGGTTTAACTAGTTCTAAATTCTAGGGGACTAATGACCTCAGCAGTTGAGTCCCATAGTGCTCAGAGCCATTTGATAACGTAAATATGATACAACAGAGCCACCTTATGGACAAGTAAAGTAAACACAACCAGTATCATGACTTCCTAGAAATCCATTCGTCCTCCTTGTTCCTTTGCAGGAAATAAAGAATGTACAAATACATATAAATAAACAACACAGAACGTGTGAACTTGTACCCATGTTAGCTGTAAATAAGGTGGAAAACAAAAATGCTAGACAAAGCGGCAGACAAGTTTACTTCCATATCTCCTTAAGCTGTCTTCTCCGATCTCAGGTTCCCTACCTCAAATTGTTCAGTGGAACATACTCTATGTCCTGTTACATTTTTCTACGGTCTTACGGAAACGCTCTGTGGATCAGCTATGCTCAAACAGTCGATCGCGATCGACCGGTCGATCACCGTGGTTTTATGAGTCGATCTTTCAAACCTTTCTCCGAAATATGTTTTTAAATGAGCTGTTTTTGTGAAATACCAGTTGTTGACAATGAGTGTTTGGCATGGTATTTGTAGACTGTGAAGCTGGCAACACTTCCTCCGCTTCTTCCGTCTCCATTTGCATTTCACCGCCTTCAATGCTCGCACGATCCGTTAGCCTTTTTTCCCGTGGGTGGTGAGTTTACTGCACGCCGACTGTAGCTTGGCGGGCCGCGAACGGAGGTTGCGGTGAAAGGGGCGAGCGCTGGGAAGGAGTGGTTCGTAGCGGTGCGATCGACTTTCTGAAACTATCTATACGGTGATGTAGGTTAAGACCCCATATATCACACACTGCAGCCGTTGAGCTTAGTATGTCCTTATCTGCGAGTAATTGACGAAAAAAGTTCGGAATTTTGTGTGATTACGCAACAGCCGTCTAGTTCCAAAAGGTTTGTAGGGTTTTGGACCATATACTGTATTCAAACATTATGAAGTACCTCGAAGAAAACGACATATAGTCAGCACGGATTCAGAAAATATCGTTCTTGCGAAACACAACCAGCTCTTTATACTCATGAAGTAATGAGTGCTATCGAAAGGGGATGTCAAATTGATTCCATACTTTTAGATTTCTAGAAGGCTTTCGAAACCGTTCCTCACAAGCTTCTTCTAACTAAACTGCGTGCCTACGGAGTATCGTCTCAGTTGTGCGACTGGATTCGTGATTTCCTGTCAGATAGGTCATAGTTCGTAGTAATAGACGGAAAGTCATCCAGTAAAACAGAAGTAATATCTGGCGTTCCCCAAGGAAGTGTTCTAGGCCCTCTATTGTTCCTGATCTATATTAACGACATAGGAGACAATCTGAGTAGCTGTCTTAGATTGTTTGCAGATGATGTTGTCATTTACCGTCTTGTAAAGTCATCAAATGATCAATACGACTTCCAGAATTATTTAGATAAGATACCTCTATGATGTGAAAAGTAGCAATTGACCCTGAATAAAGAAAAGTGCGAAGTTATTCACATGAGTACTACAAGAAATCCGCTAAATTTCGATTACGCGGTAAGTCACACAAATCTGAAGGCTGAAAATTCAACTAAATATCTAAAGATTGCAATTACAAGTAAGCTAAATTGGAACGATCACATAGATAATGTTGTGGGTAGAGCAAACCAAAGACTGCGATTCATTAGCAGAACACTTAGAAGGTACAACAGGTCTACTAAAGAGACTGCTTACACCACGCTTGTCCGCCCTATTCTGGAGTACTGCTGTGCGGTGTGGGATCCGCATCAGGTGGGACTGACGGATGACATCGAAAAAGTACAAAGAAGGGCAGCTCGTTTTGTGTTATTACGAAGTAAAGGAAACAGTGTCACAGACATGATACGTGTATTGGAGTGGCAATCATTAAAGCAAAGGCGTTTTCGTTGCGATGGGATCTTCTCATGAAATTTCAATCCCCAGTTTTCTCCTCCGATTGCGAAAACATTCTGTTGGCACCCACCTACATAGGGAGAAATGATCATCACGATAAAATAAATCAGGCTCGCACAGAAAAATTTAAGTGCTCGTTTTCCCGTTAGAGAGTGGAACTGCAGAGGGGTAGCTTGAAGGTAGTTTATTGAACCCTCTGCCAAGCACTTCATTGTGAATAGCAGAGTAATTACGTAGATATAGATTAGGAATTTAACACTATTGCAGTATTTCTAAGTTTCGTCTCTTCGTTTGGTTTTGAAATTAACATTGCTATTTCTATGATGTTTATGCTCAGAGACTTGTTTTCATGTAATATCCATTCTGTCTGTTTCAGAATTTATGTTTTCTTGATAAATGTGTAGTTGCAAATTTGGTTGTAAGCTTACATTGAAGAGAATTTTCGGTAAGCTGTAAAATCTGTGTTACATTTTTTGTCAATATAACTTACAGGGTGTCTACAGACGATTTCTGTCGAAACGTTGTGTGAACGGTTTGAACTGATTGTAAAGATGAACTAGAAAGTTTTGCTGACTTTAGCGGTAACATATCCGTAATGTATGAAAATATGCTTATGCGTTACGTCTGTATCGATTTCAGCCAAACTTGTACAGGCACTACTTACTATCTGGAAAGAAATGTTATGGGGGTAACAGCCAGTTACTTCCTACTCGGCTAGAGTGATAATGTGAGAGAAAAGGTTGTAGCAGGAGATGGACAGATAGAGAGGAACAAAACAAGGATTAGAAGGAGCAGGAAGGGGGGAGGAGGAGATGGACAGAGAGAGGCGGAAAGGAAAATGGACAGACAGGGGAGGAGATGGACAGAGAGAGGGGGAGAAGAAAATGGACAGAAAGGGAAGGAGGAGATGGACAGAGAGAGGGGCAGAGGAAAATGGACAGAAGGGAAAGAGGAGATGGACAGAGAGAGGGAGGAGTAAATTAACAGAAAGGGAAGAGAAGGAGATGGAGAGAGGAAAATGGACAGAAAGGGAAGAGGAAGAGATGAACAGAGAGAAGGGGAAAGAAAAATGGACAGAAAGGGTAGGAGATGGACAATGAGAGGGGGAGAAGAAAAT